>NC_031770.1:34731759-34932697 GCF_001522545.3 Parus major
CCAGCACCACAGCTGCCGGGCACAGCTGGCTCCAGCATCACACCTACCAGGCTCCAGCACCACACCTGCCGGGCACAGCTGGCTCCAGCACCACACCTGCTGAGCACAGCTGGCTCCGGAGCCATGTGGCATCGCCCCGGCACATCCGCAGAGCACTCACTGCCGGGGGGAGCCAAGAGCCAGCTGGGCTGGGGTCCCCTATTGTCCCGGCCGAGCGACAGACCCCATCTGGTCGCAGCGCACAGAAAATGAAGCAGGGATTTGTGGATTCGCTGTGGTTTGCAGCTGTGGGGGAGGCTGTCCTTCCTCCAGCCAGAAACCGCCGAGGGAGGGCTCTGTTCACATCAGTGCAGCTGTGAGGTTCCCCCAAATGCAGGCCAGCTGTTAAAAGCCAAAATGAGCTCCAAACAGTGTGAACTAAACTGTCCTCCTACATCTGCGTCTTCAGTCCCATCCAGTAAAATGTCCACTAGTAACAAAATAGAATGAGGCTGTAAGAGGCAGGGCACTCGCTAGAACATTACTGCAATGGTTGGTTGATATATCCTACTGCACCTCCAGGGAAAAGGAGCTACCCCAGCCCCTGGAAAGGCCTTGGAGAGGACCCCTCACCTTCACAGAGGGTAAAATGACCAAACTGCAAAATATTTGTCTGATTTTTACCAAATCTCACAAGAGAAAAATCTCCAAGATGAGTAACTGAGTTTACTTAATTTGTTTACAAATCCTTTCTGTTTATTAAAAAAAAAAAAAAAAAGGAAAAGTAATAGTTAGGGATTTCTTTAAACAAATACTTGGAGGTCTTTAGACTTGAAAATGTATTCATCAACCAGGGGACAAGCCCTTGGAAAATACTGAGAAGATCCAAGTACTGAAAAAAATATTCAGTCCCATGTTAATAAATTATCTATAAAAGCAAGAGGCCCAAGTAAAAAACATTGCGAAGCTGGAGAGGATCAAACTTTGCTCGTACTCTGTAGCATGAATCTAGGATCTAGCTGTACCTAATAAAAATCTCCTCCTTAGTACATATTGCCCTATGAGAGTTTGTGATTCCTAAGTTCAGGGGGATTTTTCTTTCCTTGAAAGCATCTACAGTGAAAAAAAAGCACCATCAAAAAATCTTATAGAGCACAGAAAGAAAGAGATGGTTGTGTTTGTAGCAGATATCTGCTGGAAATTCTGCTCCAGTTATCATAACCTGAACGTGTTCTCAAATTAAAGCACTAAGAAAGTTCAACAAGTAGAACAAGGTTTGTTTTCTTCACAGTTCATTGTGAGCTTAGGTACCTCAAGGAAGAGCCAGTGTCACATTTGAGAAACATGTCATGCTCCAGATTTATTTGCATATACAAGAAGAGTATTTTGCAGCACAGTTTGATAAGCAGTTTTTAAAGAGCAAATGCTACTGATAAATACAAGAGGGAGGGTGTTTTTCAAGACAAAGATTTTCTTTGGGAACAACTGAAGGGAGGCCATGTAGAAAGTCTTGTACCTCCTGGAGCCCTCCTGGAAGTAGGTGCTAATTAAAGAAAAGCATTATCAAGGGAGTCCTGAGCATCCCAGGAATTTAGCTGTGCTACCTTAACCACATTTGTATTCAAATCCGTATTAACATGGCCATCAGATCTGTGCTACGCTTCCACGATTCTGAGGCTGTAGCACAGACGTGTGACAATCAAATTGCATTGTATGCTTTGAAAAATAGTGCTCAATATAATAAATCTATTTTCAGAATGTGCAAGAAAGGAAGGTTTCATCTCTAAATAAGGAAACAATTTTCAGGAAATTCAGAGTTTCTGTCAAGATGTTAAAAAATAATTTTGATAAATATTCAAAATATTAGAAAATATAAATAGTACATTAATTAAAATTTTATAATAACAATAAAAGTATTTGCTTTTCATAGGGATTTTCCCCTTTCAAAAGGGCATTACCAGTGAACAGCTGATGTTTTGATCAGCAGGAATAAGAGGAAAAAAAGTTGTGAGTAAATGTTTTTAAATAGACAACTAGCTAAATATGCAAATAATCTATGCAACATTCATTTCCTATTATTTCCTAAGGAAAAAAAATACAGAACTGTTCCATCGGATTCTTCAAAAAGTCCTGGAGGGTTGTTGAAAAATGACCCTTCTATTCCTACATCTGCTTAATTAATGCAAGTGAATGTGTCAAATATCCATCCTGTTAACGGGTTAAGAAATTATCTACAAGCAGCTTTGAGAAGCTGTAGGCAAACAGAATCTCTCAGTATCACTATGCAGAACGTCCTGCCCTGCATCAAGGCATAGCTGAAAAGGTTGAGGTAAAAGCAAATGGGCTACAAAAGTATGTACAGCTTTAAATTTTCTTGTAGCAGACCAAAGCAGCATTACCATAATAGTTACATCTATCATGTCTCCTGTCACATAATTTCTGGGTCTCTCGCTCCAGTTTTGCCAATCTTGAATGCATATTTCTCTTTTTTGCTGGTGTATCTGTAAAGCTTCAGGCAAACTTCCCTCGCTGATCCCTTTGCACAAGCTCCCTGAATCAAGCCAGAAAGATGCTTCTTATCTCCTTCTTCAAATTCCTCCTCATGGCATACATATTCCGGGATGCTGACAAGGAATGAAAACCTGTAGCAGCTGGAGTGAGCAAAAATCACCTAGAAGCCACTTTGAAAAATGCCTTTTTTGAAACAATGTTAGTTGACAAAGACATGTATAATTATATTGTCCATGCCTAAATTGTTTCCTCCACTTAATTGTTGTACCCTGACCCCTTTTGATAGCCTGTCTGTTTATTGATGTGAACAGCATAATTTTTACAGATAAGGAGAGCAGAAGGCAAAGGAAACATGGCAGATGGGCTTTCATAAGAACATTGACCTAGAGCAAATGAAACACTCTCATTGAAGGAAGTCAGTCTTTCACAGTTACAGAGAGATTGTATGGGACATTTTTCTGCAAAATATGTAGCCATCAGACATGCAGTTTTAAAACAGCTGAAAGCCTTTTCAGAATTGAAGTTTGGTTGCAGAAAAGAAAAAAATAAATAAAAAATGGGCTTGATGAAGAAATTAGTTTCAGCATTTACCGTATGAGGAGCTTCCATTGTGGGTGTTAAACTCACAAAAGGGTTGGGAAGATCAATGGCTGGTGGCATGGACATCTGGTTCTCTTATAGTGTCACCTCTTGGGAATATGAGGAGACAGCAACTGATGTGCAGATGTGTCTGGGGCCCAAATTGTGTCTGGGGCCCCAACTTTAAGATGGTCTTTCAAGGAAACCAGCTGAGGCATGCAAGATACCAAGTCTGAAGGGACGAGTCAACAGCTGAAGGCCACAGCTCTTTATTTAGCACTCCTCTGAGGTGCTCCCTTGTTCCTCAAGGACCTGGTCAGTGGCATGGTCCCAGCACTCCACAGGGCCTTTTCACAGAGAATCAGCTCAAGATACTCTGGCATTTCTAACAAATCTGTAGATGTGTGGGGCCTTTGGTGTGAACCTTCCTCTTTTTTATAAGAATAGAGGAAAGGCTGCAAGAGCTGGCCAGTGCTCTGACCTGTTTCTAAGGGCTTATCCAAGCCTTTGCTGTACTGCTCTCCCATCTCTCTATCATCTGTCCTTCTCTCTAATCTGAGCAAGTATAGATTTAAAAGTTTGAAAGATGAACTTTGACCAAAGCAGCTGGAGGATCTTCAGATATTAATTGAGAAGCAGGATTCTCTCTGTCCAGCAGAGTGCCACTGAACAGGAGATGAAGCAGTCTTCATAAGGCAATGAGAAAGATTGTTTCTCTGCTAGTTTCACTGGCTGGGTAAATGCTGGTTTCTCCTTTGTGTTTTCAAGAGGTGTTGAAACAGAGGAGCAGATCTTAATTAGCATGGTTGTTTCTCCCAGACATTAGGGACTGGTACTTCTCTGCCTCTGGGACATCTCTGCCTCTAGGACTTTGACTAGGAGAATCCTGCAGTTTTCCAGGGAGAAGAACTTGCTTCTAAGAAGCAGCCTAATTTGAAAACTCTGTTAGGAGAGCACCACAGCATGCTGCAAATGGGATAAGAAAGCTCTTCCTGGATGGGAGAAGACCACATTACTCTTCCTGCCCACAGGCTGCCTCACCCTTCCCTGTCCTGTAACAAAATGCAAACAAGAGGGACAGAAAGAACTTATGGCTGGGTGTGAAAACTTGAGACATGAGGCATCAGAAAACTACAGAGAAGTGTCACAGTCAGGAAGAAAACGTTCCAGCTAACAGAGGAGGGGAAGAAGAAGCAAAACTCCCTACAAGATCCAGAGGTTTTCTTTCATGGAAACTATCTAAAAAAGTATTGTTCTCTTCCTTGGTTCTGAAAGAAACAGTTTATGTGTGTAAACTTTGAAAAAGGATTTATACCATGAAGCCCAGTTTACAGATGTACTAAAACAAGGCAAGAAAGAATGTTTTGAACACCTCTGTTGTACCTTCTACTAATTAGCTTTTTGTGTTCCCCTGATGAACATCATGGCTTCTATGCATTTTCTTCTTAATATACAACTGTGTAATTGATCATAAATGTCTATAGTGCCACTTTGCTGTACAAACACACAATAGGAGGCTACAAGCCTGACACTGAAAGTTAATTCAATTCCAAGTCTAATATTTAGGCATCATGTTATCTGTACAAATTCTGGATCTCACTCCTTGATCTTGTGCATGTACCATTTTTAACTTCCTCAGAAAATCACTAGCCTTATCAATATTTAAATATTGGATTAGTCTGGTGTGAACTGCTCTTTGTCAGGTTTTGTTGAATTCTGTCCTCTGTTCCATTCACCTCTATTTTTCATTATCATTTCTTTCAAAATCTTTTCCTCCTCTACTGAATGCTCCTTGAGATTTGTTTATGGCAGGCTACTAAATGAGCCATTAACCTGAAAATCTAGCTATTAATCTGTGGTGCCATAATTTTATACTCACAAGACTGGGTAGGCTATACCTTAAATGCAGGTAGTTAAAATACAGGAAATTCACTGCTACTTTCTTAATTTCTACTGAGTGAAGCTAAAAAGCTGGCTTTTACTGGCAAATTTCAAATCCCACACTTGTTTTTTTGGTGCTGCTCTTACACAGACGAATATGGTAGACGGACAACACAGGGTATGTTGAGAGAGCAGAAGAAACTCCAGGACTGTCCTCTAAGGTGCTCTTCTGTGACACAATTTTAATTTTTGCCTGTGGTGTGTGTCCAGTCATTGTATTGCACCCTCTCCCACAGCTTTGGCTCCATCATCCTTCACTCAGCCCTTGGCCTCTGGTCTGTGTTCAGAAGCCAGTGCCCTACACTGAGCCTCAACCTCAGCCAGGGCTGGGGAGTGCACAAACTCCATCTCTCACCCACCTGCTTCCAGGACCATGGGCTTCTGCTACTGCTGCAAACAGAAGCACAGAGCAGCTCCACAGGCAGCTCCTCCTTGATGCTACAGGGCCTGGGAAAGGGTCTGAGATTGAAGTTCCAAGGCTGAGTGAGTTTCCAGCTGCTTGATTAGGACATCCCAGAGAGCTCAGAGACACATGCTCTGCTCCCTCCATGCCTAAAGGAGCAGATGTGCTATTTCAGAGATATTTCAGAATTATGGAAAAAATCCCTACTGACAGCTGACTTTTTTCTCTCTTCGAATGCCTTCTGCTGCCACTCCTGATTCCTAGGAACCATTTTCCTCCTCTTTCTGGATAAAAAAAACCCCTTGAATTTCAGCTACTCTTAGTCAACTTGAACCTCTGTCCCATATTGAATATATTGCACCTGTACTACTTATTTTCCAGCCCATCACTTGAAGGCTAAATAATTTTCTCAATATGTTTTATTTTTTTTTAGGAGGGTTATTTCACCCTAATATTTGGTGGTTTTTACTTTGTCCTGTGCTTTCTGATCTTTATGAATCAACTTATTTCCTGATATGTCCCTGTAATAATTTTTGTTTGCATGATATGCTCACTCCTACCATCATTCACAGGCATTTGTTGACTCAAATATCTTTGGGAATATTTTCTTACAATTTTCTCACTCTGCTTGTTTGGCAAATTCCGTCTGGTTTCTGTGATTTTGATTAGAGGAGAATTCAAACCTCCTCCACATTCAAACCCCTGAACACTTCAGTCCAGTTGACTTCACTAACCACTTCCTTCAATTTCACAAACTTTACCTTCCTGAAATGATTCTATTTATTTTTAACTTAATCTTAATTTCTGCTCATACTATGCAAGGTAATTTTCTACAATCAACCCCTTTAGAAGGCCCTTAAGCCTACACAAAATCTAGCCTGAAATAAGTAAGTGAAAATTCTCTTTGCCCTTTTGTCATTGTGATAATGACATGAAACTGGAAATGAACACTAAGGACTCTGCACGTTTATTATCAAAATGAGGCAATAAGATCTGTAAATACAGTTTTCATTTATAATGAGCCTTAAATTTGTATATTTCATCAGGAAAACTTTTGTTTTGCAAATGAACTAACATATTCAGAAGGTAAAATCTTGGCTTTATGGGAATAAACAAGGAACCAAGTTTAGTAACGTTAGGACTTTGCCCAAGAGCGGTGAAAGCACTATCAAGTGTGAGAGCTCTCAGCCTGCTCTTAGAGAAGCTGGCTGTGCATCACATCCAATGTGTCAGGAAAAACAGGCTGATAAAAGGCATCTGGGAGCAGAGTCATTATTTTTCACTTTTGCATGTACTCTGTGTATTTTTGCAAAAGTTCTAGGTAATTGTTAAGAATCCAATGTGGTGAGAAAACATTGACCTAAAAGTGAAATGTGACGCTTAAAAATCAGGCCCAAACTAAATCCTAGGTGTTATAGTCATGTACACTGGGACTCAGATGTTATCTTCACATGAGAGGATACAGTTTTTTTCTTTTAGCTTAGTCTGCTTTTGCTTTATTAGTCTTGTAACTAAAGATGGATAAAAAATTCTAATAAGAATGCATTTGAATTTTCCTTCCTCATATGAAAACCACAGGCATAGACTACCCTAATTTGTAGCTTCATGGTACTCAATATTCAAGAAACGTTCAGGTGTCTAGGCTGCACTCTAAATGTCCTTGCAAGTCTTGGAAATTCAGTGCAACTGTTTACTCCACAAAATATTCCAGGCATTCATTACCTTGTTTTGCACAAGGGTTTCCATAATTTACCCAGAAGGGCTATAGCATGCCACAAACAGCAGACAGAAAACTCCCAACAGCAGGTAGGCATGTGGCCATCTTCCCTCTAAGACATCTATGTACTTGAGGGAAGGCAAGAATGGGTGTGAGGCACGAGTGCAGGGGGCCACTGGCCAAGCTGGCACAGGTAATTTCAAGACAGCTTAAATACCCTTACAACATGCTTCAGTCCCCAGTGAGTGGGAAGTCACAAAAGGACTGAGGAGGTGTTGGAGGTGTTGGATCCTGTCTCTGTGGCAGCACAGAGAGCAAGGCAAACCATCCCACCACAGGCAGCTATGTGGGTACCAGTCACACAGCTCTTGTAGGTGTTGGTGGTGTCCTTGCACCAAACATTCAAAATTTAGGAGCATTAAACAGTATTGAGAAATTCCCATTTTCCCATAAGATGCTTTTTACAATGCAAAATTGTTTTTAACAATGTTATTACCCTTGGGCATTTCAGATTCTGTATACAATTACAAGTCAAATTTAAAAACTGGACTTGAACTCATGGTTTGCTTAGGTTCTTGTGAAATTTTCCCCAGAAGAAATTATCCCAGTGTGGGAATTATGTGAAAAATACCTACAAATCCTAATTACTTGTCCCAAGGAACAAGTTCTGAATATATTCACCAGTTTATTTGAAGCACTCATGTTATGTTTTTATCTTATTTCCTACAATCCTCAGAGAGATGTGCACGGGGTCTGAGACACCTGAAGGAGCATATCTGTAGCCAGTTCAGCAGGTTTCCACATTCCAGGGGTTCCCTTTCACCCATCCACTCTATACCCTGAAGCCTGTTCTTCTTTGCTCCCTTTTTTGCATCCAAGAATAAATATACACAAGATAGGAAACATGAGCAGGAGGAACAAATCAGAGTGGACCACATATTGAAGTGAAACACCCAGCTTTTCTTCTTCCCTAGTATTAAATAGAGAATAGATATCAGTTTCTGACTGACCAAACCAACTGCAGCAGGCTTTGTAGACAAACGAATTTTAAAAAGCCTTTTAGATCCAGGTTTCTCATGATCCCTCCTGAAAAAGAACTAATCAGTTCAACATGTGAGGGGGTGTTTTGGTCACTGTTGAGTTGATGTCTGAATTGCACGCAGACAAAACAGTCTGTTTGCTTTTCTTTCAAGGAACAAGCTTTGTTGTTTCGTGAAGGACTACAATTCATATTTCTTTCTGAAATGAAAAAGAATAATATCTAGATTTACATTTTGTTCTGTGAGCGTATTATTTTTTACCTGGGTGGTAAGCTAACATTGTACATAATAAATTTGTGATCTTTCCAAAACCTGCCCTCAAAAACATGGTAGCTTAAGCCAGCTATCAATTCTGTCAATACTTATGTTTTACAATTTCATGGTTGTCGTGTAAGAACGCAGATAAGTAAAACAAGAATGACTAATTGCTGTGGCAAAATGTTAACGGACGTCTACAAATAATCAGTCATTGTAATGAATTACACCCATGTACTACAGCTAATTATTAATGCCTGCTTAACTTTGGGGGGAAAGATGTGGTAGTTATTTGATTACTGATTATAATTTTCTAGTTACAGCTGACAGCCAAATATTTTTCTTTCATTCCCAAATAACGGCTGTTAGGCTAAAATGTGTCAGGTAAAATCTCCTGTCTTTGCACAGTTCTGCAATAGGAGCCCAGCACAGGGTTAAAGCCAGGGCTCAGGCTGGGACACTGTTCTTTCTCACCATGCAAATGAATGTTCTCCTGAACACGCTCCTCTTTTGCCCTTCTCTCATACCCCTCATAGTGCCCACTCTTATGTTATGGGGTGGTTTTTCCTAGGAATGAAACTCAGGGAGAAAGAGTGAGTATCTTTTAGCCAGTGGCAGTCAAGAAGATGCACAGCAAGGCTGTGCAAAAGCTGTTTGTGGCCACTGCCTGTAACACAGAGAGTACAAATGTTGGCAACACCTCTGTCAAGGGCTGCTTAGAGAGATGGACCAAAGACAGAGAGCTCCACAGGGAGAACTCTTGTTGGGTTAAGGAGAATTTTAGAGAAACAGGTCTTTAATACACCCTTTAATTTTGCATCAAAAGTGATGTCAAGAGAGACTGCAATTCTCTTACCTCCTCACATGTTGGTTAAGAGATTAACTTCCAAATAAACCTCCAGGTAAATGCAGCATGGCATGACTCTTTCCTTTTCAATTTTAAACAAATACCTGCTTAACTTTGTATATATAGTATATACAGTATATATATACAAAGTATATATATATGTATACTATATATATACTATATAGTGTATATAGTATCAGAGCCCTCAGTTATTTTTTCTTCTTAGCCTCCTGTCCAAACATATCCAGTGCCATTTTGTTCATATGTATGCACCCCATTGTTTTGCCATATCAGCTTGTCATCCTTCCATTTCATTCTTGTTGTCAGACTCCAGCTTCATTATCTTTTGATCGACCATTATTTCACCTCTGTCACACACAGTGTTACTGTTTATTTAAAGCAGCCCTGGCTTGAAGACATTTAGAGGAATTGCCTCTGCCACTTCTACTGATGCAGTGCTGAAGTTCATGTACTCCTTTTAGTCCTCAGAGGTATTAATTTTTATCAGGCTTTTTGCCTTCTAAGTGTGTGGAAACCCTTTTGTCATTTTATTAAGTTGCTGAAGGATATACGACACATAACCTTGCAACTGTTCATGCACTTCAGCACCCTGTGTCATTCTGGACCTCCACTAGGGCAGCTGAAAGACTTCAACCACAACCACCCTATATACTGTTATATAGCCATATAGATAACCCTCAGCTGCACCACTGAGGACTCCAAGAAATCAATACCTATTTGAGTCAGTAAATCAGGACCTTGTTCTGACTTCTTCTGCAAAATTTTTATTCCTCCATTTCAAAAAATAATAGTTAAAACTACTGTCTATAGACTTCCACATACTTTGTGGAACTCAGTATAAACCTAAATAATGCTCTAACCTAATGCAGTGAACAGCAACCTCCCACAGCAGAGGGACAGGTCCATGGGATGCTCTTTGGCCACTGTGCTGGGTCAGTAGCTCTGGCAGAAAAGTGAGGCCAGCAGCCAGGGCACAGCTTTCATCTCCCTAATAAGAAATGTTGGAGCCTTTACATCTGAATGCTTAGTGAACCCTCCCCAATCCACTTCAGAAATAACTGAGGCATGAACAGAAATTATTTGCTCAATTTTGGAATGTGATTTAATCACAATTAGAACCAACGTCAGTTATGTAGATTTCTGAGTTATTAAATTCCTTCAGTAGATAAGCAGACTCCCTTGCTTAGCTCTTTGACACTCTTTTATTGATTTTAATGTCTCTATTAAATGACAGGAACACTTCCCATCTAAGAGATGTTCAGTCATGAGCTTAAGAACAACTTATTGGATTGAAAAAAACAGAGTTTAATTTAATGGTGGTATTATCATCAATCAAATGATTAGCTGCCATCTCTAGTTTTACCTTGAGTACCAGAGTCCTAGAAACTTAAATTGTAATAATAATAAATAAAAAGCCCAAGAACAATCTGAATGCTAAGGAAATGTGGCAAACTTTGAACAGAGCCAGAAGGAAAGGAAGATAAAAAGTGTGAATTAATCTTAGCCAGAGAGAAACTTACAAACTCTAAAAATACTGCCTGCTGTCTCTTCCCATATACCTTCAGCAGTAGGCAGCTACCAGCACGTCAGCCTGTGTCTGTGAATACGTGTAAAGATAGCTGATATCCCAAGGCATCTAAAACAGCTGCCACCAAACACAGAAGTAGTCCAGAGGATTCAGTAGGGACCTTGGCAATAACAGATAACAGTGATGGGGAGGGGAAAGGCTGAAATTCATCCGTATTTTCACCCTTTCCCTACTATTTCTCTCAAGAAGATGTCTGTCATCCCCTAACTATTAACTCTTCAGGCTACACAGATGTAGACACTGAAAACTGACTACAGCAGCTGCAAATCAACTTTGCTCTTCAGCAAGTACTTCTAGGCTAAAAGGTAGCTTTTAGCAGACTGATACTGAAACCTGTGTGGCATTTGAAAGTGCATAAGTATTAATGGGTGTATGGGGCTGAAATGGAACCAGGTGGGCTTCCCAAGGGGCCTCCTACAAAACACTGGCAACCAGCTTCTTGCTAAAAGTCATCTTCTGCTGAGCAGTGTATCTGAGTGAAACTGAACTCTCAGGACATGCCACCTGTAATGCTTACAGAAGCAAGAAAGCATTAGGAAAACATGCAGAAAATTAACACATCATCTAATTTGATCTCAACTGGATCTCAGCCTGCAGCTGAGCAACAGGAGCATACTGCAACCACCTTCTCATCCAGATCCACCTCACACTGGCAGAGGCCCTATGCAGTAGTCTGGGTACCTGGTGGATTGTATAGTTTCAGTAGGGTTTCTGTCCATGATGGTGTTCCTGTCAATCAAGAGGAGACCTACCAGGCAAAAGGCTAGGAGTTTTTGTACCACTTTGGGCCAAAGGAGAGCCACTAATCAGGGCTTGACTCCAACCTAATGGGAGGCTGACCCCACTTAAGGCAGGCCTCTGTCAAAAGGATGGAGGTTTTCTTCCAGTCCTGAGTTTTGTCCACAGTTTATGCTGTAGCCTGGCCATCTACAAAGCATCAGATTGGAGTCAGCTGTGAGTTTCCTCATCTGACATGAAGGTGTGGAAGAGGATTTTGAAAGAAACATGCAGTGGAATTTCTGTTATTTATGGCTTTTTCCTATTAAAAGTCAAGGGGTTTTGTAAGTATTTAGTGAATTGATTTTTTTCCTACCTTCTTATCCCTTCACAGTTTAATCTGCTCAATGGAAATGCTGAGAGGGAGATGATGGCCTGTGGGGAAAGTGGGTAAAATCAGAAACACATTCAACATAAGAGTCCCTGAGAAATCTTAAGGATTAGTTTTTTTCCCTGGGAGAAAATATTTCTTTAAAGTCATCCCTAGTTTTACACGGAAAGGGGGCTTGGTTATGTCAGGTTGGCCCAGAAATTTTACTTTCATCGAAGCTTAGACTGAGCTAAGCTGTTTAATGTTTCTCCTCTCCCTGATCTTTTTCCCTAAAGGGGGACCAGGTTGCTCGTGCATTTAAACTCTGCCAAGTAGATTTTCATACAGATTTCACCATATTTCTTCCTCCTTTCTACAAGTACAGTTACTGCCATGGTGCAGGGTTTCTTTATAAGAAAAAATGCAAAATCTCACAGAAGACATTTTTGTGCCAGCCTCACTGTCAAACTGGGTATTTTATGACCAAGAACTCAAAATTTCAAATAGAGTATAAAAATTAACACATTTAGCTTCTTTTAAATAATTACAGTAAAATAAAAAAATACACCTATCATATTGAATTATCTCCATATCATATAAAAATGAAAAAGGGTTGCCTCATCAAGTTAGGTTTTAAATACTTAAGTATGTCATGTTCTTTGAAAATACGATAAGCAATAGAAGTCATATTTTCAAAGTGCGAAATAACCGCTGGTTAACATTACTAGCAGTGTGTCACAGAAAAGTTTGGCAGGAATTCATACAGGTTTCCTTGTTACCAGCGGAAGGAATTTGGTTTTTTTCCTAAAAGATAACCAATTTTCCATGAAGCACCAGATATTGAAAATTCCATTACAACACAGAAGGAGATGGTGGAATGCTATAAGGGATGGGGTGTGGGCTGTGCTTTTTGCAATGCTCACGTCCCCATGAATACTGTCAAGATACACATCAAGCTTCTCTTCAACCTCAGCCTCCCTTTCACAGCACAACAGTAGAACCTTTTTCATCCAATAAGGGCAAGTTCCTAAATCCCTACTGCTCCCTGCTGGACTGCAGTTCCACTGGCCTTGACCTGGAGAAAATGATGCTATTCAGGCAAAGGATGGTAGGATGTGGCCCTCAGAATCCTTAAGGTGAGGAAATATTAAGGATAAGCCTCTTCTTCTGAGGTTCTCACCTCAGATGTTCCTCACTAGGTTGGTCCTGCTGCTTCTCACTCTTAACATGAAAAGGAAGGGAAGAGTTGTTCATGTGATGGTTTGGATAAAAGCACTTAAAAAAATGGAACAGGAAAAGGGAAACACAAGAGAAAAAGAGATTTTACATTGAATATTTTATAAAGGTAACTGGCGGTATGACCTAAAATCTCTGCATAGTTGAGATATCATTTAAGAAATTACATTTTTACTCCACAGTCAGCCTTTGGTCTTATCTATAGACCTTATATCTTACACCTTACCTTGGGGTATTTGTGATTTTTCCTCATCCTTCTGATTTTCTCTGAGGAAAAGAAAGTGATGTAACAACTGATAATCAGCATAAACAACCTCTAGACTTTAGTGAATTTTCCTGCATAAACAGCAGGAGGTCTCTCATAGAAAGAGGCCTTCTTTTCCTGGATTTCTAAAGGCGAATATGCATGTCGGATTTATTTGTAGTACAGTAACACAAAGAGGCTCCAGCTGAGATAACAACATTTCTTTTTCCAGGTGCTCTTTACACAGAAAAACAGAAGTCCTTGTATTTGAAAGTTTACAATCCATCTACAGGAGACAAAGTAGGTATTATTGTCACTTTTCTTGCACAGACAGCATTAAGATGCTAAGAAATAAAATAATTACTCCAGAAATCACCAGAGGAGTCCAGAATCAAAATTTCCCATACTTATTGCTTGGGTAGAGTGACCTAAATTTTCCTTGCCTCCTGCTCTGGCTTGTTGGGTTTGATCTGACCCAGTGACAGACGCGGCCCCACGGAGGGTGAATAGAGAAGTCACAGCACCAGGGACACACCAAGAACCACTCATGGACACTCCAGGTCACCACACAACCCTCCCACTGCAGTGTCTCCTACTCAAGGGAAGCCAGGGCTGTGGAAAACAGGGCTTGTAGAAAACAAGGGGCAAGAGGCCCCTTGAAATGACCCATGTCTGCAAACAGGAAGTCTTTTTCCTTGCTCTCAAATCAGAGATTTCCTTCTAGTCCAAAACATAAAGTTTCAGACCTTGTGGGATCCCTTTATTACCACTATTAGTTTTACTTTGGATGATCTCATCATTCATGTAAAATTCAATTCCTACATGAGAAATACATAGAAATGGAAGGGTCAGAGAAACTCGTAGGGATTAACCCTCTCTGATCTCCTTTGGGCAACTGACAACTTTTTTTACTCATGTCCTGTTTCTCAGACCAATACCTTTCTGTATTTATTGAGTCCTCTGAGAATTTTTTCCCAGCTTTGAGGAATTTAGCTAAATCTTTTTCCTATTCCCTATGGATATCCTGGCTTTCCTTTCAGTAACCTGTACCATACATTTTTGCTAAACTAGTATTGATTGCCACAAAAGCCCTCAACATTTATTAAAGCACTATTAAAATTTTATCTTGTAGAGTGTTTATTTATTGGAAAGAGAAAGAACACTTGAGTCCCGTCATTCCCTCACTAGACAACAAAGTTGAATTACCTCTGATTCTACCCAGCAGAGCTGTAAGGCACAGGCAAGATTAAACATTTCCACAATAGGTCACGTCCATGCACACAAAAATGGGTGTACCAACACCTTGCCTGCTTCCCCCTCTTCTCAAATACATGTATTATCTTTGCTAATATTCAGATTTATGATATTATTAACATATTGTTAGCATTTTCTAGAAGTAATATACAGTTGCACAAGCAAATTCATGCAAATGTTCTGCCAAAATCCTGGGAAAGCATTTATCCCTCGTTGACTACAGGAACCTCTTGTAGTTTTACTTCTGCCTCTAGCATCCACTGCCAGATGTATTCCTGCTATCAGTCTTGTCTTTATCTCCGTATGCAGCCTCATTTCATCTACTGAAAAAAAGTTGCAGTATTTATTTGAGTTTTGAGTAAAACCTGCCTATTCTGAATCTGTATCCGCTTCACCTTCTCTGTCACAATTTTCTTTAAAAATATGCAGCTGAAGAACTTCATGCCTTTTTTTGAGTGTTCTTTCTGAGTTATGAGTCAGCTTGACTTAGCAATTCTCACCTCAGCACTACGATTTTTCACTTATAAGACACAGCTCTCTTCGCCCACCACAAAATTTTTCTGTTTCTTAGAGACTCTCTGTCTGACTGCCCAGGCTCAATAAGGTAGTTATTTATCTGTTTACAACCAGTGCTTCTTTTCAAAAATCTTTCCATGTCACTTCTGATACAAACTCTTAATGATACAAACAGCTTTGTGACCCTCCTCTGCACTGAGACTTTATATTCTCCAGGCCAGTCTCATGAAAATTATCTGCCACATTTAATCAAACTTAAGCTTTTCAATTTATTAGTCTTAGCTGTCCAATTTGTGTCTCAAATGGGATTAGTTTGTGTTCACTTGGTCCACGGTTATTTTCTGTCATTTCTTCTACAACTTCATTCGCTGCTTAACCTAAATCAAGTCTAATAAAATATTGCCTCTTGTAGCTTCAGTGATTATTTAGTGAATAGCAGTTAGTGATTGCATCTTTGAACATCTGAGCACAATTAGTAGCATTTTTTTTCTCCTATTAACTTACACATTCAGGCCATCCAAAATTATATTTTCCATGCTCAGATAAGACTTTGGGGTCTACAAAGAACTGACAGTACCTTGCTAGGAGAAGTTTTCTTGTAAGGCATCTCAAAATTTACAGTTATCCCATTTCCCTTTTTAGCCACACTTATTTCATTTTTCCAAGAAACACATAGTGAGGTATCTAAATGATATCAGACAAGCTACCTGATGCAAGGTGGTTGACTAGGGATTTTGTCTAAAAATTACTTGGTGGTTTGTAGAATTTTTTTCTTTGCTCAGAGGGCACAATGACATATTTGATTTTCTCCTTAATCAGGTTAAAACCAGATAAAAAGATTTCTGCTCCTACCTTCAAAATATGCATTTGGGTGGAAGCCAAAAGAAGAAAGTAAGATCTGCACAGATAAATCACTCTTAATAATTTATTAATCTAAAAAAAGAGGGTTTATAGCTGAAACCTTTCTGTATTTTAACATTTGGTAATAAGGCTCCATATAAGATAACTATACACTACACCTAAGTTTGCCAAATTAACTATTGTCAAATCATGTAAATTCAATTTGTACCAGCAATAATCCAATAGAAGTTTTTATTTGGGAATTAAAAAAAATTCAAATAGGATTGAAACACTTGATTTTTCAGACACTATTTTACAGTAAGGCTTGCTACACAAATTTTATGTTCCAACAGAATTTTTTTTTTCATGGGAAAGCCATAGAACATTTACATTTGCATTTATGTTAAAAATGGGGCTGTCACTGATCAGGGACTGAATGCATAAATCTTTATTTTAATTACTAAAGTAAAACACAGGAACCCTTATTTCAATTGTAAGTGTGCTCTTTGGAAAGCTGCAGCTGACTGATATCTCACTACTCTCCTCGATCGGAAACTGAACATTTTCACAATACCACACAATTGAGCTTGCTTTCCTTGAAACTCATAAGCAATGCAAGTGTATAATCTAGGTCTCAGTATAATCATTGTGCTGTTTATTTTAACCTCCAGAGAGTTCTGTTCAATCCTGTCTCTTGGGTGCCTTTCTTAAAATCCATGAAAAGAAAATAAAATCTGACTTTCTGTGTTCCAAAGGCACTTAACATTACATCATGTGTCTTTATAATTAACTTTTTTTATAAGGATGGGTTTTTTCCAAAGGCCTGTTTTCTCTCACTGTTTAAGAGAGTGGCACCCAACTGGGAAGTTGCACTGAATGGTCATAGGGTCTTTCAGCTCTCCCATTAAGACCTGCCTATTTGAGTGTTTTATAATGTGCCCATTTTTATTCACATCAGGCGAAATCTTGGCAAGTGTGTGCCCAGCTCAGGAGTAAATTGTTTGTACAGAACTGAATTGATCTCACTGTTGCTTAGTCAGAACGATGCCAAAACCCACAGATCCTGAGGTCAACTTCCACCATGCAGGCAAGACAGAGGCTAGCTAAGTGATCAGTAAACTTTGGTTTGGGACACCTGTGCCCTGGATCCCTCCCATTTCTGTCCCATCCTCCCAGTCAGTTCTGTCTTTACACTTTCTGCAGGAGCCTAAGCGAAAGCCATTTCTTTCCTTATCAGACTATTGGGAGGGTATCTATGTTATTCTAAACCAAAATGTTGCTGTTTTTCCAGGAACAAGATGGACTCCAAGGATTATCTGTTCATCTGGATGTTAGATTCAAGACTAGATTCAGAACCAGTGCAAACTAAGGTGTGGAACATCCAGTCATGGATAATCCTTGACAGGCCATGGAGCTCATCTCCAGGAAAGCTTGCCTCTGCCTCCAGGCCACTGCTTGGGCATCAGGCAAGGGAGCGTCCCAGTCTCAAAAACTCCCCAGAAGTCATCTGTAAGAGGCTGAAAACCACAGTCCTCAGTGTAATATCACAGTGCTTCTCTGAGTTAGCCAAGATTATATTTCTAAAATTAATGCATTTAATTTCAACAGTTCTTTTAAATTATTATTTGATGTCTTTCAGAGTGGGAAATATGCTGTCTTCTCTTCAGAACATACTGATTGCATTCTAAATACATCGTGTGCTACTTCAAAGAAAAAGAAATAAATAGTCTACTCTTGCAGTACTTCTTCCCACTGTTGTTTTTAGCAATATAAACGGCATATACAGGTCTTAGGGTGGTGCATTGCTAGATTTTTCCTTTTTAATTATGAGGCCTACTTTCATTTCAACTGAAACAGAGATTATTTTCTGAGTACTAGGTAAAAGTTAAGGCGTTTCTTAATCCTACTAGCAAACTCATCTTTTTATTATCTGTAGTTCATCATGGAAATTTCAGATGCTCTCTTTCTATTACATGGCACTCAATCCACAACAAAGTAAATGAAATCCTATATCATTTTATATAACTTCTGTCTGAACAAATATTTGGGTTTTATATGAAGAAGTGGTATAAGAAGAGACTATCATATTTTTTATTATTTTCCTGTTTGATATAAGATTTGAGAAACATTTTTGATCAGTGGTGTTCTTTGATGAGAAACTAACTTTTCCATGTTTGCTCACTGCAGGTAAGCACCAAGGTAAGCTTGGTATATTTTAGTTTGAAATGTTACAGTAGAAATTTACTTACTGTAGTAACTACAACATCCCAAAGAGTTCAATAGCCACATAGAGTGAATACCAGCTAGGTCCTCTTCTTCATAGACATGACACTCTAAGATTAATCTAATATTAAAAGTCTGCACAGAATTTTTTCTAAAAAAATTAGTTTTAAATTACCAAAACACTTAAGTTTTTGCAGTTCATTATGGAAAGTGTTCTGCAGAAGGATAGATCTCAATATCAGAATGCATCTTCTGGAGGCTTTAATCTTTCTCCACTTTCTTCACCCTGTCCCAGCCAATAACTATTTCTGGGCTTCCCTCAGACACAGCCCTCCCTTCGCCTGACCTGTTCGCATGCTAGACACAAAAAAGATGAGATACGCTGGGATGCAGACACACACCCAGCATCTGCTGCCAAGGCAACAGGAACAGGATGTTTCAGATAAAGAAGGGATGACGTTTTGGTCCTGCCAACACCCACCATTTCCTTCAGGAGAGGCCAACTTTGCCAGTAGATCTAGAAGTCATCTAGGATAAACACTTTGCACTCGGCTTACCTTGAGTTTGCCTGACTGAGACGAGTACAAAGCGTGACTTTCAACAATTCTATTTAGAAACTGAAATCTGGGCTCTTCCTTTCAAGGTATATGTATCATGAAGACATTTCTCGTGCCTTCTTCTTACACCATGGCCTGAGAAGACATAATCTGATCCTGAGAGTATGTGTTGTCTGCATAACACTGGCACACATCTTTGACCACTTGTGATACTCTTTCATTTCAGCATTTCTATCAGGCTTCTGCACTTAAGCAGGTGTTTTGCTGAAAGCCAATAGTCTAAATAGCAGGTGGCTACTGACAACATGTCAATGAACGTATTTTGCATGCAAAATTAGAAATGGACAAAAAAATCTGTAGCTGTGGATAAGCACATGAAAAAAAAATTGGGCAAGTTTAGTTAAATTATTTTCTTATCTGTCTTTTAAATTTCACTAAATGAAATGAGCTGAAACATTTTATTTCACAGCAAAAAATCTTGTTGTGTGATGTTGGGCATGGAAATCTCCTGCCTTTACCTTCCTGCAGGACTACACGTTCCAGCACAGCAGTAGCTGGGAATGTTCTCGGGAACACCAGAGCACAGGAAAGAATCTGTTAATTGTCTTTTGGAAGCCTTTTTATGAACACAGGAAGGGAGTGCCGTGTCCATTTAGAGAGAAATATATGCGTTTGGAGCACAACACTCTCTATGAGAAGTCATTAGAGTCTGGCATTGCAGAAGGCCTTATGCAGCCAGCTCACACGGTGTCAGACACTGGAGTTTTTCAGCCCCTCAGATGTCCTCACAGTTCACCAGAAAACAAGTAGAAAATCCTCTCTGTGTGCCTCCCTAAATGTACATTAAGTATTGTTGAGGCATGAGGCATGGAAGACCTCAAAGCCCTCTGAGCTAAAGCAGCTGCAGAGTGCGAGGGGAGAAGTTGCACACAGTCCCCAGTACCCGAGACAGGAGCCCTGCCTTAAGTTGTGTCATGAGAGGTTAAGATCGGATATTTATAAACATTTCCTCATGGAAAGGGTTGTTAAACACTGGAACAGGCTGCCCAGGGAAGTGGTTGACTCACCATCCCTGGAAGCATTTAAAAGACATGTAGATGTGGCACTTGGGGACATGGTTTTGTGGTAGACTTGGCAGTGCTGGGTTCGTGGTTAGACCTGATGATCTTAAAGACTTTTTCCAACCAAAATCACTCTATGATTCTAAGATGCTCTCCTCATAAGCTTCTGCCATCTCCAGTGTGCCTAAAGAAGATACAAATTTTTATGTTATGACCTTAGAAACTGCAATGGTTGAATATAGGCACGGTGTGTTAGGGGACAGGATACACGCTGTCACTACAGGTGGTCAAATCTCTAATGGTGAACTAGATTTAGATTTAGATTGTCTCATGCTCCTTAAAACCAGTGATATAAACCATTATAACATTCACCATAAATCTTACTTGCATATTTAGAGATATCAGGCAAAAATGCTACTTACCGTGATTATTATGATGATGAATATTATTAGGCAAACTTCTAATTTGAGTTGCAAAATCAGATTTTTCTTTTTATTTTCCTCAATTTTTATTTAACTGGTTAAATAACAGTAGTTAGTTGACGCACCACAGAGTAAACATTTGATTATCTTTTTAAGTAAACCACCATGGAAAAGTTTTAGTGGTTTTGGAAAGACTGAGGCAATGCTATAGGAAATATTTCTAAAAGGAAAGTAAGTTTGAAAAGTTATTTCCAAAATGTAAGTTGTAGTTATTTGAGATAAAAAGATTTTAGTGATCCTCTGTCTCTGAGGTGTATATTTTTAAAAAAAGAATATAAAAATATACATTTTACCTAACTGTAGTCACTGTAAGGTGATTTTTAAAAGTTTGGATTTTTTTAAATAAAGCTATAGTTCTAGGCAATTTTTAAGAAACTGAAATAGGAATTTCTGGTACTACATGCTTATCCTGTTACATTTAAAATCTACAGAACTATTCAAACAGTCTGTCTAAATGCATTAAATTTGGGAAGATAATTGGCTTTACTGGAAATATAATTTTATTCCATATTCCATAATTTTATTGAATATTCCATATTCAGGTATTTTATGTCCACTGGCAGTTATTTTTCAACCATGGTGTTTTCATTTTACCTAAGCTCTTATTTGGAAGTTTCATTTAGGATAGCAAATAATAAAGGTTAGTGTTAACATTTTGGCTTTAGTGCAAAGGAAATCCTCCTGAAATATATCTCACTGTACCTTGATTCTTCAGGATTTATGTATCCCCATGCCCAAGTTTATATCATCTAAACAGCAAGTGGCTATTCCACTCCACCCTTTCAAAAGCTTTCCAAGAGCTCTCAGCAAGTGAGAGGGTTTTTCCAATATCTTTCCTTTCTTCTTGTATCCAACAAAAGCATTTTAATATTACAGCAGACAAAGCTTCTCTTGTGAACTGGCCTCACTTCCGCAAAACATTAAGCACATGATTAACTTTCAATGCATTTTTTAAATTTGAGTTTAAAATGTATCCCCATATGACAAATATAGCTGATATATCACATATGTGAAAGTAAAGGCACGCTGAAGTGCTTTACCAAATATGAATGGTTGTCCTGTGTGCTGAAAGATAAGTATGTGCTTAACTGGCTGGACATTTCTTAATATCAGTAGAGTTTTGTTCTCTGTGTTTTTTTTTATTTCTAAACAAGTCCCACTAACAAACCATAAAGAAAATTTTAAAAGGAGAGTTCTGATGGCTTTATGAAGGGTTTCCGTTCATTAAATGCTTAGGGTCATGTTTTTAGAAATATATGTTAGTTCTTATTTTTGGGGGTTTTATACTACTCAATTACTTTTATGAACTACAGTGCTTTATGTTGTACTATCTTTAATTTAACTGAGATAAATTACAACCTTTCCTTTTTTTTTTTTTTTGCTCTTTCTTTAATTCACTTAAACTATCACTGTAATGCTTTTACTTGTGTATGTGTCAAATTTACTCTTAAAATGAGGCAAATAATGAAAAGTCCCCCAGAATGTCATGGGGTTTTAGCTAATTGTTCCACAGGGAGTAGATGCAAAAAGTTACACTCTAATTTTTGCAAGTCCAGGTACCAACTGAGTATGTTAGAGATGATGTGTCCAAGCTCTATAACTATTGTCTCCCCTTTCTTTTCCAAAAGTTTCTGGAGACTGCGTGCTCCAGGACAAAATTGTTCTGCTATTTTGTAAAATAAATACAGGTAGGGCACGACTTCCACTGTGGTGGCAGTGCTATTACTATTATTTCTGTTACTCTGTTACCATTACAACACTATGCTATATGCACCCTGCCTAAACTGGTATAGAGATAATGCAATATACAACCAGATCCTTTTCCTCCTCACATCCCACTTCTTCACAAAAAAAAAAAAATATTAAAAATTAGAACTTAAATAGCAGACAAATAATGAAAAAACTTTTCCTAGTATTTGCAATTTATGAAGAGATAAATTTGAAATTTATGAAGAGATTGCCTAGGACATTTTTTTGTTTATGTGAGTATGCATCTGTATATGGATAGAAGAGTATGCAAAACCAAGCAATGATCATTTGCACCTAGAAGTGGTGAAAAAAATCTACCAAAAACTTGTTTTTTTCCAGTTTAATTTTCTTTATGTTGTTGATCTATAAAAACAAAGATCTCATAGCACTAGCAATTGTAGAAAGTTTACACAGGTGTGTTTTCAGAAAGAATAGATCTTATCCAAATATCAAAACTTACTCAAAATCTCTTCCTACTTAATTGTAAGCTTTGCCTGTTGCAAGAAATGCAGTCAGCCTCGCTCCACCTGAAGTATTTTCTCATATAGAGAAGAATTTTCCACAAACCAGATTTATTTTCATCACAGTACATTGAGTCTTACAGTAGAGATTGTTTTGTATGAAGAATTTGGACCTATTGTTAGAATAATCAAAATTATTGATACATTTTCACTATAATCTGAATTCCTTCAGGTAAGAGCTTGTTTCTGGTGCCACCAAACAAAAAAAAAAATTAAAATAAACACAGCTGAAAAATCTGTCACAAAGCTATAGCTTTATACTTGCATTTCTTTAACCACTTTTATCTACATAAGGGGAATTCCCCCCACCTCAGTTCTGTGCATACATCACCTTTCAGAAGCATCTGATTTTTTTTTTGGCTTCGAGGGTCACCCTAAGTATTCCACCAATTGCACTGCTCAGTCCTTGCCTTGAAGTAAGACATACACAAGAGTTGCTGACCCTTTCACACCATGGAACATTTTCACTGTTAGTGGCTTAAACCATCCCCACTATCTCCTACATCTTCACATCCTCACTGAAATACCTTTCTTGCTCTCTGTATAGCAGTCTTTAAGAGAAGCCCTCTCCTGAGAGCTGGTTTCATGTTTCAAAATAGGAGGAACCTTCTGACCTTTTCCAGAAGCTCCCAGGCACCAGAGGAGCCATAAGTCACCCAAATTTGGCAGTAAACCTGCCTGCATGTCTACTCTTTGTGCTCTCTCTCCTGTGCTTTCATATTTCATTCTGTCTCTTGGTGGTCATGAATGTATATACTTACCTAATAGCAAAGTCCCTGGTGTGCTCTTGATAAAGAGCCTGGGGTCCCACCCAGAAGATTTCATTGGCACAGGCAGAGAGATATTAAATAACCACAGCCATGCTATAGGTAAAGGCTTCCAGAGCTCACAGGGTTGCGTGATCCCAAATGTGATTATCTTTAACGTGGCAGTGAGCCACACAAAACAGACACTGCTTTAGTCTGGCTGGCAGCTTGCAGTAACCTGGTGATAAAGCAGGCAGGTATGCAGTCCTGCTCCTGACAGCTTTGGTCCTGCCCACAGGTATCACCCAGAGAGTGCAGAGAGGGGAGGACAAAGGAAGTCAAAAGAAGGTGATGAATCCCTGGCACTGTTAAGAGCCAGTTAAAATGTTTTCATTTCCAGTTGTGATTGATGAGGCTAAGGAAAGGGTCAATGTAAGAACCACTGTTTTCCTGCATTCTTTGAAGAGGCACAAGATAAATTGAAACCAGGCTGCATTTTTTTCCCTGTATTTTACAGCAGTAGTTAATGATCCCAGTAAACAATATATTTAATAACACTATTTGGAGCAACAGTGTGCACCTGTGTTAATTTACAGGTTTTGCGAAAGCAGGGCCAAGGGCTGGCTGCTGGAAAAACGGGAATGAGATCCAGCCACATCTCTCCTGGACAGGCTCCTTTCTCACCACTGTCACCTGGCAGCAGCAGAGCTTTACATGCAGCTGAGCATTTTCAAAGGGTTTGCAAATATTTTATTTCTGAGTAAAATCTACTTTTTATAATTATTTGATTCATTCTCAGTTTTTTCTGTTGTATTGGTCATAAAGAAACCACCTAACATTTTTTAAAATGCACTTCAGATACATCCCCTAGCAAATAGCACTGTCAAAAGTCTTGCTGGCTCACCTGTGGTCCGCTGCTTCTATTACAATGAAATCAATGGAAAAGGCACAGCAGTGTCTTGAGAGACCCTTTATAAGCTGCACAATAAAGTGAAACACTTGGATAAGGATGTGCCATTAAAGATTGTGGACTTAAAGCCACATATGTGGGAGATGTGTTTGATTGTACAGAGAATACACAGCAGCTTCCTATTTCCAGTGACCAGAGTCCTGGCATATTAGGATGGAACAAGTTAAATAAATGTCAGAGCATCTAATCCCCTAATATAACCAGAGTAAATGATTGTTGTTTACTGCAACAGTGTGACAGTGACAAAATAAAACAGGATATAAACTCAGGTAGGTAGGCACCAAGATGGACTGCAAATTTTCTCAAGTACAGTACAGGTATTTTTGAGTGGATACACCAAAACATATAAATATAGGCTCAGGAGTTTATCACACACACACACACACACACCAGCTCCATGCACCTCACTGAGAAAGGTCAATGCAGCACAACCCAGACTGTGCAATGGGTTCTCCAACTGGGAAGCAACTGTTGGGATCAGTGGAATGCCCCCAAGAGTCAAGCTCAGGCACTTACAACTGAAACCTGTAAGGATTATGAAAAATATTTCAATTTACAATGAAGTGAGGGAAAGATTTGTAAAGGAAATCTGTATCTGTAGTTCCCTAGGCAAGCCATCTCTTTTGCTGAATAGGTCAAGCAGTTTTCACTCTGCTTGGATAATCTGCAATTATTTGCTTCATCAGCTGTTCTGTTCGTTGAATCTGGACACCTGATTAGGAAAAGGAACTTCCATCCTATGAATTGGATCACAAGCCAGGTTAAAAGAAACTATCAAATTTTAGACTCACTGCATTGAATTTATGAATTCCACAAACCAGAGAAGGTTGTTTAAAATCATTTGGCAAACAAGTATAAAATAATTAACAGTTTTGGGAAAAGTCACAGACACTACATGACAGCTCAAAAACAGCAGAAGGAACTGACAATAATTTTGTCCAAATATAAAGGTCTTCAGCTCTGTATTTTGATGATTACTGAGCTTTGAATGGAAGTATAAATTTCAGATGGGACGCCCACCAAGCACACAGTGTGTCTCAAAGCCTGGCAACAGCCCATTGCCCTCCTACTTTTTCAATAACTTCTTTTTTTGGCCAGTGGTTTAAAACCAGCAACTCTCTCGAACATATAAATAGATCCCATGTTCAACTTGGCTTGTAATCCTTTAAGCAGATCTGTCCTCAACTCCCACCCTCCAGAAAAAAGATAGATGGATGCAGTAGACTATGTAGGTAAGATTTAAGTTGGATTTAATTAAAGGAAACTCTTCAATAATAAAGATCCTTTCCATTCCAATGTAAACATGAACTATGTCCTCTCATACAATAGTGCTCACAACAGGGACTTCCTGTGTTTTGTTAGCACTTTCACATGTCTGTGTGCCTGCCTGTGATACTGCAGGTGGCTGCACCATGGCAGGATCTCTTTGCTATAGGCAAAGTGCCCTGTGGCAGTCGCTGCCCAGAGCAGCACATTATGGAGACTCCCAGGGGAGCAGAGCAGGTCTGCCCTGCTGGTCTGTCCCCATGGCTGAGCAGGTTCACAGCCTTCTAAGGCCAGAAGGGAGTGTTATGGTCACACAGGAGTGTCACATTTCTCCTTTTGCAAGCAAAGGAACATTTAAGCAAGACTGGAACAGGACAGCTCTAGAGGAAACAAATATCCTCATTCTTCAGCATTGAACAGAAATGTCAGCTTAGGATCTTGTTTTTCTGAAAAAACAAGAGATGATTATCAGCACTTACATCTCAGTCTATAATTTCTACACAGGTTTTATCCATTTTTCTGTGATGAGGGAATAAGCTCTCTGTTTATAATTAAACTGGTCCTCACTTTCAGGAACAGAGTTCCTGAAATTTATGAAGATCACAAACAAAAGCTCTCACTTCTTCTTAGCCATTGAATATTCAAAAGATAATTACAGGAAAACAGCCTCTCAATAGTTTGGAGCATTAACTTACTGCAACAATTAACTTAAAATGCAAAGTCATAGCAATCAGAGCTACGTAAAGGCTACTGGATGGTCTCTAGATCTCCCAGGAGCCTTGACACATAAGATTATTCTAATTTATAAGACAGGCATCATTTATGGGAAGACACAGCCATAATATGAAAAAGCAGACTGGGAAAAAAACAACCATGGCACATGACTGGGGATCTGCATTGCCAGAGGGCTGGTGGGTGAAATGCAACCCTTTTGACTCCCCTTTCCTCCCCATCCTGTCCATAAATCCATGTGTCCTCAGCTCCAACAGACGCTTTGAAAAAGCTTCACTTCAGGTAAAGAAGAAGTCATAGATGGAGGGCATCTCTTCTTCCCTCTATTTTTTGGAGCAATGTGGGATAACAGAAAACAACATGAACTTCAAATTAATACATCCTCATAGGAGGCTCTATAACAGATTTATATAAATGTGTATCTCCCAACCCATCTGGTCTTTGAGAGGACATTTTCCATACCCTCTGAAACACTGTTAGTACATATATGTGTGTATATGCACTCATACAGCTGCAGTATTCCATCACATTTAGAGCATATTATACAGTCCCAGACTGGCAGGGGAATTTTTTAGTCCATCAACAACAAACTCTGGTATTCTACCAGCACTATATTTAAAATAAATCATGTGTGAAGTCTGGTGCATGTCGCTGCCACACAAGCCAGGGCTGACTCAGCTGCCAAGAGTGAAAGACTACTCCTTGTGGGTATAAAGGAGGGGGTTGATTAAAAATATTTGGATGTATGCAAGAAGGGCTAAATTCAGGGAAACACCTAAATCAATACACATCAGCTTTCAGCCTCTCTTGGGGAAGGCCAGAAATTACTCTCACTTGCAGGAAAGTAAATTCTGGTGAACAGTTGCAATATAATGATAAAACTGCAATTCACTTAAATGGAAGCACCTGACTATAAAAAGTAATTGATTACATTCTATAAAAGAGAAAAGGCAATTACAGGCACAGAATACAGGAAAATTCTATTATATACAGGATGAAAATTGCTGTACTGTAAATAAGATAAACTCTCATTTATGTATTTATCTAGAGAAGTTCTGATCTATGATGGCTACCTCAGAAAACCATTGCGCCCTGTGAAGTTGTTGAGTAAGTAAAATGGAATTTACATCCCAGTGAACCAGAGAATATAATGTTATCAGTATAAATGCTTTATTTTTTCCTTGGTTATAGTATTATTTTTTCAAATTAAAAACCTGATTCTGCAAACATTATCTCTCCTGCCCACAAGCAAATTTACTTATGTTTAAACATTTCTAATTTGTGCTTGCTCTCAAATAGTCCAACAACTTAGGACTTTGATCTGAACATGAGGATTCACCAAATAATTTGAGTAAAACAATTTTTAATCTTTGGGTGACTATCAAAAATTTTCATTTGGACTCCACATTTTTGGGAGGGTCATTGGACATTGCAAATTATACTATGCCGATTCCTCCCTCCTTGAAACCTTTTAACTGGCAGACAGCAAAGTAGAAACCAGTGAATTACAGTCTGTCCTCCTGACCTTTAGGTTAAGCCAGGTCTGCTCTGCAATATCATCAATGAAGCAGGCACAGTTTTATTGCCCTCCTTCCAAAAGGCTGCTGAGCATTAAAGCTACACAGTGGTATTGTATTCAAAGGGCAAATCTGAACACATTATACAGCTTTCAAATGCACATCCTCACCGCTCAAAACAGACCTGATCCAATGCGCACTGAAGTCACTTGGGATGGTATTCCCCTCTTTTAACCTTGCACAGTTGAAGCTACACAGTTAAAGCATATCTACACCTCAGCCAAATCTTTGTCTTTATAGTCAGTGGAAGAAAATAGGTCCTTTAGGGTGTGTTACATCTGACTAGTTTTTGACTTCTTCATGGGGATGGAATAAATTTCCCTCCTGGAGCTCCTCTATTTTCCCTTGATTATAAAGTGATCACAGCACAACTCAGATGAATTTATGAACATCTAAAGTTATGTAAGAGAAACTGGAACCTCTGGCTCACAAAGATATTTGGTTTTGGTTTTTTTTTACTCCCTACAAGGTAGCACTGTGGTGCAAGTCCGAATCAGGACATAAAAACTCTCAGTCTCTACAATTCTATCTGTGATGAGGAAGACTTCAAAATAACCTGGAGAAGGAAAAGAGTTTCCAATTCCTTTCCGAGAAGCTCTGAGTGTCTTAGTGTGCATCTTCAGGGTTACACAGATCTCTGGATATGAACAGTGGAGTGTCAATTTACATTAATTCAAATGCATTAAATGTAAGTTCTGTGTTGCCCTACACTGGGTCAGGAAATACAGTGACCTCATCTCACACAGAAGGCACCTTATATGGTCTCATGAAAGCCCCACACATTAGCTCCTCAGCCAGCACCTGTGTTTGGGGAAATCTCAAGCAGTTGCAGAGCTGTGCCTTAACCCTGTGCCAGGGGGTGTCCACTTGTCCCTACATGTGGACATTTCTGTGTTTTCGGCGTTCCCCAACAGTACTGTCTGGCAGGTTGGATTGATGGGCAGCAGCCAGGATGAGTGTGGCCAGCACAGGGCAAAGAAGGGCACACAGCAATCACTCAGGGGCATGACCGCTTCATGAACTTCATCCGAAGACTGAGAGTGTATAAAACTCACTCTGGTGTAAACTTGCAAAGTGTCTGTTCTGTAGAAACAGCTTTCACTGCCCCTGCATTTTCTACTTGCAACATTTCAGATGCAATTCTAAGTTGTCATCAGTGTATCTCATGTAATTTGGAGACTGGGCACTGAAAGAGGCAGGTAAAAGCCTATTCCTTTTATTCTAACTCTGTTTCTGCTTAAAGTGACTGGAAAAACATATTAAATTATTTGAAAACAGAGTTAATCTGCTTTGTTCTGTGAATTTCCAGGAGTTGCTAAATACAAATTTAACACTGTAATGTGAGGCACCCTTTATCTTCCTCAAAATTTTAAGAGTTAATTTGCTTTTATACTAATAATTTGATTTATTTTATTTATTATTGAAATTTACATGTTATGAGAGACAGACTCTAAATCAAGGATTTTGCCTAAGTAAAAAGTACAAGTCTATAGCTTCTGTAAATGAAAAGTTGGCTTGTTTTTTCACAGATATATGTAACATTCTGAATGCAACATAAAGAGTTTTAGAAAAAGGAAATAATATTAAAAGGAAAAGAAAGAGATTGAATTTCCAGTGATGTACTTTCAGTCATTTGCATTAATATTTAATGCTTCCAGCTCTGCTCTCCCAAGAATCCATAAACAAGATAACTGGCTGCTTTATGAAAGAATAACATGGGTCTAAAAGATTATATAATGAGATGCAGCTTCTTTTGCAAAAATTACTGAAACCGTAATTGCTAACATAGTACCTGCCCTTAAGAAATGCACATATTTAAATGCATTAATTATAATGTGTTGACTGTATTATCTAAGAAATTGATTTATTTTTTTTCCTTCTGAAGATGCTAATCAGGTCCTGTGGCAGATTTGTTTGAGTGTACAATTCCCAAGCATTTATGCTTTAATTTAAAAGAAATTCTGAGGCATAAATTTCATTCTCTTGTTTTCCTTTTTTCTTATTACTGTATTTCCTCCTGTGCTCCCCAATCATTTCTGGAGATGATCTTCCCATTTTTTTAAGTCCTGTTCAGAGATTTTAGGCACAAAAACGTCTCTAAGCAAACACAATGACAAACTTTAGATTAATCACTTTTATGATGGTAAGATTCTCAAATAATTACTCAAGTGCACTGGTGAGCAGGTTTGAATTTGAACACTGATAATTTGAACATATTTTCTTTTTATACTTGGGAAAGCTATCTCTTTTGAAAGCTACCTAAAGCTTCACACAGTTCTGCACAGCATCGAGGTCAGCTCTGAAACCCAAGGACAGATTTGTGTGAACATAAACGCTTTGTTACTTCATGTGTTTGCAATTGGTCTCTGCAATTTTTCACTGCAAAAATTACAAATGAAATAGAACATAATCTCTGCTTATTTTAGTCATTGCATTGGATTGATCTATCTAACATTTATCATTCTTTTTTCTGACCCAGTGCATGCGAATGGCCTTCAAGTCACACCTGTCACATGTAGACAAATCAGAAGGAATTCTGGTATCTGAACCACTAAGGCACAAACTGGTGCTGTAAAATAGGAAACAAACTAATTAACTTAGCCTATTACAGTTGTTGAAATTTTATTATGATTTGGCTTCATTTCACATCTGTATTTCCTGACATTTGCCTTAGACTGACTGAATTCTACACAAAACTTCAGCATCCAAAAGCAAGCAGAAATAACACAGAAATCCAATGCATAGTAATGTTCATTTTCATTGTGTTAATTATCTGGAAAGTATTATTTAAGTTCATTCAATAACTTGCACAACTTTCCATTCTCCAAGGAATGGCCTTGAGACAATAAATGTACTCTGAATCCCATGGAGAAGACAGAGGAAGACTGGAGTAGCTGACTACAGGATTGAGCATTTATCCTACATGAGTAATACTGGACAAAGAGACATGTCTTTTCTCCACTCCATGCTGTTTTGTCCTTTTTCTTCTTCCAAGGTAAAACAGGTCTGTTCATAAATCTGTCTGAGTTCAGCACATAGGAGAACTGGTTAGTAATGATTTTGCACCCTTCCCATTCATACAGATCAGGTCAGTATTTTGGCGTCTTGACTTGAACAGGAACCTCACATCTCCATTTACAGCCCTGAAGCAGGTGTATACTTTCAGGTGCAATTGGGAGGACAATGACTCTTCAGATGGATTTAGTTTCTGACAAAATCCTGTGACACATGTTTGCAATAAAGTAGAGCCAGGCTGGGCCTCCTTTCCTTTCTGTCCATTTTTTTTTTTTCTTTTTTTAACTGGTAAGTAAAACGTGACATTTTGTCAAGACAGACCAGACCCTCCTAAAAGAAGAAAAGTTGTTTCAGTCCAGACACTGGCATGAGGCAGCACCTTGGGCTTAGCTCTGCACAGAGTTAATTCAGGCAAGCATTCACAGTGAAGAGCAAACGCAGTTAGGTACACCAGCCATAACCCCTGAGGAGCAGGCCTGTTGTCACCCTGCCACCCTCCCGCAGCCAGTCTCACCCCGTACCTTCTACCTCTTCCTGCAGAGCAGAGCAAAATGGGACTGAAGTCAATGGAATTATTTCAGCTTCAGAGCCCCATGTCTGGCAATAACCCAGCATTTAATGTGGCCCTAGCAGGCCACCCTGAGCAGCAGTGTATACAGACAGGACTTAGTCTGGAAGAGAAAGCACCATCAGTGCCTGCTCCCCCTCCAGCCACAGCAGCACCAGCCCAACACCTCTGATTCTAGGATTGTTGTTTTGGTTTTTTTTCTACTGCAGGGAAAAGAGAAGGAAAAAAAAAGACAGCAAAAAAGGCTGAAACTTTTCTCACTGAATCACACTGAACATGCATAGCTGAGGGAAGGACGGGAGATGGCTGACGATTGTCAATTAAATTCAAGGTGTTCACTACTCAACAAAAGCACCATAGGAATCCCAAAGGTGACTCTGTGGTATTTCAGAGTGGTTCTGCTGCTGTTGTTGCTCTTAGGGTTTTTTTCTCAAATCCTGAACTGAGATTTTTCTTCTAGAAATGAAACAGAATTCCTGAGCTAATGTGTTATTGAAACACTGCAAAACAATACATTCCCTTTACTTCCAGGGCACATTTTTGTGTTCAAAATAAAACAGTAACAAAAATAAAATTACTTTTATGCTATTCAGAAGAGGACTTTGTTAGGCAGCCAAGAATTTTCCCTCATTATTTCAGGCTGTCATTGAGCCTGACTTTCATAATAATAATATTTTTATTACTTTGCATTAATAGGAAACATGAGCCAATGCTATCCAGATATAGCTGAGATGAGTGATCACATCTCCCAGGACTGCACACATAGCTCACAGCTCTAGGAAGACCCTTGTCTTCCTCAGGACAGAGCATACCACTAGCACTGCAAAGAAATCCCACCACCAGCCCCTGGCACGGCTTGGCAGGAGAGTCCTCGGGGAAGCACACAGGAGCTCCCATCCCAGAAACAAATGAAGGGAATCTTCAAAGGGATCCTCAGGGAAAAAGAGCAGATTTAAGAATATGGAGTATCCAGGAGATGTCACATGTGCCAACAATCCCTTTAGAGGCTTTGGGCATACCTGTAGTGATTTTCTTATTTGTTGGTGCTGAACCTCCTATGTTTTTAGGATATCATGCTCATTCAGACCTCTCAGCTTGCATAGCCCTATGTCCTTCTCTCCCTCATCACGTGTTACAAAGTCCCCATCTGTAGCTGGGTGTATATGCTTCCTCCAAAAACCTTACTTCCTTCCACTTTAATCCCATCCTGTTTTGCTTTGGCCGTTGTCTCAGCACCTGCCTACAGAAATATAATTGATGCCATTGGCTCTTCTAATGAGTTGAAGGATCTAGCAGAAGTTTCCTATTTGTTCTTCCCTTGGTCCCTCTATCAGATAAGAAGTTCATGACACTTTCCTGTCTCAGATCTCTATTTTTGAAGTACTTCAGAACAAAGAATTCCCCAGGTTATTTCAGGAAGTTTCTGTGAGCTGAGAGCAGATTTTCTGCATTTTCACTTTATTATATCTAAACTAGGGATATACACACTGTGAATGCTTCCTTCTTTTAAGGAAATACAGGGTGGAGGGGGGTATTTCTCTGATCTGACAACACCATGCTACATGCTTCATGACTGGGTTCATATTCCTTCCACCTACATCACTGTGTTTATAGCCATCCACCCCACCCCCTGAACTCAACTCTATTAGACTCCACATAAAGCAGTCCTTCCTTTCTCTCAATAAGACAAAAATTCCTACAAATACTTGGCCCACGTTTTAAACTAGCTACAAACAGAGCCAGAACCAATTATCACCATATCCATTAAATGATCATTTCAGCAGTAGAAAATCAGGAGAAATCATGCTTTCTCTAGAAAACAAAATAGCCTATCCATCTGCAATCCCTTTTCTAAAGCATGCCTACATCACCATTAGCTAAAGGAAGCTACTAACTCGCCATAGCCTCCATCTCTTCTCCAATAAAAATGTTAAAGGTATTTGAAAGCAGTTATGTCCCCATGTGTGTCAGGTCTCTGATTTCTAATATTTGGGATGGGGAGAGCTTTTTATACTCTTTGTCCCCTTGTAACATTATCCTGCTCTCTGAACACCCAAACTTGTTGGTTGCATTTCTCATGTACCTGGTAATGCTTCCACAAGATGAGTCACTCTCTAGAACTACTCACTGACACACCATCTACCAGTTCTCTCTGTCCCACCCATTAAAATTATTTAAACTGAATCAAATATTTTCCTTAAAAGAGATTATAAAAAATGTCTATTGCCCCACTAAAAGTGGGCACTTGAGCCACTTGAAACAACTGTTAATTTTCGGTATGGTTAATGTCTTGTGGTTGCCTGATTTCCAGGCCTCTTTCAAGTGTAAATAGTTCATATAGAAAGAGCCAACAAATTGCTGGGATGTTTTTACAGTGAGTATGAGATTCTGAGTTGATATAGATGTCCTGCTAGCTAGCCAGAAAATGTGTGTGCCCTGACTACTGTAGTGCTATGCCAGTGAAAGGATCTGCCTCTTCATCTAGTGCTTTGAGGATAATTTGAGACCAAAATCTATCCCCAGCTGAAAGAACAAGATATGTTCAACCCAGCAATTACAAACAGCTATTCCTTCAGTTTAGGCAATCCATAGGAAATAAGCACTTTGCCTTCTGGCTGAGTGTTGTTTGCTCAATATTCTGCTGTCTACCCAAATGGCAAAATAGATATTCCAGTACCATCTGATACATTTTCTAGATTACATGCAAAGATGTAGCTTTATCAGCAATTTGGTTTGCAGATACAAAAATTCTACCCACAAAGCCTTCTAATAAATACCATCAATCACAAAGAGATTTGTCACAAGCACCTCAATTTCCCACAGAGTTTATGAACCAAATCTGTGGACCTAAAATACAATACTTTAGTCCTGATTAGTATTCTCTTTCTTGAATTTTTCCAGCACATGTCCATTTCCACACAAAGCCCAAGAACTCAGATTCTTATGCCCATCCTTTCCCCCAAATAATTATAGAAAAAGGATGCATTCTCCTCATGTTACTTCTTCTGTAGCCTGTGGACATGCTAAGACAACTACCCACGGCCACCACTTGTTTCAGACAACTACTTTGACATGAGTTTCATGGCAACTTGAGAATTTACAGTAACCTGACACACAGATTATTAATTATAATTTCCACAATTTACAATGCCCAAGGTTTTTGGGCTGTTAGACACCTTTGCCCATTAACTAGATTAAAAAGCTCAGTGATTAGGAACAGTGTGCCTTCCTCTACCAGATACTTCCATAATAGTCAGACTATTCTATAACTCTCACCACAGAAAAAATAAACTCTTAATTGTATCAGTAGTATATATGTATACATGCTTATGTAGTAGTATATATGAATACACTGACTGAACATGTGACATACACAATGTTTTTTTCAGTAGAAGGTTTGGCAGCCAAAGACTCAGCCAAGTCTTAGGAGTTTTTTGTTTGAAAACTCTGGTCTTAGCCATATATTTATGCTTTGTTCCAAGTTATGTTGAGATAGCATATCTTGCATTTAGAAAACAAGAAAATCCCACTCTATCTCCACCTTCTCATTCTCTGTCAGGCCCTTTGGCTGGAGCCCATGTCACTGTGTGCATACTGTGCATGGACTCTGATTCCTGTTCCCCTATTTTGCACCAAACAGCGCAAAGAAAGAATTGACTGGAGGGATGTCCACTTATCAGTCATCATCAGGAGCAAGTGGTGACAGCAGGCAAGCAAACATCCCAGAAATCTCTTAAACAACTGAAGTGCAAGAGAAGAAAGGAATCAAAATAAAATAAGGTTGCAGACAGTGGAAAAACAAAGATGGTATTAAAAGTGTATGGACACTTTATTGGCATAAAAATTGATGTTGTTGGAGTGCCATGTGTTTGTATGCATAGAGGTAATTAATTGATAAATAGGAATTGTTCAGTGTTCAAAAACATTTTTTCAAAGTTTTACAAACTAAAATGTCAAATAGTATGTATTGAAAATATTTTTAATTTTATGTCTGTGTATTTCTTCATGTCACTGTCTACTAGGATTTCTTTCAGGAATATGTACAGGCTTACAAATTATTCTAACTTCTATTAAAAATGTTATCTTGAAATATTCACTCTCAGCAGTGTTTTAAAAGAATATGCAAATATATCTCTCCTCACTCTCCTGAATATTGAGGGACTGTTCAGCTAATCTTCCACTTCCTTAAAGTAAACTGAATGATACCTTTTAAAGAGAATGAAATTAAATTTTCTGCTGAAAACTGAGGTGTTCAATAGTGGCAGAGCTAGGTATAGACCTCTTTCAAATAGTGTGAGAAGGAAGATACTACTCCAATAGTATTTCAACATTATGCTATTATTAAAAAAATCCCTTGCACAGTTTTAAGCAGATTTACGGTTCCTTAAAGGTGAGTAAGCCACCAAAAACCAACTAAGAATCATGCAGTGAATCTCTGCTCTGTGCCCCAGGCTCTAACCAAATTATTAGTCTTTGTGGCAGCAGAATGTGCAGACAATGGGAAGAGCTGAGCAGTCCCCTCCAGGAGGGGATGTTAAAGAGCAAGTTAGACTGTACCCAGAAGCAATGAGAGTTTGTACATACTGCTTCCCTGCAGAGAGGTGCAAGGCACTGCCTGAGGGCTTTTTTGCAGCCTCAGACTTGTTTCCACCACCTGATGTGTCAGAGATGGGAAGCAGTAAACCATCAACCCCACCCCTGGAGCAGGTCATCATGTTTATAACCTCCATATGTGCACACACTGACCCACCTCAATTCCTACTTTTGCTCTTCTGAACTGCCATGTGCCTTTGCCAGATAAAACAACATGAAAGAAAATCCCACAACTGCATATACATTTTTTCTTTAAACAAGACCAAACCTGTCTTCAACCCCTGACTCACCCTAACTCACCCAAGCCATGGGGTTGTCCTTGCTTGGGGTGATATTTTGGCATCCTGGAGCTCAGCAAGGGGGAAAACCTGTACAGAAGCCCTGGGGGACCATTCCATGTACACTGGTGCCTTGAAAGTAGCAGATGGAGTTGTTCCCACCACCACCTCATCCTGGCTTTATCTATGCACAGCACTTTGCAGTCCTATCTGGCCAGCTTTAGCCAGAGGTTTCAGCTTGTTCTGCATAGCTGAGGGACATCACACACTGCAGCAAAGTGCTACAGGAGAAGAAAGTGAGTGAGGAGGAGGCAGCAGAAGGTTGGCAGGACAGACCCAGCTCTTCATGCTCTATGTTCAGCCAAGGGGAGTCCCCTGCACTTGGGGTACAAACCCAGTTACCTTCAGGACTTCATGTCATCCTGCTTCTCCAAACATCATGGGACAATGCAGCCATTCTTCAGAGCAGGTCACCTCCAGGAGCTGAGCAACTGCAGGACAGGATCAATCCCTCCATAATCAGGGATAAAGCATCACATCTTTCAGTCTTTCCATTATTTTGTCTGTTAAGGATTTGTCTTAAATCCTTACACAGTGTCAGCCACGTAAAACTTCACTGTTAAATCTTCATTCTTACATTGGGAGCGAAAACTAAACTCCAAATGGATTTTGAAGCATTTCATTTAGCTGAGAATGGCTTACTGGAGTCCTAATGTATTAATTTCATGTGCCGAGCTTTACGTCAGAGTGACAAGATAAACAGTTTCAGAAAAATATTTTTCAGTAATTCATAAACAAAAACCCCAGCAATGGTCCAGCTGAGAAATCTTTTTCTCATATAAAAGTGTGATGCATCTAAAATATTTTTTGACCATCAATGCAATCTGAGGATAAACAAAAATATGAGTATTTCATTATTTGCACTTGTCTATACTTGGTATTAACATAACATAGAATAAACAAGAACAGACAGTCAATTTGTTTTATACATAAACAATATTTGAAAATATAGATGCATTACCAGCAATTCTTAGCTTATTATTCTAAAAGGATTTTGTAAATTGCTCTCCTTAATATACTACCACAATTTTTATAAATTGCTCTATTAGCACAATTTATGGAGATTGTGTCATGCAGATTGTTAGTAAATTGAGTCACTTTTTCTCATTTATTTCCATTTTTCTTCATGAGGGCACAATTCAGCTGAAATACAAGGAACAGATTCTTCTCTCAATTACAATGTCTGAGTTACTACACTGGCCTCATTTAAAGAAAGTGAAACCTAGATCCTGATTTTCCATGTTTTAAATTCCATGAAAGAAAAAAAAGTTTCTTCAAAATGTTACTGCAGCTGAGATGAAATTAGTTTACCCATTACTAACAGGATGCTTAAGTATTTCTTTTTTTTTTTTTTTTGTCTTAGCATAGTATTAGGCTAGACAGTAAAATCTAATTTTATCTGAAATAATGTGGTTAAATTACCCATATAAGTATTATCATTTAACCAAGTTTTGAGAAAATTATCAATGCTGTGGGGAAAAAAACAAGTGTAAGAAATTAGCAAAGTGTATAGAAAAGGGAAAGACAATTAACAAAAATGTGGAAATTATCCTCACTCTAGGCTGACTTCCAAAGGCTCTGGTAGTAATTCCCCTTGCACACAAACTTGAATGAAGTTCCTTTCAGTAGATTTTTTTTTCTCTATCATAAACAATATGGTACACATTTCTGAAGACATGCATTCCAGAGGATACAGCATGACATTGCAAACAACTTAATCCCAAATATTTGGCAAATGTGGGGCCAGATCTGGAAAGCTTTCAAAGAACAAAAGGAATAGTGTTTCCATTCTAAGAATATCCTGGGATCCCCCAAGAAACATCACAAATTGCTTTAATGTTTAGAGGACCTAAGGAATAAGGATCACAGATAAACTGAAAGAATATGAAGGGGAGCCAGTCACACCAAAGAGGAGGGGGATGATTGTGCCTCTCCAATCTCCAAAGGCTCACAGAGGCAGCAACAGGCTTGACAGCAGAGGGAAATAAATGTCCTTATCCCTTCTCTCCATAAGAGCTGTTTAATGAAGGAGAGGCACAGGAAGCCAGTCTTGTCAGGAAAGGTTAACAGAGGTGCTGGAGGTTGGAGGCATTGGGGAGTGGGGTGTTACACAAGGAGACAACCCAAAAATGCTGCCAAAAGCACTCTGTCCTGCCAGCAGCAGAAGAGAGGAAGCACCTGAGAGGTCAGAGGGGAAACAACAGAGACAGGCACAAAAAGTAGAATGCATTAGACCATGTGAGGTATAGAGGAAATGCATCTGACAGGGGTAGGAAACAATATACACTGGAAATACATTTAGGGACAACTAATGGTTTCAGAGCAGGACTAGGTAGGGCAGAAAAGCGAGAGTGCTGCAAGGTGTGATTTTTCATCAAATCAAGAGATTTTGGCAGGTTTTTGCCGTCTTGAATGCTTAGATGAGTAGTAATGAGCCTCAAGGGTTTGGGGTAGGAGCATCCTTTGCAATGAAGAGTTTCTGCAATTTTACTCACTCTCACCTCCTGCCTTTTGGCCCTCTTGCTGCTCTAGAGACAGCAACTGTTTCTTAAAATGTGTTGGTGTTTTACTTATTATTGAGCTCAAACTCAAAATTAGTCTTTAATGAAACTTAAAAATATAACTTGTGTTCTTTCATCTGATGAAAGCACTGGCAAAACAACTGGGGCCCTGAGTAAGATGGAGAAATTTACTCTTATTGTTATAAGAGCAATTTGTAGATCTTTTTTTCTCTAATATTGATAAAGGCTTAGACAAAAAAAGTAAATACATCCTGATCAAGATACAAACATATTTTAAAAAGGAAAAAAAATTCAAATAAAAAGCTCAAGAATTGAAATCGAAACTGACATTTTAATGTTTATATTTATTTTTCCTTTAAATACACATTTTAAAATTAGTTTTATGGTTTCATCATTTCAATAAACACTTTCAGAGAAATATATAAATGCAAATGTTATAAGTTTCCTTCAAGAACAGTTATGTCACTGTAATACTACAAGCATAAACTGAAGTCACATAATTTCCTGGTAGGTAGCCCCTGAGAAAAGAAACAAAAGTTTCATTATTTGCGTTTCATCTTCTGACTTTAGCCAAGAATAATCAGATCATTAATGGGTCATCAGGTAGCACTCTCCTTGCCCACTTTTCCCCCCTCTAGTTTTCTTTCCAGATGCCTTTACTACGCCAGATAAGAATGACAAGAATAGAATCATCACAAATACAGTCGTAGAATGGTTTGGGTTGGAAAGGACCTTAATGATCAAAACTTTATAATCCCCCAGCCATAGGCAGGGACACCTTCCACTAGGCAGGGTTGTTCAAAACCCCATCCAGTATGGCCTTGAACACTTCCAGGGATGGGGCGCCCACAGCTTCTCTGAGCACCCTGTTCCAGTGCCTTACTTCCCTCACAGCAAAGAATTTCTTACTGATATCTAACCTAAACCTTCCCTTTCTCAGTTTGAAGTCATTCCCTTTTGTCCTGTAACTACATGCCCTTGTAAAATGGCCTCTTCTGACTTTCTTGTAGGTCCCCTTCAGGTACTGAAAGGCTGCTATAAGGATACCAACATCATATTCATGTAAACGAATGTAGAGCAGAACGCAGGTTTTCACAACCATCTGTGCTTTATGCAAATATCACATACTTGCAGGCTTCCAATAATGAGCAAGCAACGAGGTGTTTGAAGGAGCAGGAGAGGATGCATTTCAGGGAAGCCTTTGCCCTAACTCAAATCACTGTTACATTTTCAGGGTTTGTGACTCATCTGATGAGGTTTTCTTCCCCTCCCCACATAGGTAGAACAGTGAACAATAAATAAATAACAGGGTTTTAACGCATACTACTAGAGAGAAATAATTAGCAACTCTGAAGACTTAAGAAAGGGAGCTTCTTAAAAAAGGGAAGTGCAACACTCAGCTTGCACTTTCAGGCATTTTTTAAATTCTCTTGTTGAAATAAAAAACAGGATAAGGACTCTTGATCACAGCTTCTGCTCCACTTTAATTGCCATTGATGTGACAATAGTTTAAAATTTTCTCAGTCCCCAAATTCTTCAAATACCATGAATAGATTGTTTTACACAGACACCAATAAACTACAAAAAAAATTTATAGAATACACATTCCACCTGGAACACTTTAAAAAAATATGATCTGTTAATGGATATCCCAGGAAAGGTTTTGAAGCATCATTACTGACTAGGATGCAAGTCTCTATGCTGACTTTAAATTCATGTGCATGAAGTGAGAACCTGCCCTATTTCTGAAGAATGAAGGATATAAGAAACCAGCTGAAGTTCTCCCACTAAAAAGCTGACTGCAATGGTAAGAATCAATTCTCTCTTCACAGGGTCTGAACTTTAGCTACTGAACTTTACCTGCTAAGCACCTACTTGGAAGAAAAGAACTCTAAGCTGTACCTAAGGATGAAGGATGAAAGAACAAAACATATAATTCTAAGAAAAGAGGCATCTAGGAGAGACCAGTCCGGGCAATTCAATGACAAAAAAATAAGCAGGCATAGCACAGAGACAGTCATTACAGCAGGAAAGGGGTGAAGGCAAGTCTGGAGAAAAAAGGATGCAGTAGAGGGTTAAGCAAAAGTAAGATAACCAGAGAGTAGTTGAAAACTACAAAGGAGGTCACAGATAATAGGTAGGAAGTCCCAAGACCTGCTTTTAGGGAAAATTAAACTCAGGTTGAATTGAATCCCTTTACAGGCCAGGTGATGGAACAGCTCACTCAGATGGCTGGGCAATAGGGTTAAGAAACCTTGGTATTTGCTCAGGGGTCAACTCCAGTTGAAACAAAAGTTTGTTGGAGCACATCTTTTCTCATCCCTTCCCTCATGTATTTACCTTAGGAGCACATTTAAAGGTTTTGCTCTGCCCCAGGCTTTTGCTACAGCAAGGAGTTTTAAGCTGTTCAGATATATCTGCATGTCAGGTGCTTGCTCTGCTCTGAGGAATTTGGAAATTTCATAAGGGCAAACTGCACGTTTCACCCCTACAGAGGGTACATTTTAAGGGAGCCTTGCTTTTGCCAGTGCTTCTTAATTTAAATCACCCAATTTTCTCTGAGATTTTAAACTAGGAACTCTGTTTTTTTCTCACTGTTTTTCTCATTCTTGGATTCTTTTTCCCTCTCTATTGTAGCAAAGTCTGCCCCATTGTTCCAAAACTAATATAGTAATATGACAGGAAATGTTCCTTTTTTTAAAAAGGGTAGGGATATGAGAAGGTAAAAAACAAGTTCAGCAAATACTCCAGAACAACAGAAAAAATAATCAAATGACAGGGTGAAGCAAGTACAATCATTTTCCTTCTAGTGTGGTTTATACACATCCTATTTTTGCTGATTTTCAAAGCAGTCTTTATTACCATCAAATCATACAGTAGAGCCTTCTTATTTTGTCTGTAATAACTTATTATATTCATGCTAATCTAAGTCAACCTAATTTCTAATTTCTGTACAAATGTTTCTTTGGCTTGGGTTAGTGAGAAGGTGGTGATTCAGCCAGTGGGTCTCTCACTACTCTTCCTCACTGTCCTAGCACAGGGAGGTTTTATACCTGTGATTTTCATACTGTTTTTGTCAGCAACGCACAACTCACCTCAGCTCCTTTTACCCAGATTTGCTTCCTGAGGGCCCTGAGCAAGACGGCCTCTGATTTGGCTGAATCCAGCTTCCTGCCCACTTGTGGTCTCCATTTTTCTGCTTTTTCTCTTTCCTACCCCAAGGAGCCAGAAGCTCTATGCTTTCCCCCCTTCCTAGCACTTGCAGCCTGCTAGTTAGGATTTAATTAACCCCAGATCCTCTCTTTTGCTGTCTGTATCTGCTGTAGAAAAGCCACCAACTCTTCTCTGTCATCTCCACCTAATCTGTTGCTTCACTGTTTTCCGGGATGGTTTCATAATTAAAACCCATCTTCCCCATTAGTTTCAGCAGGATCACCCCTATTGGGTGATTCTGAAAAAATTAATTACCCTCATTTGGGGTTCACCAGAGAAGTCCTGACCTGGTTTTGTCCACTATGATTTCTCATCTCATTGATCCACTCTTCGGTATGGTTCCACTAACATTTGTACTGTCAGAACCAAGGGGATGCTAGACAGTGTAATAAGTCAGAGAAGAAAGAAAATGTCTCTGCCCTGCAGAAAAAAGGTTTAAAGCAAAGTATAGTTTTGAAAACTTCAGAATTTTCAACTTTGTGCTTATGCATCAGTAGCTTTTGTCAGAATGGAAAGAACTGGAAGAAAACAGCAGTAAACCAATATAAGCTGTTTGCATAAGGTACTTACCACTTGCAAATACTGATATACAAGGTTTCCCCTTGGTTAAGTTAGAGGGCAAAGGCAATTTTCCTTGTTTTAACATCAGCTCTTTCTCTTCCCTAGTCAGGCTGCCATTGTCTGGTCTCTCTGCTTCTGATATCACAAGCTTCCTTACTTTTTATTAACCAGAATTAATTAATGAATTAATTAATTTATGTTTATAGCTCATTATCAAAGTGAATGCTCCCACAATTAGTTTTCTAGACTTACAAACAAAGAAAAGATGGAATTATTTGCATTTCATTTCTCCACCTTCAGATGCTTGACTAAGAAAAGAATGCAACCTTCCACTGTGTTTCTGCAAACACACAAAAGCATCCATTATCTAATGAGAACACCCATCTCATTTAGATGCCTGAGCTTGAAGTGCTCAATTACAAAAGAGAGGGTCTATCTGTACATGAATGCCAAATATTGGTGGAAGACATGTTGGGACATGTGGAACATACATTTTGGAGAAGTTTATCTTTTCAACATTTACATAAGCCTTCCAGATTCCATAAAACCCACATGGGTTTATGCTACCTTATTGAGGTCCCGTAAATGATGCATGAGTGGTATGGCATCCCATCCATCAGAAGACAGGGAACACAGGAAATGGGGAAGGTAGGAATAGTTTTGTCAAGATATGAACTCCACCTGTTCTGTTTGCCATTTCCCCTCTCTTGGCCAGGACAACCCTGAAAAAAGAAAGCTGTGAGCCGCTAACAAGGTGTTTTCTTCACAAAAACTGTCAAAGCCACTACTGGACCAGAGAATATTTTGTCATCTTTGAACCTGCAAGTAAAAGTCCATTTCGTATAATTTCAAAAGTATCACTTTTCAACTATTATGTCTTTATATGTTTTCTAGACAGGGACAGGGCTCAGACCAAAAGCAAAGCTGTCATGGTGAAGCACCACCTGAGTCAGAACCTCGAGCTGTTTGACAGATTTTCTGTGTCATGCAATAGCTCTGTGCTCCCAGCAGCAAATTATACCTAATAATGAAAATCTCTGCTCCTTGCAGAGACTGTCCACAAGCCAGAAGTGTCCAAAACATGCATAAAGACAGTCCCTGTGAGCAAGGCCAAGAATAGCAATGTCAGTCTGGTCTACAAGGCACACATCTGAGCTACAAACCAAAAAATCATCAAAAAAGAAGCCTCATTGATCACAAAGGGATAAAGGCATTTCCTTGCTGTTTGTAGAAAGTTTTCAGATATGCAGGTTTAAAGTGCCGGAAAAGAAAAAGTCCTATCTGATTTACATCTCCTGAAATAGATTTAATTAGTTGTGGAGTATCATAAAATGCCTAGGAAGTAGCCACTTGCTGATGTACTCACCTGGGAGCAATTTGAGGAGCTGTTCTTCAGCCCTGTAGACATGCAAGATAAAAAAATAGATCATTAGCCAACAATGAAATTAAAAAGAAAAATACAGTGACTGGAAAAAGCAATTATCACCTCCATTAAATTTTATCTGATTCACTATCATGTGTAGCTGGACAAAGGGACAAAAAATTGGTGTCCCAACACTTCCTTGGTGAGCTGCTGCATTCAGGACAAGAGGAGATGAAACATAGCCCCCTGCACAGAGGGTTAGGTAGGACTTCGGCATATCAAATCACATTTTCCCAAGATCACAAAATGTTCACAGGGAGCTGGAGAAATAAAGCTAGCACTGATGAATAATTCAGAGACAGGACCTGAATTTGGAGTCACTACTCAGACCTGAAGTAGTGTTTTGCCTACAGAAGAGCCATTGGGATTTCTAAGTAAAGTCATATTTTTCTTAATGAGTATGAAGCAGTCAGCAAGAGTCTTCTTCTCCTCTCCATGGGCAATCGTCTTGCAGGGCACACCCCTGCTTCTGCTGACTTTTAGTAACTGCATGACTTGGTGAGTGGTCACAATATCTTCCTGGATGCCACTGGAACAGGTATCCATAGCAAGGTTTGTCTGAACCTTCTCTCAGGTCCTGGTGGTGACTCCTGTGCCTGTCTGCACCTTAGGGACTTTCTTTCCTGAGCCATGGCTCTGTCATTCTCCCTTATTAAGCTAACAGACTTATAGGGCTACAGATACATTGCACTGAACAAGCTTTAAAATACTTTATGAAATTAACAAGAATGCACACCAGTAATTTTCTAGCTCATTCTCTCACCTGTGTCCAGGAATATTAGTAGATCATCATTCTCCAAGAATGCTGTCAAATTAGGATCTCCAAACTAAGAGGATAAAGTTTTTTTTTGAATACTTGTAATGTCTGTGATTAAATATGTATATTTCTTATTTCTATTTTTCAGGCTTGCTCTGAAGAATAGGTCATACTTAATGTCCACCATATGGAAAACAGCCCACCAAATGAAACACTACTTGGGATAATTTCACGAGTATTCAGGAGAACACAAAATTAATTAATTTTCCTTCTGGTTCTCAAAAAGTACCTAGACAGAAGGGAGGTTTTATGAGATGCTAATTTTCTTTCTGTCCCAAAATACCATAGGAATAATTTCCTTGATGTATTTTGCTATTTCAGATTCTTGTCCTGATCAAAAATGAAAAAAATTCAAAGGATGAACAAACGTGAAAGGTTAGCAAAACATATTTGAACCTCAAAAATGTTACATTTGCAGTTTTGGAGAAATCTAAATGTCATTTCAAGCAAACAGATTTTCCCACGGCTCTCCTTAATTCTTAGAGAACATGATAACAAGGATACAGTCAAGAGGTAAAACCAAGATTAATGAGACGTAAGTGAGGCACTTAATAGTTGAATCTGTGGGATGATATGCACAGGAAAATGATAAAATGGTCATGAGGCATGATTCAAGAGTGAACTTCACAAGAAAAAATATGTATCACAGGAAATATATTTGCATTTTAAGAGGAAAAGAACTCAATAACCCAGCAGGGCATTTCCGTTTCTAATTATTTTCTACTGTGATTCAGTGACTGGATTCTGGGTTTTGTGAAAATGCTGCTGTACGCCGCAGGAAAGAGATCAAAAGTCATACATTTTTATGTTAATGTAAAGGAGTTCAATCTCAATACAAGATCTCCCTTCCCAAGGCCTTATAGAAATACAGCATCCAATTATAAGCAGCCCAATACCTCTATTGACATGAAGCTCTACAGCAGCATGCACATTTGCAGTGTCCTACACCATCTTAGTCAATTCTTTTTAGGTAATTCATTGCTCAGGTGACAAATTTCTCAGGTTTGTTTGCTGATAAACACAACCTGTATTTTCACGTTTCCTCTCATCCAGGATCCTGGACCAGGAGTAGAGAGCTAGGAAGTACCCCACACTACAGAATATAAGAAAGAGGATAAATTATTTTGAAGTATTTTTCATAACTATTGTAAAACACTGAAAGACCTCAAATGTTCCTTTTGCAAATTATGGACTATTTTTCCCATTTATCCAAACATTTTCCTTTGAGAGTAATATATTCTTTAAATGCTGTGATATTTTTTCTTTAATGATAATGCTGAAGATTGTCTTTTCCTATTTTTTGTCACACTAAACCACTAATCATAATTTTTAAACCATTTCTCTCAAAGGAAAGACATTTTATTCACACTGATAACACTCTGATAAAGAAGTGTTAGCTGATAGTAAGCAAAACGGGAAATTATCAAGATGCCAATATTTTTCAAAGATATTCCTGAGAACATATGAGTCTAGGTTTTATATTAGCCTTAAAGTTGTTTTAATATAAAGTTTCTTAGTTCCAATTCAAAATATAGTTTATGAGAAACACAGTCTCTTTATCACCAGGTGCAAGATTTCCATGGCAATTTTGGAAGGTGACTTTTCACTACTTTCTGGGTTTATGATTCTTACTCCATGAATAGCAGGGTTTGGGGTTTTTATTCTGGAAGATTCATTTGTTGAAGATTAATTAATAAGCTTCAAGCAGCCTGCTTTTGCCCTACTCATCTGTCATGTTAAGGACTTGACCCATCTGACAGCATGAATCAGAAACTGATAGATCTCATTGCACCTTGTAAATGAAACACATATACAGGTTCCTGAAATTAGTTTCCTTCCTCAAAGCCAGAACCTTCTGGGACGGAAGGATAGGAGTACAATCCAAACCACTAGACTTTGGAAGGAAATTTGAGACAGGACAGGTAGCAATAAAAGAGAAGAGACAGAAGAAAGTCAGGTTTTTCCTTCCTCTAGGCCCTACTGACATAGTAAATTTTATTAGAAGTAGTATCCATCACATTGTTAAAAGGATTCAAACCCTGGCTGCCTTTCTATGATTTGCTTTGACAACCAAATGCAACACCAGGATAAGGGAAGGAGGAGCATGGCAGCATTGGACACCAGCTGCCATAAGGAGTTCAAGCTCTTGAGGAGAGAGGACTGTGATTTTTCAAGTGTATCATTTAAGATACAGTTCATAAGAAATGGATTTGATATATGAATGAATACAAGACTGAATTTAGGAAAGGCAAAAAATTGCATTATCAGAACAAAACAGGCCTCCAAAAAGTAGCTGCAGTCCTAAACCCCACACTGTGCTGCGGGGCATGCAAGTGGCTGTGCCCACCACTGGCCCCTTTCCCAGGGAATGGGGTGGCATCCAGCCTCAGAGACGTGGCAGCCACAGGTCAACAGACAGCCCTACTCATCCTCTCCATCCTGCCTCTGGGAGCTGGGGAAGAGGCTCAGCCCCTGTCCCTTCTGGAATCCCACACAGAGACCAGCCTGTAAGATGACTGTAGATATGACTTACTAAGATCCCTTCCAGGACTTCCTGGGAGGACCAACAGGGAAACGTTTAATAAACCCTGTAGCAGATTTGGGAAATACATATTTTACTATGAAAACATAGAGCAATGATCCTTGCTAAGAATGCAAATACAGTGCAAGACATTACATATTAAATGTTTGAGTCTCAAAAGGATACTCAGAGGAGTGTCACAGCTGTTAAACTGCCCCATGCCAAGTGCTCAGCACAACACTGCTCTGAGACGCTGCACTCCTCAGAACCCACCAGGGTGAAAGGCATCACCTGAGCATCCCTGGTGCTACTAAAGGCTTTATGGTAAAAATGCCATAGGGATCAGGATGCCTTCTTTGTTCTGACCTACTTCCAAATCGGGTTACTCAACTGTGACCCAAGACATCAGCTGGATTATGTATTTATCCCTTCCCTCGATAAACTGGTACAGCATGTGACTATACACCATTAAACAGCTGTTGGCTTTCCAGCAAAGCTGGCCATCATTCAGCCATGGATAAAATAATTATGTACAGCACTTCATTGTGTCTAGCCATCCTGAGACAGCTGCTCAAGCGGTAAAGAAACAGATTTCAGGGAATTAGCCCCCGGCCCTATTTCTGAGGTGTTGCATGACCATGACCAGCGTTCTCCAGCACAAAGGGCTGTGTAGTAGGGCCTCTTTTTAACTCACAGATGGGTGTGGGCAAAAAGGCCCATAATGAACTTCAGTCTGAGATGAGGAATTTGGTGTGGTTTTATAATGCTGCTTTTTTAAATAAGGTATCCGACTCTCTAGAGCTGCTGTAGGTAATCTTAATAGATACTTAATGATTTTCTTCACTTCATTGTTTAGGCTTGAAGCATAATATGTTAGTGTGCTACACGTGTCCTACAAATAAATATTTTTCTATTTATTATTTTCTGATTGACTCTTGGACATTATGTACTTTTGCTTCAAACTCTCTCTCATTTGTAAACTGCAGTTGAGAACAATTTATGAAGCACCATTTAAGCCAAGAAGCATTTTTAATGAGTATATTTTGCAAAGGGCAGCACCACCACGAATAACACTAATTAATAGCTGTATTTGATCTGGGAAGGAGGAAAAAGCAAATAGAAATTCACACATTGATTTGTCCAATGGTCTGCCTATTGTAGACTAGTAACCCTATGTGTTCTCCACAGTGTTCAAATCTTTTTTCTTTTCGTAGCATATGCAAGTACAATATCTGAGGAGAAATAAGAATCATGAAATTCTCTTTCTGACAGCATACAGTAAGTAACATGTTTCTTTTGGCACTTGATCAGAAGCAACTTTAGTTTTAATACTGCTGAAAAAGCCTTGATTGGAAAGACACCTTTTCATTTCTTGCCTATTTGTTCAATATCTACAAACTGATAAAGCAAAATAATTAGACTGGCCAGTTTAATTCTTAAAGAAGAAAACAAGCAGATATTTTTCTTTAAAGCTTTCCCAGTCATGTTCTTTGTTTCCTGCATTTGTCAAAAACTTACGATTTTCATTCTCTCCCTGCTCCTTCAAGACCTTACTTAATGACTTAGTAAGTATGATCCTCACGAGTAAATGAGGATGCATGGAGAGCAGGCGAGGGCAGATCTCACAGTCAAGGGCAAACAAGCCCTGCCCAAAGGTCTGTACTTCCCACACTGCCACACAGAGCCTGTCATCTTTGCAGCTAACTACCAGCTTGTTCCACATTAGCTCAGACTCCTCCAATGCTGATACCAAATGCACTGATTCCCTAACCCTTGAGCAACCCTCCTAACACAGCCCACCAAATTTGCTGCTCTAACTGCAAGACCTATTAGGTCTTTTGTCTTGACACCTAAGTTGCCTCCCAGGGCTTTCTGGTAGTATTTTATACTCCCCCTGCCCCCTTCTTGCACTTCACATGAAACAACCCCATTCTTTGGTGTGACAGAATGTAGCAAAAATTAAAATAGACTTCTTTAACAATACTGTATATCTGTAACATAACACAATGTAGAACACAAATATTATAGATATGATTCTACAATATGTCAAATAAAAGTTTAAAAATATAGGGGTTTTGACTATAACCATGTCTCTTTGGTATAAAAAAAAGCCCCTAGATGTGAAGAAATAGTTGTATCCATTATTGTGACATTTTCAGAGCTCCAGTATGTCCCTCCATCTGTGACCACCCTGTCACACTGAGAAGTAACACAAATACAACACACTTTACTATTGTGATTTTCTGGAGGCTATTTTTTATATGTAGGACAACTGGTAAGGGGGAATGACAGGGAAATTCCCTCAGGCCTCAGGGCAGAGTGATCCAGCAGTGACAGACCTGCACCCTGGTCACTGCTTCCTCCTTCTCATCAGCTCTTTGTGGACAGCTCAAGGGCTCTGCAGACACCAGAGCTGGCTCTGGGTTACAACATTAAGGAAAGAAAGAAAGAAAAAAAGAATTTCAGATGGCAGGGACAGAGCATCTACAGAGAGAAAGAGAGAGATGTGAGGATCTGGTTTGCTAGGACCACAAACCATTTCATTGAGACAGCTTTGTTCCAGGTTTTTTCTACAGAGATACTTCCTGATCAATAGAAGGGATCAATAGAAGGGAATGCCTAGCTGACTGCTTACCAGCATTCTCTGCCTTGGAAACTAAATTAATAGCATTTCTCGGGTATACGCATTTTAATACCAGTAAGTGTTTGGATTTCTTCCAGATTTAACATTTACTGTGAATTTCCGGGATTTATGTTCTGGAATTTTCTTTGTAAAGCAATATGAGATTTACAGATAGTCAAATACCCCTCTTCTAGAGCAGGTGTTGTTGTTGTAACAACATGGCTCTGAAACACAGAAACTTCATATGCAAGCCCATGATGGACCAGAATGTCTGATGGGACTTATAAAAACCATTCATTGTTAGTTACATCAAGGGCCAAGATTCATTCAGCACACTGACAATAAACACATGGTGCAGCCTGGTGAAATTTCTTCTAGAGGCCAAAGCCTAGAAAGCCAAACCAGAAGGTGCTCTCTGATGAACACATGGTCAGGGAGAGGAGGCAGTGGCACCCCCAAAGCCAGCTGCAAGCTCAGAAAGGCACAGACATCATCTGAGCTGCTGTTCAGGTGTTTTGCTGTGGCAGATATGCAATATACTCTTTGCTCTCCATGTGATTAATTTTCAAGGATATTAGAGGTGTTTGCAGAATGTTAACCTCCAGTTATTAAAAGCAGTGATGCTGCCTGCTTTGTGCATGACACCACCACCACTGTATAGATGATCTCATCTTTCAGGGACTTTGCACATCCATCCCAACCACCTTACAGAGCACTGGGTCCCTGCACCAAATCAGAATGAAGGGGAGACTCACTGGCTGGCTCTTCCCCTAATTTGTGTCTGTCCCCTGGACATTTCAGTGTGTATTGAAAGAGCAAAATTAGGAAACTGGGCTCCAGCTGGCTCTGAATTATTTTAAACAGGTATTATGGAGGCAGAGGAAGACATGTATTTAACCAGAGCCACACAGAAATGCAGTATTTATTTTAAAATATGCATAGACAATTTAAAAAGAAAAATACTGTGATTGCTTCAGGACTGCCTTTGGCTCTGATTAGAAACAGCTGAGTAAAGCCAAATGCTCAGCTGTTTCTGCAAAGAGATTAACACCTGTTGAAGATGGAATAAAAATATGTGATGGAGTTTAAGAGCAAATATCAAAAGATCATTATTGTAAAGCTAACAGTAACACCAGTGACTGATCGCATCCCCACCCTGTCACGCTACATCATTCCTGGGAGGGAAAAAAGCACTTTAACACATCCACAGCACATAAGCAATATGTGCACATATTTTCAGCTCTTCATCCACAGCTGGGAGAATGGCTTCTCGACCCTGTTATCCAAAGAAAATTTACAGATGGTATCAGGTTGTCATGAAATAACATCTACCCAGGCATGCCATGTAGGCTTGAGGCAGACAGATGTATTATAGCATGTGTTGTTACAGTTCATGCTAGTGTCCCATTTAGGGTAGGAGGAGCATTCTTAGTTTTTTACAGGGCAAGCCATGAGGTACATACAGACTGGGGAACAAGAAGCTGGAGAACAGCTCCATGGAAAGGGACCTGGGAGTCCTGATCACCGGCAAGTTGAACAAGAGCTGGGCAATTGGCAAGTGGCAACTGGCACCAAGCCTGACAGAGTTTGGACAATATGCTCAGGCACATGGTGTGACTCTTGGGGTGTCCTGTGTGGGCATAGGAGTTGGACTCGATGGTCCTTGTGTGGCCCTTCCAACTCAGGATATTCTGTGATTCTGTGTGTGATTTCCCACATTTCCATTCCCATGCACAGTAGGCACATGTTGTACCTCCCTTTCTGCAGGCTGACGGCAGCCTCCTGCCTCAGGGACCAGAGTTTCCCCTTGACGCCACAATGCCAAACAGAACCGGAAAAGAAGGCCTGGCACTGCTGGAGCTCCCCCACCACCCCAAAGTGGGAAGCAGAAAAGTGACAGGCCCTGTGTGCTGCTTGGCAAGCTCACTGCATTTCTCCGAGGCTGATGCTGAAACTGAAATAAGTCACCTCACATTTTTGACCCCGAAACAGAGTTTCTTTCCTGATGAAGCCCAGCTGCAGGGGCACTCCAGATCACAGTGAGCTCCCCAGTTCATCAACGTGGTAAGTAGGGGCTACCAGGCTCATTTGACTCAAATGAGGGGTTGCCCACATTTCCAGGGAGGGAAGCACTCCAGACAATGTTGAAGGTTACACTTGCAGCCTCACTGAGAACATGTCTCAGGAGTGCCCTATGGTGCAGACATACACCAATATGCACCACACCACACACAGCTGTGGGCATGGTCCACCAGTGCCCTGAGGTGAGGGTCACAGCTGTGACCACTGGGATGGTGGTGGTGGTGGGGACGCAGCCTGGGGCTGCACTCTCTCAGCACTGACCTCCACAACCTCAGGCATGTGAATTGCCACCTACTCCTTTCAAGAGTAAACATTGCAATTGTACCTGAGCCACATTTGGGTGCTTTCCAAAGCTGCTTATGGTGGCGGAGAAGATGAGCTCACACCACCCAGGCTTTTCACTGGCACCTTCCCTCCAGCTGCTAGAGACTGCTGCCACCCCTAGTCAGGTAAAAAACTCATCTGAGGCAAAGGCCACCCCTGGCTTTCCACTCCCTACAAACTGACAAACTGCAGCTTGCTTCTTTCCTGCAGATATGTCATTCTTCAGGCTGGAAAAGCTGCTGAAATGGCTGTGTCCAGTGCACGTCCCTGCACACGTTCCCCAATCCCAATGGAGGCAATGGCTCAAAGATTTACACCGGCTAAAAGTTTTGAGGCATATCTCCTGAAAGCCAATTTATTTTTATTCCAGGAGGTATTAATAATAGAAAAGCCTGGGTTCTGTTGGCTGATCTCTTTATTTTTTCTCTGGTCATTTATTGCAGCTCCTTTTATTTATTCCTCTGATTTAAATTTCTGTTCTTGTTTCATTTTGATTCTAGTTTCTTCAAATATTATGTACATAATTTAAGTTGTAGTATTCAGAAAAATAAATACCTGGGAATCACCTGTGTAACACAGAAGCTATGAAAGGATGCAAAATGCAGAGAGCACAGAGAATGAGAAAAAAATACTTACATTTTATTCTATTCTCTTTCAGTGTTGTATATGGAACGTTTTATCTCTCGTGTTATTAAAAAAAAAAAAGGTAGATATAGGAAAGGTTCTGAAAATATGCTTTGAAAGGATAAAGAAACTGGAAGACTATCCATAAGAAGACAAACTGTAAAGATTTACAGAGAGAAATGAAAAATATGATATGCAGTAGGTATATCTAATAATGGATTTTTAGAGAAAGTAATTTGATATATCCTTTTTCCATGCTACAAAGGAGGCATGCTACCCCTTTGGACTAGAATTTCTTTCAAGACTTGGTGAAAGTCTATTTATTAATTTAAATTGTCAAATTTTCACAGAGCCATTGGATAGGTTTAAAATTAATTCAGAATAATCATCCACACATTATTCTTAGTGTATATTAAAGAATTGATTGCTTTATCCTGTTCATCTTGAAATATCTTGCTTATACCTCTGAAATATTTAATACTATCAGCTTCATTGTTAGTAGCTGGACTAGGCTGGCCAACAATGGAAATGCTGGGGTCTCTGTCGCTGTACAGACTTTTCCAGGTCCAAGTGAGAGGAGTAAAGCCACCTACTTATTTCTTAAATGAAGTACTTTATTACTTGGGGGACTTGGTTTAAAAAACTATAATATTTTGCATGTCAAGTAATGCAAACTAAAAAAGTAGAAGAGGCTAGTGAAACTAAGACAAGGTTAATAAATCTTTTTAATTCTTGAATAGCTAACAAGGAAGGGCATGCAAGGACAGACTTAGTGATATAGTCATTACCAAAAAAGGATTTTGTGTCACCTACTACAGAAGTGTAGAATTTAAAACATTTGAAATTATTGCCTGAACACGAATTTCCTTGGGCCAAAATACCATATTTCTGGTAATTGCTTCATGCATTATCTGCAATCACAAATTATTTCACTCTGCCATTCACATGAAAATAATCCAAGGACTGTTGATGCAAGTTCAAACCTATTTTTCCTCTGGGCTGTCACCTTCAGGTGAATGTTGTAGAACAGCATTTTTCACTGCCAGGTTCCCTTAACCAAATTGGTCAATCTGGCTACGGCACACAGAATCAGAAAAGAAGTAGTAGAACCCTCTGTTTACAGCTTTTAATGGTTCCTTTACTTCTACAATTAGCACTGTTTATAGCTGAAGGTAATTATTTACTTCTCACATCCCAGTTTTAAGGGTCCCCTACTTTAAGAATCATCAGATCTCACTGCTGGAAGAGGCTGTCATGGAGTTTTCCTCACTGAAACCAAAACTTACTGTCTCAGAGAGAAATTGCCACCTACATTGATATAATAGCGTTCTCCCTAGAACGAGTCTTCAGAGCATCGTTTCTGTATAAAACTTGCACAAAGTAATCAAAATGAAACTTCTGTTAATTGCCTAAGCTATCTGAAGTTCCCCAGTAATTTGACAAGCTGCAATTAGCTGCATCTTTTCCAGAGGGACACTTGGAGAGGGGAAACAAGGCGGGGGGAATGAGGTATCCTCATTCCTCCGCGGAAACGCGAGATTTCAGTGACTTGTATTTTCTTGTATTTATGGATATAACCCTACAAATGTAGTCAGAGATTTTGTTACTTGCTTGTGACAAAAGCGTGTGTGTACCATAACGGAGCTGGTTTTCAGACCCCCATTTGGAATGCTGCCAGGCAGGCAGCCACAGCAGCAAGCTACCAAGCTCTGCAGCTGCCCAGGGAGCCAAAGGCTTGGCAAGTTACATTATCATCTGTTTCAAGCCAGGCTGGGCGTGTCCATATGAACTTCAGGAGCTGTTTTGGCAAGAGAGCAGATGTGACTACACAGCTCTATTTTTTCTCTTTAAAAACATACTTGAGTTATAAAGGCTGAAGCTGAAAAACATTGATCCTTTCTGACCATGCATGAAAGCCAGCACTAGGCAGAAATTATAGAATCCACATGTGAAGTGGGAGAAATTGAGCCCATTTTGTTGTGAGCTGGTTTGGTTATTACAGAAGTAGTCCACCAGGTAGAGCACACGATAAGGCAGGGCTGTAGACTGTACAGTAACCTGCCAGCCATGTCCATGGTGCAGAGAGAGGGGCTCTGGTAGAACAACCTTCTCACAGAAGGCTGTGGGTGCTCATTACAAAGGCAGCAACAGCTCCACATGCTCCTTTGAGAACAGCCCAGTGAAAATCCAGGATGTTTTCCCCATGTACTCAGGTACCAAGGTAAGCATCTTGGCAAAGGAAAGCACATTTTTCTGAAAAATAGTTATGATCTCATTACCACAGGTTGGAGTTTTTCTTTGATTTTGTCTTTTTTTTCCCCCCATTTGTTCAGAGCAGAAATTGAATGGACAGGTTTAATAATTATAGGCAGTGTGCTTTGGCAAGCTCAGTATCTCTTTTCAAGCAGTGGCAGCTGAATATAGTAGGCAATTCCCAACCTCCTACCCTAGAGTGGGTAATCTCTGTCTTCCCTTGCTGTGTATTTCCTCAACTGCCAAGTACTAAACAAACATAGGAAGAATGCTGTCAAGTCACATCGAGACCTGAAAATTTAGAATTTCTACCTACCAACATGAACAAGACTCTGCAGACAACAAAAACCTTCACTTTTACCTCTGTATCAAAACAAAACAAAAAAAAATAGTTAACATGTAAGGTAGAAACCTCCCTATTTCAGTATTGCAGAAGTTCATCTCTGCACAGGTTCACTTGTGCAATTGAGTAAATTGCTAAAGAGAATTTAGGTCTTTCACTGTTGCTAGAGGTGAGGGAACTGGGCGAGAGAGGGAAGAATACAAAAAGGAAAAGTAAATTGCATTTTTTTTAAATCCCTCCATGTTTCAACCTGGGGAGCTTGATTTAATGTGGTAGGTGTTCTTGGAAGTGAGCATTCCAGATTTCATGTGCTTTTTGAGCTTTAATTAAATAATTTGAAAAAGAATACCATATGTGCACAGACTTCTCAGGGGATAAGCATGTAAATTTCTACGTTGATATTTGCAGACTGTTGAACTCATACCAGCATGGAAGGAGGCTTAGGGATTTTTCATTTCTTCCAAATAACTGCCTGAGCAGCTATGAAACTAAGTGGACATCTAGTAATCTTTGTAACATTCTCCAAGGTTAAAGTTCCCCAACAAAGAAGCTACTGCATTACTGAGAATTTCTGCCAGAAAGAAAATACACCTTTATGAGTGTTTTTGTTCTCCCATAGTAATAATAAAAAAACATTAAAGCACACATAATGCAGCAGTCAGTACCTATTCTAGCTGTGCAGTAAAAAGCAAAAGGAGCCCAGAAGAACAAAGGGGAGGCGTGAATAAGTGCTAGCACAGGCACCAGGTGGAGCGGCACATCTGTACCCTGACTGACTCATTCACCCAGCTTGTTTTTATATAAATCAACCACGAGACAAACTCCACTGTTATGTGCAGCTTTGATAACACATAATTAGTTGGTGATTTAGCAACCCTTGAAAAAAATAGGACAGTAATCATGGCAGGGCAAAAGAATGAAACAACACAAAAAGGAGGTGAATTAGCCCCTGCAGCCAGCAATTTTTTGAACTCTTCGGGTAGTTTGTCAGACTGTAACAATAGAAGTGATTCTGGAAATAGGAGCAGTTGATAAAGTGGAAATGCTGCTGATTGACATCCTTCTTCCAAACTAAAAAAAATGCTTGTGAATCTGTAGTATGGAACTCTCTTAAGAAAATATTTTAAAACCTGAGTAACTACTGCAAGTGTCGTCTCTCTGATCAGAAGGATGAGGTGAGCGACACCTACACAAATGAGGGTACAAGGAGGCAGGAGACAACCAGGCATGAGTTTACTTCTGATAGAAACTCACAGCTCTCTCATTAAAAGAAAGCTCATCTCTAAGACTTCTTCTGAATAAAAAGACAAGTATTAAATGTAACAAAAATCAGTCCCAGTCCTCACTGCAGCCAGTGTGGAACAGGCCACTAGCATCAACCAATGCAAATATCTGCTGAATTCTGCTATTAAAAAGACAGGAAATATTTTCTGTTAGGAGGAAGGCACTGTAATTAGCCTTTGCATTCATTAAAAGTACATATTACAGGGATTATGCATTTATTAAAATATGTAACATAATTGCAGTTTTAGGGAAAGGCTCCGAGGGCTTACAATATGATCCCATTTTTTTAGTTTGTGATCTCTGGGATCACAGACTGAGAAGAGAGCTTTTACCCAGCCACTTTATCATTCATCTCAGCTGCCTCTCTCTGCCACAGAGGAAACTCATTCCGAAAAAGCTAACCTGAAAGCTCCAATTTAACTTGCTGCTCTGTATTTATGCTTAGTATGTTCCATTACAGAAAAGTATTTTTGAACCAGCATTTTATATGCAACTGCAATTTCCTTTGCAAAACTTTGTAGAGGAGAAATAACAGCATCATGTTTGTAACCTTAAGACTCAATATGGGCACTGCTTTGTGTTTGGGTTTTTTGTTTTGTTGGGTTTTTTTCAGCCAAGATATACAAAGCAAGGGACCAACTCAAGTTTTATTAAATATAAAAATGGTGTTCTGGAATCGGAGACAATCCTAAGCTTCCAATTAATTATCTCAGATATTATCTCATAATTTTGCCCTTTTGCCCTCAAAAAAATTCCAGATTGTGAGATCTCTAAGTTGGAGATGCTTTTATATTTAACATTTCTTAACATTCCAGAGTATTCTAAGTTAAATTCAATAGTAAACACAGCATAAGAGCTTCAATGTGGAAGGTAAATTTTGATTAAATTTATCATAATCAAAAGATCTGTCCAAGCAGGCTGACTTTAATCTTGAGTTTTCACTTAAATAAGGAAATAAAGAAAACCTCACACTTTCCTAACTCTGAAGGAACTTTTTAGAATGAAAATTACTGACCCAAAGTTTATTCTCCTTCAGCTACTCTTGTTTAGGCACAAATTCTCCTTACACTTCTTCAGTCACCCTCCTCTCTGTGTTCTGCACAGTTTTGAAACAAAATACACACACACACACACACACATATATATATCCACTGGGGGAAAAAAAAAAGTTAAAATCTAAGCATTAATTTAACTCTTAATAAAATGGGAAATACACAATGCCTTAAATCTCAAATATTAAATCAGTTGTTCTTATGAGATAAATTGTTATTGTCACCCCAGTTGCACAGAAAAGAGCCACAAGTCCATGGTGTAATAACTTGTTCAAAAGAAGAAGCAAGTGTGTGTGCACTCATGCTAGCTAGAAGGTGAGAATTTGATCTTCACAATTTCCACAGTGTTGACAGAATGTTGTCTACCATACCAAATAAAAATGGAAAAAAAAATCAGGACTTAGATTTGAGAATTGGGCACACATGATGTCATACCAGTAGGTTTCAGGCAGGAACCATACTGCCCTTTTGGTCACATGTTAGTCCTTTGGAATTTTTACATCTAGCAGTAACTCTGATAATTAAAATCAAGAGGGTCAAAAATGATAACAAATTCAGAAATGGTACTGTGAAAATATGAGATTAAAATACAGTTTTGAAAAAAATGCAGATTGCATATAAAATATAAGATTTTATGGTAAATTTCATATTGATAAATTCTGTTGTATAAAGCATATGAAGACAAAGATTCCTGTTGAGAAGCTGTCTGTACCATTTCTAAGACATAAAGCAAGAACTTCTAAAATGTAGCTGAGGTGATGAGATACACATTGCATTTTTATTTCTTAATTTTGCTGACAGATAGTATCGACACCACTTGTTGCCAAGTTGTTCTGGAGTTTATTTTTCCCAAACAGCTACTTTAAAAAAACTCTTTTGAATTTTGAGAGCACTCCACAGAATAATGGCATGGTGCAATCTTGAAACTTCTGCCTCACCAAAGAAAATGGCAGTTTCCCCCAAAAGCAGTCAGCTGAGCTCCTGCTATTTAGGGATATGTATCCATATCATACATTTGAGTCTATTAAGGTATCCATTTCTGTGGCTTTCAAAGCACAGTATTCTTGTGATTTAAAAAGCTTTTTTTTCAAATGATACTTGATGTGTAAGAGTGCATTTGAGGCCTGTTATACCAAATTGCAAGGCTCATTCTTGGAAGAAAGTACTATAAATCTGATTGAGGGATGTCTGAAAACACAAACATGCTTTGGCTTCAGGACAGAAGTTTCTATTGCTGGAAGAGGACTGAAATTTAAGATCTTCTAAAAACTCTGATAATTTTGAATTATGGCATCAGCTGGCAGCACCAGCATTTCACAAGTCTTTTCCAAAAGCAGGAAACCCCTGATTTCAAATAGGGTTGTGACCACTTCCATTTCCCTCTTCAACCATAGTTCTCAACACTGTTCTTCAAGTGTGAAGGAGTGAGAGAGTTCAAGGGGCAGTTACACTCATTTGTCTTAGTCATCTACTTTATTTTGTTGTGTAGAAGACACCCAGGTATTTTCATACTCTTCAGTTTCCTAGTGCTAAAATGTATCTTTACATTTCCAGATGTGCACAAATTTCTCTGAAAAAGAGAGGAGAAAAAAAGTTTCTGAAGTTTAGAAGTTATATATAACATTGCATAAAATTGCTCTTTAATATATTTTCTGGGGTTTCTGTCTGATCCTGAACGACCTGAAATTGTCATCTGCAATTTCTGGTACATAACTGTTGAAAAACTTCTGCTTGTCAGGAGTGTCCTTTTCTCAAACTGAGCTACATATGATGGCACTTGGAAGGTGGGGGTAGGATTTACCCATTACTGAGGGAGAGCGTCTGAGGAAGGAAGCTAGATAATTGGTTCTGAAATGGTGGTTTCACCATAAAATAACCCAGCTCAGTGCTACATTTCTGTCTGGCTCTGGGAAAATGTGCTTTTTGAAATTCCTGGCTAAATAGAAATGTGCTTTCATAGATCGTCGGAGTTTATAAACACTGTGCATTTTCATCAAGTTGGCAATATGGTTTCATGCTGATCCAGTGCCACAGTCAATTTGTTGACTTGATTTTGATTTGATGTCCGTAATGCTCCACTTTTACTTTCGTGGAATATTAATGCTAGATTGGCTTTGATTTCATGGTTTTATTTTACTTCAAGTTTCTTAACAAAATATATTGAACTGATCCTTCAAATGGGATTTTCAAAAGTGCCTAATCTGCACAATTTTTTCAGTATGCAGCATCACTGCAGAGTCTTTGAAGACATGGGTAATATGAGCTAGCCAGGCCAACATGCTCTCAGCACAGCAAGGAGTTTGCTCAGTACAGCAGTAAGCATAACAAAAGTATCATCCAATGCAGTAGGTATTGGGGAGAGGGGAAAAGCTCTGTTTCCTTTTGACTTTTTTTTTTTTTCATTTTTTTGGAGAGTAATCTTTTTCAACAATATCTAAGACAGAATAGAACTTCCATGCTTGCATACCACGAGCCACCCAAGAGTGCTTCTGGACAGAGAAAAAGGGTGTTTGCATGACATAGCCATCTCAAGTGTCCAGCTAGAGTCCAAGTGGATGGGCTGCACTGCAAGAGGAGACAGAAGGCTGCACTCACATTCACCACTTGCAGGAACGTATTGTTTCCACCTGACAGAGACCAGTCCTCTAAGTTATATGCCTAACACTGGGCAGAGCAAATAGTCCACAGAGCATGCAGAAATGCAAATGCAATTTCTGCATTCAGCCGAGGGGATTCTGATAGGAGACAGAGATGGCTGAACTGTGAGGAAAACCCCTCATGGAATGTTTTGTGCCATTTCTTTTCTCCCCGGTCAAGGACATGGAAGAGTGATTCAGGTCTGCATACACAGCTCCCTACATTCACCTGTAACACTGGTCACACTGAGTATACTCACCATGCTGGCAGTGAATGAGTTGACAGCAGGACTGCAATTTCCAAAATCTCCACCTTGTGCTTGAACTGTGAGGCAGCCTTGTCTACACTTCTGCACTGCATTTGCAAGCACCCCAAAGCTTAAGTGAGGCTAATTCACAGCTCTCAACACCCTCATGCACTCCTGTCTTGGTATTTTAAGAGATTGAGAAATGTAAATGTTCATGACCTTAAAACTGTATCATCTTTTCAGTCCAGTTTGTCTTTCTTCAGGCTCTAAAGAGATTGGTTTTTACTACATTATTATGCTGAAAAGCTAAGTTTAGGGCTGCCACAGGTCACCTTCCCATCATTTAGTTTTAATCTGGACTTTTCACTCATCATCCTCAGCTCAGACCAAGCACCTACTTCTCTGAGTAACAAGTGCAGAACCACAGAATCATGGAATGGGCAAGGATGGAAGGGACCACAGTAGGTCATCTGGACTGACCTCCTTCTTCAAGCAGGGTTGTCTTAGAGCACATGGCATTGGATTGTGTCCTTATGGTTCTTGATTATCTCCAGTGAGGGAGATTCCACAATGTCTCTTGGTAATCTGCCCCTGTGCATGGTTGTCTGCCTAGTAAAGAAGATCTTCCTCATGTTCAGGTGGAGCTTCCTGTGCATCACTTTCTGCCCATTGCCTCCTGTCCTACTGCTCAGCACCAGTGAGCAGAGCCTGGCTGCATCCTCCTGGCACCTCCCTTCAGACACTCACAGCCATTGATGAGCTCCCCTCTCAGTGCCTCTTCTCGGGGCTGAACAGGCCCAGCTNCTCTCTTCAGACACTCACAGCCATTGATGAGCTCCCCTCTCAGTGCCTCTTCTCGGGGCTGAACAGGCCCAGCTCCCTCTGCCTTTCCTCCTAAGAGATGCTCCAGTGCCTCAATCCCCTTTGTTACCCTCCACTGGAGCCACTCCAGGAGCTCCATGTCTCTCTTGTCCTGAGGGGCCCAGGACTGGACACAGCAGTCCAGATGTGCCTCACCGGGGCTGGGCAGTGGGGCAGGATCACCTCCCTTGAGCTGGTGACATTCTTATGCTGGCATATTGTCTCTGTTAATCAACCAAACAGTCTCTGTGGGAAAGCAAATTCACCTGGTAAACAGGAATCACAGGGGTTAACTGATGGACATCATTGTAGGAAATGTTTTCCCATCTCCTTTGCAAATTTGAAGTTGGTAACTTCACTTTCCTCAGGATCCCATCTTCCCCTGCCTTCCTCAGTATTTATCCCCACTGGATTCCCAGGCTTTTTTGCTGCACCCCCTTCCCAGGCTGCCTCTCCTCTCTCTCCAAGAGAATACTCTTTCCCAAGTATTTGCCATATGCATGGCCCCATCAGTCAGCACTGCACCTCTCATAAGTTTGTATTTTTCAACTTCCACAGCCAAATGATTAGGTGAGAATCTTGGCTTATGGTTTTAAGTAAGTTTCCTAGACCTCATAGTAGCAAAAAGAAACTTAAAAACATGACTCAAGTGCACCCTAAAGGCTAAGAAACCTGAAGGTAATAAACCACACCCTAAACTTACTTTATTTTTAAAATTTGAGCTTTGAGTTTTTAATGAATCTCAGGCCTTTCTCAGGCTTTGCTTGTGATTTGTGAACATCTGGGATTGGCAGTGCTGCAACCTGAGCAAGCAGGTTGGAAAACATATTCCTACAATCCAGCTACTCCCTAGGGTCTACCTCCCACTGGTCCCACCAGACTGCATCTCCTGAAATAACCTTCTTCTGAGATGCACCAGGGACTCCCCAGGGTCACATAAGGAACTGCTGCATTGCCTGAGCTTCTGCTTCCCCAGTGCTATCTTTGGAAAAGTTAATGACCAGGTTGGTTTTTTGAACTACCCCAGGGAGAGTAGCATTCTTCAGGCAAGCACAGATATCTGGAAGCAGGAAAAAGAGGTGTGATCAAATTCACATGTTTTCTGTTCCCAGAGGAGTATCTATTCAGCCTTCACCAGCAAAATCCCCTTTCTTGCCTTTCTTCTGCAAAAGAATCATTCCAGACACAGCTTGGTAAACATGCATAACCAGAGGTTGGATTTTTCCAAGTAATAAGATTTTGTTTCTTCTGTTTCAATTTCCAAACATAGCAGGCCAAGAATAAAGGTTTGCATAAGATTTGCCCATCAAAGATTATTGATTTCCTGCCTAACAAACATGGCATTTCACTCCAGCTACTTACTCTGTTTTTCCTCTCTATCTTATTCTGCTTTCAGATTCCCCTGTCATGCTAGGGAGAAGAGCCTGCCTCCATTATTTAATCTCAATCCTCAGAAAGTACTTACAATTTAAAGTTAAATTGATTTTTCCCTCTGTTTTGTGAACACTGTCACCTGGTCTTCTAGCCACACCAGTCCACCCACAACAGCCAACAGAATTTGCAAAGTACAATGTATACATTTTGTAAGAAGCCTGAAGAATGCTAAATTCTAATGAAACAAGGCAAATGTAATAAAAAGTACTGAAATTCAGTGCCGATGCTACTAACGTCACTGTTAGACTTAGCCCTGCTGCGATGAGAACTGCAGGGATTACTAAGTGTGTCTTCATTCTTAATAGCTCAATTGATGCTTTCAGCAGTGATGCACAAGTTGCTACCACATGCTAGATAAAAATAACCAAATACAGTATGTTCACAACAGTGCTGATCAATGTGGGTTATGACAAAGAACCTTTTAAAGGGAAAACTCATTTCCCATCTTTGGTCTACTAAGGGTAAGCTGATTCATTCTTAGCTGAAAGAGAAAAGAACTTTTTCTTTTTTTTTCCATTTGTGCACCAGTCTTACTGGTCATGATACATTACTGGAGGGCAATAGCAAATAATTGTTTTATTATTAATTAGTAGTACAAATATAGCAGAAAAACCAAATCCCTGGTATTTCAAGATAGGGGTTGGAGCTTAAAGTCACTGAAGTCCTATGGCTTTTGTTGTTGTTCGGTAAATAAACAAATTACAGAAAAACCTGAGGAGGTTTCATTGAAAGAAACCCTGACTGGATGGAGTCACAGAAGATAGAAGATGACTTGGGGCATCTCATCTTAAAAAAATCTAATTTCTTGATTTCTTGTCCAGACAGAAAGGCTGCATTAAAAAAAATCAGACACAAAAGCACATCAGAAAATTTGCAGATCCTCTGCCTACCAAGGACATGCCTAAAGTGTGCCATACACAAAGCACATTAAGTAATTAATGAAAGCCTTGGTTATGCTACTGGCCTTGAGAAAAAATGCTTTGTCACTGAAAAAAACCAAAATCATATGAAAATGAGCTGCCCCTTCCTTCTACACATGAGCAACAGTGACCTCCTCCTTATGCTTTGCCAGATATAAGTGGGGATATCAGGAAATCACCTTATTACTGTGGGCTGCCAGCTACTGAGAAGAGGTTCAATAGCAGCTACATGAAGGCATTAAAAGTTCCTTGCAATGGAAGCAGACAGCTGAGGGAGGGATGGGCTGGGAAGGAAAGTAAAGACAGAAATGAGACTGCAGCCTGCTCCGGTTGCTGCTTGATGTGTGAAAATTGCAGAGCCTTTTCTTAATATATGCTTCTAGGCTAGGATTGAAACACTCAATAAAAATATACCTGGAGCTAACAGACAATTAGCTTTTATTGCTACTGCTTTTTGTCTGTCAGAACTTCTCAGATTAACTGCTTTGCTTTTAGTTCAGTATTTGAACAAATGGTGCTATTACAAGCTTCTCCTCAGAACCAGTGAGGTGGTTTGTTTTGGTAGCTAAGAGTACATTATACCCCACAGACTATCCTCGAAGCCCTAAAAAGAATTAAAACCTTTGTACTGTGCTAGATATTATATTAAGCGGAAACTTAAAAGCGGAAAATTTTAGAAGCAAAACACCTCTCGCAAAACATGACTTCTGCAAGTGTCGTTGTTCAGATTCAGGAGGAGTTGTGTTTCCCACACAGTGAGCTTCCAACTAATTGAAATCAGTTCAAAAAATGCACTCTGGGAGTTCTCACAAACTTTACAGGAATGCAAACCAGTGGGTGCCATTATGCTGGTGAACTTGCAGTATGAAATGCATGTTAAGATAAACAAGGTCCTCTTCTGCTGATCTTTGCCCTCTCCCCCAGAGCACTGCTCTCACCTGGTGAAGAAGCAGAGCAGCATCAACGTTCTGCTGACTGGTACCAGATGCTGCTGCCCTGCAGGGATGAAAGGGACCAAAGGGAACTGTATGTCTAGAGACAACTGCCAGCTTTCCCAAAGTCTGAGAGTGGCAACATATGCTTACATTTTCTTTTTTAACTTTTAACTCTTATTCTTGCAACACCAATACAAAGAGAAACGTGTAAACTCTCTCTAGCTTAAGCTGAAATGCAATAGCAATTTTTGCTCTCTCAAACTCCGTGGTAGCTATGCTCCTTTTCTTTTTCAGAAGGCTGCCTTAGAGGAAAGCCAGGTAGGGCCTATATTTACATGCCAAGGCTGTGATATTGGCAAGATCAAGGCCAAAACTGTGCCCACTTTTCCCCTGGTAGAGGCTGATTCACTGAGAGCTCTGTTATGTGCTGTGTCTGCTGTGCCACATATTGTGAAATAAAGCCAACAGCCTGGCAAGGGATCAGTATTGAACAGAGAGATGATACAAATCACTGGGGAACTGAAATGACTCACTGACTTTGCATTCGGCTCAACACCTACAGCTTTGTGCTTATTACATTAAAAATAAATTAAAGCACTTTATATTATCTACTTTATAAGGTAATATTAGTGACAGCTACCAGTGCACTGTGCTTCTGTAAAACTCACACTTTACAAATATTAAATTACACAATTATTTATAAACACAGCAGTTTTATAAAACAATAGAGATATGGTAAATGCAACTAAATCCATGCACTTAAGTACAAAAACAGATAAATAGTGAATGAAGATACCATCCTGTCATGAAAAATGAGTGACAGATTAATAAATTTTTCCATGTGTTTCGATATTTTTATCATAAACCTTCACTGAGCATTTCTAATTATGACATGTTTGCATAGGGTCTCTTTTTTTAAAATTGATTTTTAGCAAGCGTTTTCTTTCCCAGAAGAATAATAATGCTGGACTGGACCAGTGGTCCATTGGGTGAAGTCCATAACAACCACAGTTCTAATGCAGCTGCCTGATGAACTTGGTCTTCAACTTTAATATCCTTGTGATTAAAGCATAACTACAGTTGAAAACAAGTAAATTCCTAATACTAAAGCTGTCAGCAAGATATTTTCTTCCACTTATTTCTCTAGCAGTAAAATATCACCCATAACTGTGACTGGGAATTGTTCTTAATTTGTTGAATTGGTTTATCCTCGGGTTTTCGGTTTGTTTTCTTTTTCTTTTATGTTTCCAACATATTTGTTTTTACTTTGACCTCCACTTAAAATAGCAGTAACACTTTGTTCTTCCTTCTTCCAGAATAGCTGAAGCTATTTTTTCCCAATTATTCTTTCTGTGTTCTTTGCCTTGCATTACTCAGGAATATTTTTCAGCTTCCACTCCAATATGCTTTAGCTTGCTTTTGTTCCTCCAAGTCCCTCAGTCATCTCTCATCCAAGCTAACCTTGTCACCTTGCCTACTGCCTATTTTTCATCTCAGTGTTCATCTGCTTTTCAAGAAAAATATACATGTATGCACATGTATGCAGGAAGTGAGACAGGGGCGCTTCAGTATTAACCTTTGCCCTTACTAAGATTTAATAATTTAATCCCACTTCAGTGAGGTTTTGTTTTTTTTTTCAGTCAGGATGGTGCAGAATTTCAGCTCTTCTTCCATGAAAATCTATTATCCTCAGTCATACCTCTAATGAGGGATGAAGAATTTTCTGAAAGGAAAATCCAACTTAAATGCCATCCTGTTCTTTACTAGACTCCTGTTAACTTATTCAAGGTATTATTTTTTTAATACAGAAGTTAGGATTTATCACATGAAACAAAATATGGATTAAAAATATCTGAATATTATTTCAGTACCCTGATTATAAGATCAGCACCCTGATCTTATAACATCCTTTACTTTTGTTCCTTACAAAGAATAGTTTTCATAAAAAATATATCTGCTATTAATTCACATGGTGAAGATTGAGACAAATTTTTCACCATACTGCAGTACTCATTCTCCTTAGCTACAGCTCAGGTTTTCATGCAGGTTTTCTGATTTCACTTTATTGAAGACTTAGGCTTTATTTGGTCTTCTTTATCTCTGGTTGTGTTTCCCAGGCTTCCCACATTTCTGAATTCTCATTTCTTGTCCTCTATTTCATTCTCTTGAGCAAAACTATGATTTTTGAAGAACTCCTGATTGCTTAGGAAAAACCACTTCAGCCTTGCCACTGTGTCTGGGGTGTCTGTTCTTACCATCTTTCTTTTTGTTGTACCTATTTCTGTCAAGAAATTATTCCAGGTGGCCTTCACAGTGGATTCTAGCAATTTTTGCATTTTAAAGTACCTTTATCTGTAGGATTTTTTTACCAGATTTCTTATTACTCAAAATACTTTTCTTTAAAGTTAAGTGTTAGGGTGATAATTAATTTCTATTAACTTATTTCTTTGGAACACTCATCAGATCTTTTTAATATAAATGTCTAAATTTAGGTTGAAAAATAATTTGATTTTTCTAAAGCACTGAGCTCTCTGAAACCAAATGAAAATGCTCAGCATTTTAAAATCTTTATATTTGGAAGTAAAACTTTGCATAGCACTCATTTTTAAAGTCCTAAACCACATCATTTCAGAGACAGTAAAGAAATTTTACATGGCACTCCAGATATCAAAAACAAGCAAATAACATCCACAAAACTAGGCCTGCAGCAGCATTTTAGAAATTTTAGAGAAAGCTTGCCTGGTCTGTACGTGCTTTAGGGCCAGCTCATAAGCAAAAACTTTATGACCAGAAATAATCTGGGGACACTTTGTGCTAAAGATAACAGAGAAATTTAAATCTCTTCCTCTGGAAATATTATTAATTGTCAACATTTTTACAGCACTACCATCCACAGAATATACCCAAAGTCCCCAGAAATGATTTAGCGACCTCAGACTTTCTTTACTACACACCTGTACAGATTGACATACTTTCTACAAAAGCACTTGACTTCAGTTAATGAAGTTACCACTCAATAAAAAGAAAATACTTAAACAAAGCTTCTGGTTTTGTAATTTTGCTATTTTTCCAGAATCTCACATAAACAAGACTGTTGCAAGAAGAGCATTTGCAAAGCAATTGTAAAAGGAATCATTCTGCCACACCAAATAAGTTAGTCTGGAGCCCTCCCTGGCTTCCTTCTTCAGCTCTATTGTCAGTAGCTATGCCAAAAAATCATAAGGCATATGAAAAAAAAAAGGTCAAAGTGAAACAGTATTTTGGGGTTTGTTTTTAAAATAACCAAAGACAAAGCAATTTTTTTTTATTTTATTTTAAGGAGATTAAACAATCAGTTCAATAGGAATCTCCGAACTCATTTCTGAGGCACTTCAAGCTAGCTGTCATTTTTCCACAGGTTTCACAAGCCAGTAGACTTCTTGACACTTAAAATAAAAATTTCTGGTTGTTCAAGAAATTCTAGAGAAAGCCAAGGAAAAATATCTTAAGAAGCTGCTTCAGTATTTCACTCTACTTAATCCAAATCATTCTTCTAAAGCCCCTTCCCTTAATAAATAACTTGGTTAATTATGGCTCCACCATCAAAGATAAGTGCTGTCATACATAGGCACTAAAGCGGTAGTTTCCCTCTGTTATCCCAAGTAACATATCAGATAGAAATCTAATGTGAGCTATTTCAAATATAGGGGAAAATAGTATTAATTTTAATTCAACAATAGCACATTCATGTTCATCATTATTATTACTAGTTTGATGGCCTTCTTCCCCAAGAGGCTCTTATCTTCTTGAGACAATTATCTTTTGCTGCTAAAGAGATTAAATAAGTGGTGAGATGTCACATTTGAAAACTATTTTAAAAATATTTTATTTGGTTTTTTAATATTTATTCAAACGCCAGAAAGTGTTTCCTAACAAAACTATAAAAATCTTTCAGGTACACTTTGGTACTGAATACACAGATGGGAGCAGGTTCTCAGGGAGGGTAAATATTATGTCTTCATCTAATCATAAGTGATTTATTCCCTCTGATCTAGCCCTGCTAAATGACCATTTCTTGGTTCCTTAGTTACTACCTGAAGTAGCAAATGATGGCTACTGTAAAAGCAGACTCACAACAGTGAGCAACGTGACAAATGGAATTACGTGGATTGACTAACTCTGAAGATAACACAAATTGGAAATTCCTACCAGAGAAGTGCTTGAAGACATTTTGTCAGTAATTTCCTCAGTCATTAAAAGACATTGAGTGCAAGCAAATCTTTTGAGAAGAGATATAAACCTTGTCTCAAAAGATCTCACCCAGGCTCTGCTCTGAAGACCCCATCTGGGCTCGACAGGCATGTCACTTACTTGAGCTTCTTGAGCCTATTTATAACCCCATCTTCCCATGTGTCAAGCCACGTCAGGATCTTCACCTACATCCCAAGTGTACCTCCAGTCAGAACTGGTAGTACTATCTTCTTCAAAAAGAAAAGCCAAACCCACAGTGAGTGCTAAGAGCAGATGTGGCACGTTCCACAGGTGCCATGTCACGTGGGTTTTTCTGCCCTGCAGTATCTAGTAGACTTGCTGGTTTGTCAATACTTTTCCAGGGGCAGACTTAAAGCAAAGTAGATAATTTCATCTTAATTCTAATAAGAATTTAGGAGACCTAGACACTGAAGAGATGAGATTTGGCATCAAAGGTCACCTGAAAATAACTGGTGCTATAAAGTTGCCTCACATTTGTAATTTCCAAAAATAAAATTCCCACCAACTAGAAAATTAAAATACAAGACAAAGGAGGTGAGGGTAGACAAGAACTAACAATCTTTTTCTCCTTAATTTTTAGTCTGTTTACATCACACACTGTATGTGACAAATGATTGCAAAGCCAGTAATTTCCTTTTAGATGAAAGAGTCCCAGGTACACAAATTGCTGAGCAACAGTGTCACCCATACAAAGAGCAAGCTTCCCTGTTCACATTTAGCGAATACGCTCTTCAGATTCTAATGAGTTTAAATAAAACTGTATCCATAAATTAAAACTGTTTGGGTTTATTCATCACGAATATTGCAAGGGAGGTTCGCCCACCACTTTGTGCCTTCCGTATGGAGCTGACTGGAAAACGAAGGTGAACCAGGAATGTCCTGTGGCGATAGCCGGAGCCCTGCGGGCCAGCGCAGGCCGCCCTGCACAGGGCTGGGGCCGTGAGGAGCTCCGTGAGGCGCGGCCGCTCTCCCGCCCCCACGGCCGGCGCGCGCCAGGCCGGGCCAGGCCGGGCCGCCATCTTGGGCGCCGCGGCCCGGCGGGGCGGGAGCGGCGGCGGGCTCTCGGCGCTAGAGGGCACTCCGGGATCGGCGAGTGCGGCACCGCTCCGCAGTCCCCGGGGGGATGGACGGCCTGGGCGCCCCTCGCCTCTTTCCCACCAGGACAGCTCTGGAGCGATGAAAGCAGTGCGCTCTCTTTGCTCAGCCCAATGAAGGGGGGTGTTATACTGCCGGTGAGGAGCCGAGCAGGTGATGCTGCAGCCTTGCCAGCAGAGATCAACAATAGTCACCTCGGGGGTGAAGCGCAGAGCTTGGGAAGAAGCGACGTGGCTCTTCCCAAAGGATATGGTCAGTGTAGCACTTCTCAGCCACTGTGCTGGCTTTCTGTCCTCGTGGGGTAGTAAGTATTACTTTAGCTTTGTCTTCAAAACCCTGGTTTTAAAGAAGCTCAAGTTGCGACTGCTCGCCCGTCTTGCAGAACATGCCGTGCCTTTGTGAATGACCATCCCCACCTCCTCCCCAGCAAGGCAGGGAGAACGGCACATTTCCCGACGTCTGCTTTTCCTCAGATGCTAATGAGAAAGCCGTTCAAGGAGCGTACAGCTACTGGGATAAAATATGAAGGAGTAGAGAAGGCTACTTGATCAGACAGTCACCTTCCAGAAGGGAGAAGAAAGCCCTCGCTGAGGTTCAGAAGACCCATGGCTAGGACTTGAGAGGAGCCCGTTCCTAGTAAGCTGTGCTATCCTTTTTTATGATGGGAGACTTAAACTGACCTTAAACCATCTCCAGCTGTGCTTTAGGAAGTTTAGCCTTAGTCTCAATGATGTTAATTCTAAAATATTCCCTTCATGACTAATTCATATTCTTCCTTGATATTTAATCTAATTTGCTGCAGGCTAATCCCTTTAGGTTTTGGCCTGTTGACAAACGGAAATGACTAGTCCCTGTACTCCTGCTTCTTCTCTCTGTGGATCTATGGACACTTATTATCTCTTTCAGGTATTTTTAGTTTCTTCAACAGCTCTTAAAGCATAAAAACATCTGCTACTCTTCTTCCTAGTTAAGAAAAAAGATTCCAGGTGTTCAGAGATGACTGAAGGAGACACTATCAGCAAGTTTTTGGTAAATGCTACATTCCCCGTACATCTATCTGGATGAAATTCTTTTGTTTCTAAGTGCTTTTAATTACCACCTCTAGGGTCTTACTGAAATATTTCTCCATGAAGTCTTTTCCTCCTTGCTCTTCTGGGTAATACATCCGGGTATCTTCTTCACAGCTATTAAATACTTCATTAATATTTTAGGTAACACATAACAAACATAAGCCTAATGCTTAATATGACGCTTTCAAATGGCAGTAGGTTTGGTTTTGATCCTGGACTATAATATTACACAGATCCGCTACAGAGAGTTTCTCAGTGATTGATACATGGAAATTTACTCAACAAAAACTGGTATGCTACGGCCACCAAGTATCTGTTGCCTAAGAAGACAATATCTCTTGGTCATCATAAGCAAGGTTTGCATTCGTTTCTTTTGTTTAGAAAATACTGTGAAAATTCAGACTCAAAAAAGATGGCTCAGTAGTTTTTGCAGCAAGTGGGATGATAGTCCAAGTTCCAGCCCAAGTTTTCATAGGCAGCCTTGGGGAGCTATTTTACCCAACCTGCATCTCTCAATTTCGCCTCCATAAACTGAAGATAATGTTCCTTTCCCACCTGGGAAATGCACTGATACTAGTGAGATATTTGGATGCTATAAAAGAAGACCTAGGCAAAGCTTGTGCACAGTCAAATTATAAAAGTCCTAAAAGATAAACAAAATAAATCAGATTTAATATTCTTTGGCTTTTGTTTACCTACCTTACACACTAGAATTTCCCTGGACTCACTGTTATTCCCTTGTGCTGTCTTCATAACTGCAGCCTTGAGCTGGCCAGATCACTTAAACTCTGGCAAAGTTTTTCCATGAGCTGCCTCATTGTGGTAGCTGGTTTAGGCACCCCAGCCACAGCAGTGTCTGGAACAAACAAAAGAGTTCCTTGGAACATGTTTTTCTTTTCAGTTTGGAGTGGCATGCACTAAGCAACATATAAACAAATGCAACAAAACTTTTAACCTGTTTGGGCTACATTTTAAAGAAGAAATCATTTGGAGACTAAAATAGAGAATGAGAAACTTCATCTCAGGCTGATTTTTGTAATAAAAACCATTCTGCCTTACAAAAGGAGAAAAGGAGAGGCATTCCCACCTGCTGCATATGGTGGCTGCCTGTGTCCTCTAAAGCAATGATCCATCCCACAGGCCAAATTCTTCCAATTTTGGTCTTGCAAACACCACCTACACAAAAGTTCCCAGTGCTGTAGCATATCTTTTTTAAAAGAAAAATTGTTAATTGAAGTATGCTGTAGGGATGTATGCGAAGCCATCAGGGAAAACAGAAATCGTACAAGCTGAGCTTAATTTCTAAGCCCTTGCTGCACAGAATTCCTTAAACACATGACTCCAAGGTTTTTCAGATAACTGTGGAGCATTCAAGCAATATAAGGCAAGTACAGAAAGTAATGGACACATTGGTCATGCCCTGCTCAGTCCCAGTGAGTGTGCACAGGGAGCGTGAGGGCATTCCTGTGAATACGTGTATGTTGTGAATGTACAGGTCTGCCAGACAGAATATCTGGCACTTGCAAAATTGTGCTCATGTATGCCAAAGGGCTGTATCACATGGCTTGAAATCCCAGGTAAAATGAGCAGTTCCTCAGAGTTTTCCCAGTTTTTTTGTGAGAGAAGAAATAATATTTGGGGGAAAATGTGCGTATATCAATCCCAGTTATCAAATATTTTATTTTGATTTCTTCAACACCCTGGGCAGCAACCAACTCTAAGTTACTACACTGAACTGGATGGAATTACTCACATATTGGCATGTAAATAGGTCTCTGCAGAATTCTGAGCCTGCTTTATGATTAAACTTTACTGCCAGTGGCAATAAAGATGTAATTAGCATTATTGTAATAATGGCATCATCTTTTGTCTTGTTTTTTTCCCCGTCAGGAATTAGAAAAAGGAAATAAAATGGTGTCAGTCTGCATGAGAAGAATGTTGGACCTGCAGAGTTATACAGAGCACTGCACGCATCTTGCTAGTGCAAACACGAGCAACTCACCATAAAATTAAGGGAACAAACACTATCCACTCAACGGCATAGAACACAATGTTGTTCTTTATTATATTATTTAAAAGGGGCAGATTTACTCAGTCATAAATAAATAATTCACAAGGTGTAAGAAGGCACAGCCAATTAGCTGCAGTAATTTGCATTTTTATGCTCCTTCATTAGTTTTCTAAGGTTCTTCTCTCCTATTATAGCAATGCAAATGCCATCTTCCAAAAGGTGAATAGCCAACCTGTTTTTTGTTTGCATGGTAATGAAGCCTTTTCAATTATTGAAAGACCAAACAATTTAATAATTTTTAAGACAAATTTTTGTTGCTATAATATCTCTTCCTTGTGGTTTGTTTTCAAGAAACATGCTTTTATAATGTAATTTATTTTAACCTGAAGCAGGGAGTTTATCAGGTGCCTGATCTTCTGAGGTTCTTAAAATCATGCCTAACTTTAATCATGTGAGTAAATCTCAAAGCAAAGTATTAAAATCCTTTCTTAATTTAGCAGCTGACAAATAATTCAGTGTATGATGTCTTTGTTTGCAGCATAGAGTCTCTTTATCCTTTGCGCAGGAATGAATTGAGAAGGGTTCAATATATGAATTTGACTGTTAGGGGAACTGCCCTTCCTTATGCCCATGCCCCAGATATCTGCTGGCACAAGTACCTTCAAAAGCTTCCTGCAGCCTGCCCCAGGGATTTCCCTTTCGGTCATTACTATCTATGGGCACAGTCTTGCTAAAGTTGACGTCTTTAGCTTCTGAGAAATACTCCTGAGGCCAGCGAGGTTAAAGTCTTCCTGCAGGCATAACTAAGTCCTGGTCACCAGAGTGCTGCAGGGCAACTGTGCTTGCTTGGTCTCTGCCTTCCCATGCAGGGCACCAGCAAATCCCACTGGCTTCCCAGAGAGCTGCTCCTAACCTGCAGCTGGCCTGACACGTACTTATTTTTCCATTTTTACTCTGGTATTTTCCTTTCCAAATGCTTTCCATGTGAGGACATTTCATTTTATTTTTATAATTATTTTATTTTTAATACAGCCCCTCATTCCAGATGTAGATAGTACACACTCAAACACACGTAAAAGCTAAGTAATGCTGAGGCTGCAGCTTTATAGAAATGTGTCAGAGGCAGAGGGTAAGCCAGGAGAACTATACAGATATTTCAGAGGGTCAGTGGGTACTAATCTAAAAAAAAAATTAAAAAAATAAAAAAGGGGGCAAAAAGATTAAAACCTGGAGAATGAAAAAAGTTATGGTATGTTTTCTGAGGCAACCTCTGAAGGGACTTGGGTGTTCAGGTTAACATGATTGCTATCAGTTGGCTGAAGAAGACAAGAGACCTGTCCTTTTCCATTTACATCAGCAGTATGCTTGTCTTTTGGGACGTTGATCTTTCTAGGGCAACATTCAGCAGTGATTCCTCCCAAGGAACACGGCACCACTCCCCAGCCCACTGAAATCCACTCCATCCTGTTCCCTAGTCACTTCAGCTTGCTTTCTTTTAGCAGAGGTGTTGTTCACAAACTGCACAGATCATCTTGGAAATTTTTGCTGGCAAAGAACATACAAGAAGGCACAGTTTTTGTCATTTCACTGATAGTGCAGACAGCATGCCTGTAACACAGACCAAATGACCGACTGTACAAGAAGCAAGGTGTGTTGGTGAGTTTTAAAACGTTTCTTCCTTTTTTTGTTAACTTCTCGGTGAAGGCCACAGGTGAATCACTTCAAGCAGGAAGGGAAGGGGGGCAGAGGAGTGGATGGCTGAATCAGCTGCGATACTCAAAGGCAAGTTACATTATACATGTACAGTGATGACTGGCATATGAGGTGAAACTGGTTCCAGCAGGTACAAAAGGAAAGAAGAAACAGAATGGCTTGAGGTAATATGTAATTTTAAGTAGAACAGGCCAAAAACAAAATAACCAAAACCTTGCAAACTATACAAATAAAGAAATCTTTTGTATGAAGTAAGTATAGAGAAGATTTTCTAACATCACGGTGGTGGCAGCAGTCTCTTATCTATGCCCTTACTCCAGCCCCTCTGTTGCCTCCTCCCCTTGTCACCAAGCCCAGCCCAAACACATCTCCTGCATGACCTATGCAAGAGTACAAGGGTGGCCCACGGGCAGGCTGGGGGTGTGGGCTATGTTCCCACAGCAGGACACAGCCTCCTGACTTGCAGAATTAACCTCCAGAACTGCAGTGATTTCTGCTTTCCTCTTCCTATGTGGACAGAAATGGGAGTATCTGAACATGCTTATTTAGAGACAAAAGACCAGATCTTGTGATCTAGGTGAATTTCTGTTCTTTATGTCAAATAGAAAAATCAATCTTTTATTACTTAGTGGAGAATTTAAAGATTTCATGTCTTGTATGTCTGTTATTTAGCTCATAAATTAAAATTATTTGCAAAGCACATTTTTAAAAAACATCACTAAGCCCTTATTGCAAATCGTCTCAACAGAATAACGTTTTTTTCATATTTTTGACTGAAATATATTAATATCAGAAGGATTCTGTTGATTAATGTGACGACTTACATCACACATCTACCCTAAATTAATTTCTGTATCAGGACCAATAGTGCATCTAAGCCAGAATAAAAAATTATCATGGTTTCAAATTTTCTTTCAGACAAAGTCCACTGCAGGCTACAGTAAGTTTTTCCAGTGGTCAGTTCCCTTCTCTGAGGTAAATTACTTCAAGTCTAAATTTCTCTAATTCCAGGCAATGGATTTTGCTAGTCTTTTGCAGAGAAATCAGAGATGCCCTTTGTACCATTTTTCTATTCTTTAGGAACTCAAGACTTTGAACTGTAGTCCCACATTTTCAGCATATTTTCCAGTCCTTTCAGCTCAACCAGAGTTGCTATCAAACCCTTCTTTCTAACAAAAACCAAATAAGAATGTTTTAAAAAAAATAAATTAGAAGGAAGACCAAAATCCTTTCCCACAGGGCAGGAGGAGCAGTGATGAAGCACGGTAGCAGGCTGCTGGACCCCAGCAAGCTGTGGCACTCAGGAGCAGCTGAGCAGTGCTTCCCTTTCTCCTCTAGTAGAGGCACAAAGCTCCATACTTCCTTTGCCAAGGGGCTATGGTCTGTGTAGCACTTTCCCTTTTCCCTCACAGTAAATCCTCACCTGAATAATGCAAGCTCTCTGCTTTTATTCATATTCTCCTCATTATAGTCCAATGATCATTTCAGCACTTTGGCCGTGGCGCACCGCAGGAGCTCCACGTGTATCTGATTATCCATTATAAAATCAAATCCCTTTCAGTCCCTATTTCCCAGCATGGAGTCTTTTCCATCCTACAAGTGTGGCTCACACTGTTCCTCACTGTACAGGCTTCCAAAAGAATAACTTGTTCCATTTTGTACAGAAAGTCAGATTGCTCTGTCATTCACCAGCCTTATTTATCATTTAATCCTCCACTGGTTTTAGTGGTATAAGAAAACTTCATGAAGAAAATGTCATGTTTTCTTGTATCATTAAGAAAGACAAGATGTGAGGGAGCTGAACCTCATGAGAACCAAATCCTTACCATGATGGTTCCTTATTTGCAATTATACTTAAATGTACTTATATTTTTAACAAAATTCATAGGTGTTAAGTTGATTATCTGTTCCTTTATTTTCTTAACAAAATGTCTTCAGCCGGAGTGAGACCATGTCCTTTAAAAACTGTTCCATCAACAATACTATCCTGATTGAAAAGAGCTTGTAATCTTATCAAAAGATGGGATCAAATTAGCCTGACAAAAATTATTTTTGTGAAAATAATGTTGATGGACATTAAGTGTTTAAGCAATCTCATCTTGATAGGCCCGTCATTTCCTTAGTTCGTCACATTATAATTTTTAAATATTGGTGCCATTTAAATTTTTCCTGACTTGAATATTCCCATGTTTCAACCCTGTAATCACCAAAATAAAATGTCTATGAGGGTCTTTTGCTCGTTCTTTTAAAACTATCAGATGAAAGTTAATTAGACATGCAGATTTTAAAATGTCTAACCTAAACAAACTGCTGTGTAACTGGTTAGAATTAAAAGGACTGCATCATCATGTCATATGACTCTATCATCTGGCTTTCCCCAAATGCAGGCTCCAAGAGACTGAGATTCTGCTTTTCATGAATTCTTGCCAGTTCTGCTATCATCACACAGTCAAGGACCAATAATGTTATTTGGATTCCTGATACAACTGGGAACTCCTTTCTCTGCCTTCCCATTCTTGGATCTGAGAGCCATTGATATTTGTCTTTAACATTTTGTTTCCACTATCTACTTCCCAAAATCCAAGAGACTTGTTACTATTATTGTTCCAGCTTTTCTATTTTTTAATTTTTCACTATGATTTAGAAATGTTTTTTGTTTTATTTTGACCTGTTCTTTCCTTAAGTCACTGCAACAACATCATTCTGAAATGTGCAATTGGGCATCTAGTATAATGTTATTCAACAATGGACAATTATCTTTCTCATGTTTCTGTTTACATTTTCTCCCGTTGATTGTCTCAATATTATTTTCAGCTTTATTAAATTGTCCTTTTCAACCCCCTGAGAATATGTATTCTTGGCAGAACTCACAATAAAAATGTAATCAAGATAAAATCAGTTTCATCTATTTTTTCAGTTTTGTGGTTAACTCTTCACTTCGTAAGGTCTTGAATAGAGTTCTTCCCCATTAGAAACAATTTTTGTGTATATAGGAAATTGTTATATATAAAATTTTAAAAATGCAAAGGCTGCCTTAAAATCATCAACTTATATCACGTCTTTCAAACTGATCGGCCTACCCATAAAAATATTTGTTCTTGCTACATGTTGTAGCTTAATGGCTGCACAGCCAATTTTCTTATTCTCTAGTGTGTTTATGCATTTCCAGCAGACCAAAGCTAGCAAACTCTCTTGTGCTTTGATCCTACAGAATCCTTCTCTTTTTTTATCCATGGCCTGTAATTTGAACTTGAGTGAGGCCATTTTAAAACAGAATCTCTCTCATACTGTTGCATTTTTCATGCAATTTTCTCATCATTGCTACAGACAACAATTTTAACATTATCAACATGGGAATCTTCCTATTTTTTTCAGAAAATTTAGCTTTATGCTAATTATTGAGAAACTTCCACTGTGTATATAGCACATAATAAATGAAATGCTGTGTATATTAGAATCAAATGAGTTGCAATTGATCTCTGTTATTAAATATTTTTAAATTTCACTGTTATGGTTATATTTGCCATAGACAATGTCAGGTAACTTAAATGAAGCCAGTGTGAAATTCTAGAAGAAGCAGATATTCCCTATTTTTTTCTCTAAGTTTCATTTTCTTACAATCCTTCTAAAGGTTATAATGAGTATGAAGTATCACTAAGTCTAGACAAATGTGTTAAGGCCTTCTATTAGCAAATTTCTTGGTACAGCTGTCATTATTTTTTTAAGTTGCCATGGAGACTTGCAAGGTTGAGGCATCACTGTTTCGATGATTTTCCATAGCAATACTGCTTTGGCTCCAGTGCACACCCCAAAACAACCATGAATGTCCTTCAACATAATTTATGTCCACTTGAGCATACTAAAATATCTACACAACTGCCTAGAATATGGCAGTAGCAATAGGATATGAAAAAGGACTGACCTACTTGCAAAACCTATTGTTAGATAGAATAAATTTCATAATTGAGATTTCAGTAAAATAAAAGTTAAAAATACGTAGCTGGGAGAAGATAGGAAAGGCAGAGTGCTTTGTAAAAAATAATACTTTAATTTTTTTCACAGTATTTCAGACTTTAAACCTTAAGGCCAGATCACCCCTGGTAAACTTCTGAGAAGAAGTTAAGATACTAAAGTTTTTCAGGTATATATTTTTCCTCTTTATGCTTAAATAGAAATAACTGTTTACCTTTTTATCAATTGCTGCTTTATGGAGTGGTGGATGTAATAAATTTTAAGAACTGTGTAGCTCAATGGCAATAGTGTCAAACAACAAAAATCCTAAACTACCTTTATATGGACAAAGCATGTAGCTATTATATGGATGAATGAAGACCTCTCACTGTAGACATGTAAAATGCTCAGAACCTGGTATGTCTTTCACCAGCTGTGCAGAGGTATAAGCAGTCAGGTGTAAAACTAGTTTTACACCAATGGAAGTCACGGGAAATACAGGAAGTCACTCCAGCACAGGAGTGAGGAAGACTTTACCTCTCAGAAGTGCTAGGCAGGGGCAAAATACACTGAAAAGTTTACTTCTCACTATTTATTTTCACTGGTGCTTCTCAGCCTTTTGTTGCAGCCTCCATCCCTTTGCATGATGAACCCAATGCAGCCTTCTAGAGATAAAAGAGGAGAGCGGGACAAATGAGAACCAAAAGCAAAGTCAATCAAAGTAATTTTTGCACTGCAGTGATACTTCAGACCACTGTTGAGTAATTCAAATAACTGATTAATTAAACAAAAAGGCCACATAAAACTCACTTCTGTTGAGAAAGAGATCAAGGTTCTCCCATGATTCCACACTCTTGGTGAGCAGCAGCATAGGAGATGCCCTCACATGGACATGCAGCCCTTAAGTGGGGTTCTAAAGGGGCAAGAGCAGCCCTGTTCCCTCTTATTTCTCATCATCACTAACAGCCATACACCTGGACTGCCTTCCTGCAGCTCTCACATAATTCAAGGCTACAGCTGGATGTTTTTCAGATGTGTAGCTTTTCTTTTTTTATCAGTTTACTGAAGTGTATTAATTAAGAAAAAGTAATACTAACAATAAAAGCCCCTTCTGTGTTTCTCTTAATAATTTTATTTCATTGTTTGGAAGGAGCACCAGGGGACACCTTCAGTTTTTTAAATGAGTTCTGTTTTTTTTTATTTTCCTAACATTTCACATTAAGAATTAATTTTGTTTGCAGGTATTTTCCTTGCATTGCTCATATATTTTCCATTAACATACCCCTTTGTAGGCACATGCAGACTATAGGATGCTCATCTAAAAACTTCTTTACAATAAAATTCCTGCGTGGTGTGTATAATTTAGAGTTTTCACCTCAGTAACATATCTTTTTGTTGAAAAAAATAAAAAGAGCATTTTTCTTCAAACAGACTGGACTCTCTGCAGACTAGAGATACTGGCTTATGGCAAGGCTGCACTGGGTTGCAAGCCTCTGCATGGGTTTTTGAACTAGTGACTAACCAAACGAGTGGACAAACTGGTTCTGTGGACACAGATGCATAAGTTAATTAAATTCTGTGACAAGGAAGCAGAACAGCACTTTCATTTATAACCATGTGGAAAAGTCTTATCAGTGTATGATATATGGCTTAATTTTTTCTGAAAACAATAGCATGGAATGACTCTATTGCAATGCAAGAGAGCAAAGAGGCAAGATTGCATCACCTGGTGTAAATGGGCACTGTACAGAGTACGTACAGGACCAGTATCCATTGTCATTTCCTTAGTACAGAGTATGTTGACAACATAACATAAGAACATAGAGCAGAACATGCAGCAAGTAAGTCAGTATGCTTTGATACCATAGATCTGATGCCTTTTGGTTTGAAAAATGAAAACAGTCTGTACTTTAAGGTTAAGGGTGGACTTGTTCCCCCAGTCATCTCAGTTGTTTATACCTGGACATCAAAATGACCAAACTGTGTCAGCCACATACTCATCTATTCTAGTAGCCTAAAATAGCCCCTTTAAATGCATCAAATCACTCTGTAAAGCTGTGATAATGTGGGGAAATTTTGCTTGTGTAGGTAATGTTTTGTTTTCAATAAAAATGGTCTGTAATACATGTCAAATAACAGCACAGTCTGAAGTATCTATCCATTCAAACACTATTAAGAAGTGAAGAGTAGGCTTTTGCTATTTTTTCAGCCTCTCAAAAGAAGAGAAAAATCAACATACTTACAATATGTAAAGTAGTAATTATAAGAATTGAAAATAATTCTAGCTTTCTGATGAATTTGTTCCTAGCCCAGGATTATAAAAGCGTTGCACTTTAAAAGTAGATCGCATTTGCAGCTGAGAAAAAGTGTTCTTGTCACCATGCAAATCTCTTAGGAGAAATATCCCTGAAATGGACATACGGACACTTATTTCTGTCCAGCAGCTAAAACTCATACTTTGCAAGGAAATATTTGATAACTCGTGTGACTCTGAATTCATACAAGCAAGTCAGAGGCAGCTGTGAAAAACACTCTCATACAGAACTGATCTGAGGCTATGAACTGTTATAGACTAATTGCACCCATGTGACTGATCCCTATAGGCACAGATGGACTCTCCCCTTCCAGACAGTGATATGTGTCCCCAAAGGAAACAGGCATAAATTGAATGAGATTAATCAGCCTGTTTCACAGAAAATTCCACAAGACTTCCATGCAAAGGGAAATGTGCCTTTAATCCATCTGAGCCAAGTATGATTAAGAAGCATGAAGAAACGGCTAAACTCTGGGGTAATGGTATTTGAGTGAAGGTATCACTCTGCTTTCACACCCTGACTTTTGACTATTTAACTGTGTAATTTTATGTTTGCATAGTACATTACAGGAGAACATGTACTGGCACTGGCTATCAGCAAGAAATATAGCTAGGACCAACGAACGGGAAAATTGTAACTAGCTGCTATGGTTCATTTTGAGTCCATCTACTGAATATGTGGGACCAGATTCCATTACAGTTATCTCAGGAGACACCTGAGAGCCCCCAGGCTGGGGAATGAGGGCCGAGGATGAGGGTGTATCTGCGGGCATTCTGCCTTCTCACAGCTGACCTCCACTGGGAACAAAGCCCACTGCTGACTGACAGGCAAAATGAGATATCAGTCTCAACAAATTGTACAGATCCTCAATCCTACCCTTTCTTACAGGGAAAAAAAAATGAACAAAATTAACATGAAATTACTAAAACTCCACTGAGATGAACAGAATAGTTCCAAGCTCAATAAAATTATTCAGAAAGTGGCTTGGGATTTTTTCCATCTGACATCTTCATATTAATGGACTGACATCTTCACTTATGTCAATCTTTTGTTCCATTTTGATCTTTCATACAGAAAATCATGTACACAAAAATAAGTATAAATGGAAAAAAGAAAAAAAAGGCTTGCAAAAACACATCTAGGCTTCTTTTCCAAAACTGGTTTGATATGATTTTTAACTAAGTCAGGATCATATTTTTCAATATCTGTCAAAAGTAACCAAATTCTCCTCTATTTCAGAATCTGTACAGAACTAAACTCCCTCTGTAATAGTTACCCTTGATTTATCTTTATTCTAGATTCTCTTCACAGGCAAAAAAGATGTTGAAATACAGATTTCTTTAAACTAAAAGGTGTTGTGAAATGCAGATAGGCATCTAATGACATGCCCAATGACATCCAGATAGATAATTCTAAGGACAGGGGAAAGATCCTTTTACTCTGTATTTCAGGTCCAGGTAGCACTTCATACTGGACCTGACACACGGGAATCTGAATTGTGTGAGTAATTCAGCTCCCTGTGGTGAAGCCATGCAGTTTGCAGCATTTATTAGTGAGGAGCAAATGGGGAGCCAGAGGCTGCATCTTCTGCAGAATGAGAGGTGAAACCAATCCGTCCATTTCTCCCTTGAACCAGGCAGCCACAGCACCTCATGACAGGCTCTGTCAAAATTTAACTGCAAAGAAACTCCTGAAGCTGCAACTCCGTGTTAGTTCTTTTTCTCAAGTAGGTGATCCTTAGACTATAAAAACCTACTGTTTCTGCCAGCTAATATAGGAAATCCTTTCCTTTAAGTCAGTGGAGTCTGTACGGTGAAATTGAAAGTCTGGATCCAAACACAGCTGATGACTCACTTGGGAAGCTGCTACATACACACATTGCAGCACTTGTAATACTGGCCACCTTCTCTTTTTTTAAAAAAAAAAAAATCCCAACATTTTACGTGCAAAAAAGAAAGCAGATTCTCCTTCATTTATGTTACTGAGTTCTATAGTCACTGTTGTCCTTTTCCTGCATAGTGAACTTTATTAGTTTAAACTCTGAAGGTGAAAGAGTAAGAAGTCATCCCCTCACTTGTGCTATGAATACATATTAGATTAAGTGCAAATATAATTCTTACAGTAGATTTGCATTTGGTTTGTATTAATTATACCTCTGTACATCTGCCACCCAGTTAGCTCCCAATATAACCACACAGCTCTAGCAGCTTTACACAACTGAAAGGAGAAAATAAATCATCTCTCTAATGAGAGTTCAAAACTCCATTAAAGAATTTGCTGGAAGAAATATGAAAATAATTCAATCTGGAACAACTCTGGAATAAAAGAGAATATTTCAGTATGTATTGAAGCATGACCTAAAAATGCCAGTAAAGCACTCTCTTTTTTTCTAATATTTGAACTATGGGAAGTCTGTATTCTCTAGAGTAAAAGTAAGTTTTCACTCCTGGTAAAATCACAGCATGTGGATTTTTCAGTGTGCTATATTTTATGTTTCTGAACCTCAGATTTTTAATTTGCCAGTTTCATTTCAAAACATCAACATTTTTCATTTAAATTTGGAACTTCAAGAGCATTAACTAATCAATTGTCAATCTCTCTGACAACGATCTTATCACTTGAGAGAGTGTGTGTGTTCTAAGATATTAGTACAGGCTGTTTCTAATCAGCTTGGCTTGAGGAGAATGCAGAGATGGAGGAAAAGGGAGGGATTTTCCTTGTAAAAAAGACAAAAACTGATAATGCGTGTGACTTTCTGAGCATTGCACAATGAATGACGGTTTGGGGGATCACTCCCAGCTGTTTGCTTGTTTTCTTTTGAAAAGAGGTGTGTTTGACACTGTTATCTCTGCAGCATAGTTGCAAAGCAGTTCTAAGAAACAAGATACATTAATTTTTAAGAGATAGTACATTCTTGTGTGTGACACACAGAAGACAAGTCACATTTCAGCTTTAAATTAGCTTATGAAACCCATCTTTTAGGTATAATAAGTAAGATTTTTAACTGCAGAACCACAACAAATTAGGAGGAGGCTACAAGCCCTTCTGCAGGGTTTATAAAATTTTGAGTTTGGCTTTTGGTTGTTTTGTCACATGTCACATGTGTGATGGGTCATTTCTGGTCATGCAAAGTAGGTGTGAAACACTGCAATCTGAACTCAAGGAAAGAAACAATTAGACGAAGTATAATGTAGCTTACAGTAGACCAAATAATCATATAAAAAATTATCACAGGCTTCATTCTTCCTATAATAAGTGCTATTGGCTCAACAGTAATTTCAGATCACTGATATGGCATAAACTTGATAACACTAAAAAAATCCCCCAATGTTCTGTACAGGATATCCAATTGATTTTATGTTTTCCTTCAGTTGTTAAAACAGAGTGGCTTACTTTTGCACAGATAAGCTGCAATTTCAGGTGTACAAACAGCAACCAGCTGAAAGGAGCCTTATTCTCAAAAGAGTAGCAGCCAGTATGCACTGGGCTAGGTCAATATATCCTTTCCAAGTTACCTTTTTATTCAAAAGAGTTTTGGTTACATCCTGAGATTATCACAAAGGAAAGAGGGACAGATTCCAAAGTCTTTCAGAACCCAAGTTTAAGAAACACAATCAACACATACATTGTTTGATGTTCATACAATAAAAACTTGGAGTGCATGATAGAAGCTCACTCCCCGAAAAAATCAACAAGAGATCCTGAGCTATAATGCCAAGGATGTGAAATTCATGCTTTGCTTATGTGTAGTTACAGCAAGTGTTTTAGCGAACAAAAGCAACTGCCCAGAAGCCAGCTGTGTGCACATTTTTATCCCTAAAACAGCTGCTGCATTTGACTGTGCTACTAAGAGAGAAAGAGTCTCCTCCTCTCCCACTGGCCACTATATTAAGTAGTTCACTGTAATTGCTGCACAGCCCTTGGCAGTGGCAGGCATGGTAACAGTTAGCATTAATAAAAGTAGAAACTGTTTTCACAGTTGCCTGTCTCACAGTCTCTCTCTCATGTGAAACCACATTTGGTGTAGATAAACAGGACATCTACAGCACAGACAACTGCAGATTATGACAGAACAAATGTGCTCAGAAAAGAGAGCATAGACAGTATAGAAGTTAAGTAATTAGGCAGTAAGAAAATATGCAAGTATGATGATTACTGAAATCACTACTTTTTTGTTTCATGTTTCAGAGCTCAGTATTGCACTAATAAAAATTAATAACTTTGAGGGACTGTTTTCATTTAAACTCACATGCCTTAGTGCATGACAAATAATGTGTCTGTATGCGTGTTTAGATAGATTTTTCCTTACACCTTCATCTGGAGGGAAGGAATGAGTCAGAGTAGCCAGCATATAGCTCTATCTGTACCTGTCTATTCCCAAAATATCACAACAAATATTTAAGGATCTTTTAAACCGACAGAAGTAAAGGTCAGGGTCATAGCAAAGGGCAGTTTGTGGAGGAGGAGATTAGCATTTCTCTAAGTGATTTCTTCTTCCATCTACTTTTTTATATCCTCTATAAACAGTCCTCTCTAATTTCAAACACATTTTTTGAATTCTGCAGAGAAGTCAGTTCTAAAAAGGTATGTTTTTACACAAAAAAACCCCAAATGTTTACAAAAACAAATCAAATGTTTTTCTTGGCTCATTCATCAGCTATCCTGTTTTTTCTAGTATTGATATGGATGACAGAAGGTATATGTGTGTGTGTGTCTATATATATATATATATATATACACACAAATATCGGTGTACCCTCAATTTAGCATTCTGCATCCACACACTACTTATGCAAAGGTATTGACTGGAGAGCTTTGTTACTAAGACTTTTTTTTAGCTTCTATTTCATTGAAAAATAATTATTTAATAGATTGATTAGATTAGCATTTATCTGTTTTATCTGACTAGTAGGCTAATGCCAAAAGAAAGTTCCAGGTGTTCAGCCCCTTTACAAAAGAAGGTCTTTATTTTGCATATCCAAACACAGGGCAGCTCTCCAGCATCCCACACACACAGTGAATTCTCCTCTTTTAAGCATCTTTAAACTGTGTGCTAGGTCATCTCTGAATTCATACAGACTACATCCCCTTTTCATTTATTTTTAAAGATTGCCTTTAGATCAGAGCTTGGTAAACAGCTCTGTGGAAGGGTGACCCCTCCACTGCCATCCTCTGCCTTGTCACCATCCAGCAATAACCAGCTGCTTCTAAAATAAAACGAAATGCGGTATTTCCTAAAGACTGACATAGAGTGCTCATTTCATTTGTGTTTTGGCAAGCAGTTTTCCAGGTTTCAGGTGAAATTCCTCAGTAAATAGTTTTCTCTCTCTTTCAAAGTGTGGCCAAAAAGCATTAAAGAACTTGATTCTTAATAGCCCTTCAGTTCAGGTCCTCACCTACCACTTTGCAAAATGAAGACAGACAAGGAAAACAGAACCAGTGATCTGAGAGCGACTCACAGGCCTCTCATACAGGTATAATTTATTCCCATTCAAGCTTTTGCCACCAGCTGCATTCAACCCCATGTCTGCCTGGCTTCGTGCATGTAGGCACAGCTGCAGACAGACACTGTGTAAGAGAGTGGAGGAGTCAGGGATGCTGAAGATGAGAAGACTTCAGAAGCACCAGCCCTGGCCCAGCACTGGCTGTCAGCACTCTCAGAGCAGCAGTAATCCATCCACTCCCTGGCACACCTAATGGTTGGGCTGCTCCCCAAAACTCATCACTGACAGCACCCGTGGCTTTTCCTTGCCCCAGGAATGTAGACTATGCCCTGTCTGCTTATATTTCTGAGGGCCCTTGGGGAATATTTCCTTCAAGCCTCCCCTAGTTTTCAGCCATATACTGTCTTCAACAACTGATCAGTGCTAAGCCCATGGAAAGCTCCAAATAAAACAGTTGAGGCGCAGTCCAAGGGTGCAAGATTTTTCACCGCACCTTGGATTGCACATGTGACAAAGTACATAAAAATGCTGAAACAACACCTAGGCTAGAAAAAAAAAAGAACAGACTATATCAGCTTAAAATTAAGACATGCAGAGTAGTTTGGGAATTTGCTCCTGATTTCAGGCAAAAAGGTAAGAATTCAGAACTTTCTCTCTCCATGTGGTTTTTGGAGAAAACAAGGAGGGCAACTATAGAGAGGTAGAAGTCAGTTCTGGAAATGAGTTTCTTTGTTGTTTGGCTGACTTTCAAAGGATCTGATCATTTTAATATTGTATGTATTAAACTGTTCTGTTAATGATGCATTAAGGCAGTCATGGATTTACTAGAGGTTCTAGGCAGATCAAGGCTACATCTTCCCCACTGGGCACACAAAATCTTGGAGAGACATCATTTAGCTATCATTCAATCAAGGAAAACATAGTAAGTCCTTTCTGGAGCTGAATGAATTATTAACAGCAATTGTCCTTTTGTTGCCCAGAATTTCTGCTAGAAGGATAACTCTAGGAATGTTTCATTGCAAATTTTCCATAGCTTTTTCATCTCTGGTTGCATGGTCATCTCTGGTTCATCTTGGTACATGGCCCTATACTTACACTATTCTCTATGTCTTGGAGATACAGCCAGAGGCATTTAGAATCCCTTCTCATTCAGAAGCAGTGGCCTTTGTGCATGTGGTTTTAGCCCACTGGAGAAATAAAGGCTGAAACCTACTTGCAAGTCCCAAATTTTGCTGTTGCATTGAAAGGGGATGATGGGTTTGAGTTTTTGAGCTTGCAACATCACCTTTAATAATTTACTGAAGACAACAATCTTGTATCACCCATTGAACAATTTAGGCAAAAAACAAAACAGTAAATTATCTGCAAAGGTGAAAGGACAGATCACAGGCTATTGACGATCTGCAGATGTTGTTAGAGAGTCACATGGATACACAGAATGAAAAGGCAAAATGAATTCCACTTTTTTGGTCAAATTCTTAAGAACTGTGAAGATGGTTAATTTAATTCTATGCTTAAGCATGAAATCTGCCTTGCTAGTTACTAGATTTGCAGGGTGTTTTTACTATTTACCTTGAAATATCAAGAAACACATTCTTAGTACCAGGAAAAACCTTTATAGAGAGCAGGACACCAGCACATATGGAAAGGCAGGTTTATCATGTGCACAGTTGCACTGGCATTTGGGAGAACTGTGTCCTTGTCCCAGGTGTAGCACTGCTTTGCTGAGTAACCATGGAGAAGTCATTCCCTTGTCTTCTACCATATCTTCCCCCTCAGAAAAGTATGAATAATAATGTCAGGCTTCTTTGGAAAGAACTTTGAAATCTATGGGTGGAGAGCATTGTGTAAGAACAGGGAATTACGGGTAATTTGTTCATGTCTTGCTCAGCTGTGCAGAAACTGGGCTAAGCTCCCCTACAGCAGTGATTTCAATAAACATTACACTCTTGGCAGTTAAAGTACTTCTCTTGTGTTCACTACCCAAACCCTTGTTCCAATTCCCCTGTCTCCTGCAGCTGAAAGGTGGAAGATCCATCACAAGTTCTGGCCCATTCCAGAGCTGGGCCTGTCTTCATAAGTCCTGTGTACCCCAGTGTACCCCACTGTCTTGGGTGCTTCCTTTCTCATTCCCACACTCCATTATGTGACATAATGTCTCGTAAGATCCATCCCTTGTTGTGTCACCTGGGCAGTGATCCTCACTGGACTATCTGCACTGTGCCAGTCAAGGCAAAAAAATCTCTTCCTCACACTTCCTCACTTTTTCTGTTGAGGACTGGCACACTCTGACTAAAAAAAATTAAAAAATTAAAAAAAAAAATAGCAAAGCATCAAAGTATTGTCTTGTCAGGAAGCGCAGCATCTGACAAGGATGTGCATGACTATAACCTGCTGACAGCAAATTGGATGAACACTGGTTTGCACGGATCTCCAAGCAAGCACTCACTCTGTCAAACTTGGTTCCCCACCCCATGAGGAAAGGTTTTCAAAATAAGGAGCACTCTCCAATCCAGTAAAGTTCACAGCATCACTGAATTAAGGAGAATGACAGGATGGTTAGCATATCTGATCATTGTTATGTCAATGTGGGTGGAGGGGAGGGGACCAGACACCCCAAAGACAATGGATTCATTAACCACATGAGAAAATTGCAATGTCAGGATGAATCCAATCTGGTCTACCTGAAAAATAATTTAAATTTTTCATTGGCGTAGAAAATGCTTTGAGGGGCTCAAAACCTATGTAATAATTAGTCAGTTTAATTAGGTTTTCCCCTAAAGTCTGGTCTCCCTTTTAAACTACACGCATTCATACAATACAGCTCAGTCACTACCAAGTGAAAATTAATTATAGGTCTGATCTAAACATGAAATCTTCCATCCTGTCTTCATTAATTCCCAAGGCAATTTCTTTTACTTCTTTTCACCTTAATCTGTTTTCAGCCCTACATCACCACTGCCTTCAGAACTTCATTTTACTAACACAGTATTTACATTATTTTGATTCATAATACAACATCATAACAGAGTCATTCTTGCTGGTAGGTCTGTGCTGCCCTCCCTATTTTTTTTCAAATCAAAACAATCCTTTACCATAGCAACTTTTCTTGGCTACCTCCTCATTCCAATAACTTGTGCACAGCAAACACTTGACAACACTGATCAGTCCACACTGTCTCTGTGCCAAATTGAAAGGCCACTCCTCTTTGGAACAGTGCATGCAATCCCAAAGTTACAGGATGAAGCTGTTGCAGGTCTCTCAGAATGCTCATATTCTTTAGAAAGTTACTGAACATTAAAAGTTGGTTGTGCCAAAACTTTCGGAACTTAGAAGTAACTCGAGGGAGCAACTCCTCCCTAAGCCTTTTAATTTATGATAGGAAAGGAAGAGCTATAAAAGTTAACAAACTTTTCATAAAATGGGCAAAGGAAAAAAAAGTCTTCAACTCAAGAAAGTATCAGACAAGGAACAAAAGGTGCCAAAAGTCATGCTGAACCAACTTCTTCCAACAATGCTTTAGTTACTGTCAGTTTGACATGAGATTTTTAACTATATGTGAAAGCAAAATCCCACTCATTTAAACGGTTGGTATTTTACCTATCTAATCACAACTTTCACAATTACACTTTATGTGAAAATATCACATTATATTTTCCTTCAAAAGTTTTCTACATAAATTGCCTTGTGACTTAAAGCTATATATATAAATATATATATAAATAATTCCAATATTCACACTTCTGTTTTCATACTGCTAAACTTTATGGAAGTTAAAATGCTAAGAAATGGGCTTTGATTGTTATTGAAAGACTTGAAAAATGATTGAGAATTGGTAATTATATGTACACTATCACAATAAGAAATAGCACTGAGAGTCTCAGTAAGCCATCCCTTACTTCCAAATCAGCACATTTAAAATAGTTCTCAATTATTTTTATACTGAAAAACTAATATTTTTCAATTTGGTTTTGGCCAGAAATGCCATCATTAGTCTCTGATTGCAAACAACTTAAAGAAAAAGATTTTACCTGCCATTAGTAAACTTGAATGAAGTTAAGAAATATTCAAGAATGTAACATTTCAATGTAGCCAAAAATCTGTGGAGATTATTAAAAGTGAGTGATTTTGAAGAGGAAGTGGCTACTATGTAAGCATAATAAACAATACCACCACATAAATATAGAATCCCATATATTATACGGCTGTAAAAAGTGGTAGGGGTTTTTTATTGGTATAATCTTAGTGATGCCACACATTCCCTATTTCTCCTGAAAATAACCAAGCTTTTTTAGTTCTTTCAAGGTTCATCTTCTAGTCTTGTCACCAGAGATTTGCATGCACAGACAAGTCTTGCAGCAGTGGTACAGATACAGTCACATGATATGGAGCAGTCATGGTCATTTTTAGAGCAACCTAGCTCTTACTGCTCAGGTCTACACCTGGAGTATTTTGTTCTCTCCAAAGCCATGAAAAACAACAGTAGATTCACCTCCAGTTCTTAAAAGAGCCTTTCTGTCTATGCTCTTTTTTATAATTTACCAGGGCATCTTTCCTTGGTCCTTTCCCTTACTCAGTTCCAGACTTTGCTCTTTGAATCTCTTCATTACCTCAGCTGGCAACTTCAGTTGTTCCGTGAAACTTGTCAGGCTCTTCATGATGCATCTTCCCAATGCCCTCAAATACAGCTAATACTGACTGCTCCCCTGGTCCAAGAAAGTTTCTGTTTTCACTTCTACTTCCACTACTCAAATCCCCACCAACATGTGTAAGAAAGTGCTTCTGCAGGGCTTGTTCAAAAGTTCTCCAGGTTTCATTTTTCAACTTATTTTTCCTATCATAAACATGATCTATATTTGTTAGACTTTTTCTTCTGTGTAGCCCATGAATCCACCTCTGCCACTCCATTTGTATTGCTAATGTAGGGCTGCTTACCCACTCTTCTTTGGCAACCTGCATTCTCTCCTATTCCTGAAATAGAAGAGATTTCTCCTCTCTTCTTCTGTCCAGGGAATCCTCCTCAGTGCATATAGGTTAACCAAACTAGAATCAAAGTGTTTTGTTAATGACATCAATAACTGGTAATCATGACCAATATCAATAACAGAACAAATAAATCATAATATTATATACCATGAAATGCTCATAGATACTCATAAGTTTCTAAATCACCTTCAACAAGTAATCCCAAGAAGGACTATTACCCCATGCACACAACTGAGTACACATTCATTCACCCACACATACAATGGATTGTGGATCACAAGCTCTCCTCTCCTGGGAGTCCAGACACTTGCAGACACCTCCAGAGGGAGGTGTGGATGCTGCCACTTCATGAGGAACCATGCTGCACCCTACAATCCACCTGGTGAAAAAGCACCCCAGAACAGTGCACACACACACTCTGAGTTGCTGCACCTGACGCCATCGGGCTCTCAGACAGGTGCAAGTTAAAGAGCAAGTTATTGAAAGCTCCATTTAAACTTTCACAATAGCATGGATCTTATTTTGACTATTTTTTATTCAGCATTGATCATGTTGAATTTGATTGTTTATTGAATTGCTGAATTTTGAGTGATTATTGCAACAGACAGATTAGGGTGTCAGGTCATGTATGCCTCCTCTGCAGCCTACAGAAGTGACCTTGTCTGTTTTTTCCTCAATTCAGTTTTGCATTTTGTACCCTTCTCCCTGTAAAATGTGAGAGCTGCAGGGACAATGGCAACAGCCAATTTGGATAGCTGTAAAAAAAGAAACAGGCTTCAATCTAAAACCCCAAACTTTGTGTAAAGACCCAAGTCCATCAAATATGAAACTTGTTAGAATAATATAGTGGTTGTCAACATTTTTTTGAACTGTTCCAAAATGTGAATGCTGACTGATTAATTTCAAACTGTTTTAGACATTCCAAGGTTGTTTGGAGTTGTTTTTCTCAGAATGACAATACAGTATTTTGGAACGAAGCCTGATGATACATTTTTCATTGGCTGAGAAATTAATAAACTAATTCAGTGAGAGCTTTCTTTGTTTTTGGCAAACTTTCTTGTGTTTGCATTCTCTATCCCTTTCTTAGTTTGTGTATATTTGTTTCAAACAACCAGTAACATAAAGTAATTTGAACTCTGTGTCACGGAAATGGTTACATTTTATCAATGCCCTTCAATCAATCTCCAATTTTATCTTAGTTCCAGCCTCTTCTCTGACCTGAGATATTCTTCATCCTCACACACCAGTACCTTTTACAAAAATCAAAGGCTTATACTCAAGAAAAAAAAAAAAATTAAAAAAATCTATAATTTCCCTTTCCTTGTCCAGCATTTTTGTCTGAGAAAAAAAATCATCTTAAATCCTAACAGAATTTTATGAATAGGATATGCCTTTCAGAAACCAGAACCTTCTTGGTAAGCAGCAATTGATTCCCTACTTTAATAACAGAAGTTGCTTTAAACCACTAATACTTTTACCAGAAGATTATTTGTGAATCTATTAAAAAAGACCTAAAATTAGGTTCATACAAAAATCACGAAAGTAATTAGCTATATAATATTCACAGGGACTTAGTTGCAGTACCTCCTGTCTGAAATATTTGCATTATATTTTTGTACCTTGCTGATTCACAATTTAATTTCAAGCTCCAGAAGAAAGCTTATCTTCTGTCCTGTATCTTATTTCCTCTATGTGATGTCCTAAATTGCACTTGAAGCCTTGCTTCAGAATTTTTCTGAAGAAAGTTGCTTCATTTGTTTTGGCACTTTCTCTTTGAAATTTTTCCAGTTGTCTTCTTGCTTTCATTAATATTTTTTAAAACATGACTCAAAATGATTCTATCATGCATTGCAGATGACAGAGATCATATCCTATCCAATGAACATTTCTGCTGATAGAGAAAAAGTATGAATGATCCTGATTTCTTTGAAAATTTGGCTGCATCAGACCTAAGAAAATCAAAATTCATTAGTTCTCCCCACGACAAATGCATGTGAAAGATGGTGTTGTTGAATTAACTATGTTTGTTTCTCTGGCTTTTTTTTTGTGTGCTACCTTTTCCTGCACATCTACTTAGAGCTCAGTAGTTCAGATTTAACTCAGTGGCAGTGTTCCTTTGTTCTATTGCATGGCATCACTACATGGAAAGGACAAGATTTTTTTCCCTGCTATTATTCTCATATTCACAATTATAACTTCCTTTATATTGAAATTACCGTTTCTCCAGATGCCTTTGAGCCATTCTACAGTCAAGGTACCCCACTGCAGTAGGGCAGACAGGCCTGTCACTGCCCCAGCAAGAGTTTAAAGACCTGCAGTCTTCGTGCACACACAGAAGGGCCCTGCACTGTCAGCTTCTGGCTGCTGAAAAGGGATATCCTGGGAACCCTCAACTTTCTGAGAAGCAGCATTGTTTACCTGAACATGATCGCTAGGAGTCAAAGAAAGGGTGAAAAATAACAAGCTGCAAAGCTGATCAGAATGTGTGAACCTAAGATTCAAGAGAAGTCCTTTCTTCAGAGTTTTAGTCTTTCTTTTCTCACAGTACAGTTCCTAGGACCCTTCTCCCTCCTTAGTTTCAGCTCGTACAAGAGACATGCAAACATTACATTTCTCAGCAGCAGACCCTGGCTCATTCTTCTATTGACTCCTATCAATGCCCACCACTACCTCTTACATATTCACAGGAAATCCTCTGTTTTCCTCTGTTTATGCTCCCTGTTGTCCCACTGAGCCATGACAATTACACTTAGACCAAGAAAGGCCTCTAAGATAATCTCCCAGACATGGTGTCTGATCTAGTATCTGATCTCCTAGCCTCATTGAATGGGAAGATTTTACTCACCATCTATTCAGCGACATGTTCACTGTTCCAACTGGTATAAACATTTGAAAGGCAGAAAATCTGGCATAGATCTTTCAAAATTCCTCTCATAAAACAGATTCCTTTCACTTGATAGATTGAGAAGAGATGCTTTACACAATATTGTAAGTATGTTTGTGGACTGTTTACAGTCGTATTTCAGTGAAAAGAAAAACAGATGAGAACACAATTGCATAGAGAGTTGAAAAGCACCACAGATTAATATAAAATGATAAGAACTAAACAACTGAGCTTCTGTAATAGCAAATATGTCTATCCCATTAAAATTCTTAAAAAGAATTAACACAATAGATAAGAGAAAACTGATGGATACAATTAATTTGCTCTTTGCAAAGACTTTTGAAAACCAAATCTCCTACAAGTGGCTCTTAAGAATATTTGGAAATCATTTGAGAGTGCATCTACTGCAGAGTTTTAATTCAAATCTTCCCCACATTCTGTGGTTTGGGTTACAATGTGCAGCTGCCTCAGAATGCACAAGAAGGTTTTCTTCCAGACAGATCTAAATCAGAAGATGCAGGTATAAACCAGACCTGTGACACTTCAATTGCTACTGTGTACTTAAACTCCAGACTGTATCAGAAGAATTCTAGCTGTGAACAAACCCCCAAAATGCATGAGGCATGTACATGAGGGACTCCCAATTGCTTTGGTCTACAGTCTTGTACACCCTGAGATGTTCTGCTGGTTGATGCAGACCTAGTCTGGGGCTCACATTCATCTTGTGAAAGTTACTTTATCAACTTGTCTATCCTATGCTAGGATGTCCCTTTGAGGCAGTGAAAAAATCAGCCTCATGTGACTAATCATCTGACTTTTGGGTGGTAAAACTAAATCCCTCAAAGCAACTTACTATACAGGGAGAACTGATTTGTATCAGGAAATGTACTGTACAGAAGCTGCTGGTGGGAAAAGACTAAGGTGGCTCAGCACACCAGTGGAGTGAAAGGACTGAATCGTCACTGGGGAAGATGGTTGGGCTCAAAGAATATGGAGGGACCCTGGGGTATAAGGGTCAAACTGAGACGGACCTTTTTTGAGGTGTCTGTAAAAGAGGAATTTAGTAACTCTTGTCTTTTGGCAAACTCTCACCCCTTTCTCAGCCGTGGAACAGAGGAGGAGGAGGAAGAGGAGGAGGGGAAGGAGGCAGGAATTTGCTGTTTACGCAGCAAGCTCTCCTCTTACAAGCAGTCCTTGTGCCCTTTGGCATAGGCAAAGCTGTTGGCTCTGCTACTGCTGGCTACTTACTAGTCTGTCTGAGCTGCAAGTTGGCCCTGTCTGTCTTGAATGAGACACCCAAAGAACAAGGATCTTCTCTGGTGCACTAGCTTAAAAACTGCCTTGCCAGCCCTCCTGACTGAGACAAGCTCCAACAGTGCCTGCTATGACTCCCCTCTGCCTGCAGCCATGTCCTCAACAGCCTATAGTTCTAATATTTTGAGAGGCTAATTGCAAGTGTCAGAGATGACAAGTGTCCTGGGATAGTTCACTGCAATCAGATCATATCTAGCAGCTAGTCTAAATGAGAGAGGCTGAAAAAAATGTATGCAAGGTCAACAAGCACACCAAGTTCCCCTGATACCAAGAAGTTCCAAAAGTTCTCTGAATGCTATCCTTGCATTTCTTTGGCATTTAAATCTATATACTTAAAATACATTTCTCTTCAGTCATTCTCAGAAAAAAAAACAACATGTTCTCAAGGCTGTAGTCTTACTTTGAACATTTCCCTGGTATTTTGCTGCTCTTTGGGTGTCACTTATGCTAGCAATGTGTCCTGGCCAGCAATCTAAAAAGAGAATTCCAGGTAATGTTTACATTGGTGCTTTCCTGCCGTTCTCTCTTTCGGCTCTGGTACAACTTCTCTGTATGCAGCATCAAATTACCATCTTGTTTTTCTACTGCCATCTTGTATTGCAGCCATATGAACTTGCCATCAACATTTAGGCCTGTTTCAATATTCCCTCAGAGGTCAATATTAATAATAGTAATCATCACAATTCTCCATAAAAGATTCCACTAACTGCCTACATGTGCTTTGGATCTCAGCCTTGTGACTCTGTGATTATTCATAGAAAATATTTTACATGAACTCAGTATACTGTCTCCCTGCTTAGAGAGAGACAGCAGTTGAAACAGATCTGTGAAAAACAAGAGAATTAACTTGTTTTGATGAGACTAACCAAGAAGCTTGGCTGAATGTCCTACATCAGAATCTTTGGCACATCTTCTCCACTTTGAGGTACTGTGACATCAGTTATTTTTTGTTTACTCAATATCTTGATAAACCAAGGTTTATTTCCTGCAGTAGTTATTTCAGTAGGGTTGCTACAGTGAAAACAAAGGTAGAACTTGTACCTAGTGTGCTGTGTTAGGTTCCCACACTCTTTCTCTCTCTCTTGCTTCCTCTCTATTTTTAATGTCTCTTGTTGCTGTCTTTGCACTGAAGAAGCACAGCCAATTGCAAGATAGCTTGCTTGCATTTGAAAAAGCAAACCTGGCTGCTCTCCAAGATTTCTCATTTTCACTTACCTGGAACATTGCTTCAAACAGGAACCACATGTATTTACTGGTAGGCAACGCAATAATTTCATTCTCCACAGGCATTTTGGGATGCATACATTAATGGTATAAGCATTGGGAAAAAAGTTATTCTGAATGAGAAACCTAGTGTTTACAAAAGCAGTGTTTGATACTTCAGGGTGGAATTTGGTTTCATTCCCCAGCATGTTAAATCATAACTAGGCATGTGTGATTTAATATAGCAGAGAGATTTCCTGATTTGTTTTTAATTGCCAGTATACACAGACTGCATTTTCAGCATGAGTTATTTTTATTTGAGATGAAAGAAAATGGGAGCAATAACAAAGTCTTCATGAGAAAATACTTTTCTGTAGCATATCATATTAACTCTGCCTTGCAAAATGTGAGTTTCAAGATGTTATGATGCCCAGAAAAGGAAAGTAACTGCCTAAGGTCCCAGATCAAGAAAGGATTCAAGAACAGCTCTAAATTCAATGTGACTTAAATATAGGCTTTCTTTAAACACATAACTCAAAGTCCTCATAAATTAGAATGGTTTTTTATATATACATACATATATAGTATATGTATTTATTAATTACTGTTCATTGTAATGGATTCACAAATAACAGAGCCACAGGCAACATACACCAAACATGATTCCCAAGACATGTTTAAACCTAAGTTTTGTTCTGTATATGCCCTACGGCTGAAGGTAGCTTGTTAGGATGGGAATTGGCATTTGTTCATTCTCAGCCCTTCATCTATATTAAAAGATTCACTTCCTACTGTAACATTTTCATTTACAACCCCTTCAGGCCAATAAAAAGCATAATCATTTTCCTCCCCAGTAACTGCATGGACATCAGCTTTAATTTCAGCACGCTTTTCTCTTCCTAAACCTTTTTGTCTCGTAACAGCTGGTCAATATATTTCTTCATTATGCCCCTTTTTCCAAAAACAGCCATGCCATGCTCCTGGTAATACACCTTCTTGACAACACCTTTGTCCTAATTGTTTCATCCTTTGTAATTTTATGTGCATCCTACTGATGGATACAGAATGTCTGGGAGGCATATATTATAGACACTATTTCCTCCACCATATTTATCCAGTTCCTGTGCAAAATACATGCTATCTGTAATAAAACATAAAGTCTAGAAAGCCTTTGATTAAAGGCTATGCCGGTATGGTGGACTTTGATACAGAGTTTGTATTTGCAAATAAAATTCTGCTTAATTTTCCTCAGAGCTTTTTCAAATTTATGTACAAAAGCCTTGTTTATCCATTTGATCCTGGGAGATAAGCATTAGTTTTAACATGCTTTAGTGAATGTGTCTGAAATTGTTTCAAAACAGTTGTGGACTGTTATCAAACAATTTCTTCAGATAATCCAGAAACAATCAATAAACTCTATGAGTTTTTGATATTCTAGCCTGTCAACAAAGCTATGTGCTGGGATGAGCACCAGCTATAGCTACCTACATGACTGATTATTAATCTCTGTGAAATCTAGATAATTTCTGTCTCATTTATGTGTCCTGTGACAAAGTGAAGGATTTCAATCCCATTAATTTTCTGTCACTTTACCATCCAGAGCAGTTATTAAAGTTACGAGCTGCATTCTCAGGAAGCAGCATATTTTCTGAGCTTCTCTTTCAAAAGCCTACTTATTCAAAGTAATTCTGCATACTAACTCGTGGCAGTTTTTCAATGCCCTCTCTTTGATGCTTTAGGAGTACTTGAACTCTTCCAGTTCTGGACATAAGAATTCTGGCATATTTGTTAAAAGAAATATTGTGCTGCTGGTAGGTTGGGCATGTTAACACTGGGTAGAACCTACTGTCATCCTTTTCAATGACCTTTTTCCTTGTTCATGACAAATCAGAGATGATGTTTAAATTAAGGCAAACAAGAAAAATTAAATTTCCATGAATGTGCTAAAAGACTGTCCCACAGTTTAACCTTATAGACCAAATACTCTCACTGCTCAAATCCCCAGCAGAGAAAGAAGCAATCTTTTACAATTAAGAAAAAGGTAACAAATTAATACAGGCCAAAATTATACTACAAGTAGCACTAGTAATTTTGGTTTCAGTTTTGCATAGCTCATTAGGACATAATTTGCCTGTTTTTCTGAATCAGAGTCATAATTATGATGTTCTTAATCACCTCTTAGTTAGTGAAGGAAAACTATTTTAAGACCAAATCAACTGGAGATTGTATCTAAAAAACTAATACAAATTATAAAATTGAGTGATTGGTACTATCAAACATGCATCTAAATTTAAATAATTTTAGAAACATGTTAATAGATAATTATTATTTGAATATTACAATACCTAAAGCCCCCCACCCTCTTCGTACCTTCCCCTCAGTTAGCCATCATTAGTGTAATTGGTTGACTTTCTAAATGCATTCTCCTCAGGAGGAACCTTAGATGAGCTGAAGGAGTAGAGCATGAATGACTCTCCAAATAATTTCAAGGGAGGCTCTCCATAAACACAGAGCAGTGCAGAGCAGCAGCAGTTGGTGACTTCTGTACCAGGGACTGACAAATGCAAGCTCTGTGGGGAGAGAAGGTGATTGCTGCAGGCACTGTCTAGGGAGCTCTCAAGGACCCCTGAAAGTAAGGACAAAAAGCATGGGGAGAACAGAGGAAGTACCTAGTTCAGGCAGGAAGCTGAGGTGATCCTTGTAATCTGATTGTTACTGAACCATCAGACTTCAGGCTGAAAGAGTTCTGTGCAGCTTTTGCAGGCCTGATGAGAGTGCTGTGCTTTCCTCTTCTGTGACAGGGACAAGTTACATCTCCTCCTCTTTGCGTGCATAAAGAAAATGTTGAGGAACGGTGTAAAAATCTCAGAGCAGTTGTTTTGATTCTCATTTTCGTGATAGTTGACATCTGTCAGGGCTCTGAATGCTCTCAGGGGTTCTGCAACCTGTCACCTGCTCCACCTGTGGGGTTTGGTGGTCTGTACCTAAGGACAGCTACATTTTGCTGCAGTGGTGTCACTTTGGTCAGACTATTGGGAAAGAGCTGTGGGAGGCCTCCATGGGGCCTCCATTCCTAACCTTGTGAGATGCCTTCAGGCTTAGGCCCTTGCTTCTAGCTGTTGCTTTAGAGGTGTCTGTTTTATGGATATTTGTGCCTAGATCCCAAAGTCCTCTTCTCAAAACTGAAGACAACTAAAATACCAAATAAGTCCTTCTATCTGCTTTGAAGACAAACCTCAAGGTAGCTAGATTAAGGAGAGCATTCAGACTGGGCTCATCTTCACAAGAATGGAGAATTTCTTGACCTCTAGCTAGTGGTTAACCCAAGTCCCTCCAATGAAACACAAAGCACTTCTGTCAGTAGAGAAAAGTGTGGCAAGACATGAGGCCAGACACCATACCTCTCGGAGTCATGAGGGAGAAAGAACTTCTCAGGTTTGCTTTCTAGATTTGTTTTATTCAAATTATCCAAAACATAAGTCAATATACATTTTTGTTCGTTGGCAGGGTATTAGCTGTGTTGCAGACAACAACATAGACATAATACCTGTTTGTGTTATAGCCCACTCAGAGCTGAGTAGCTACCTCTCAACATGCACAGTCACCTCACCCCCATTTTCCACTTCTTTGATCCCTGAAAATATTTACTTTACAGTGAAAGCCAAAACCTCCTTCTACACAACTAAACTAGCAGCTGCACAAACTTCTGAAAAACAGCTTTATCTACCAAATTATTTTGGTAGAAAATTGTAAAATTTGGAAATATTTCTACAAAGAATTTTTCAACCAAAAACCAAAAAAATCCAACCAAAAAAACCCGCAACTCCCCCCCCCCCCAAAAAAAAACCCCAAACAAACAACAACAAAAAATCAAACCAAAAAAAAAAGGGCAGCCCAACTTGATCTGTTTGGTAAGAATTACTTTCCATAAACTTGTTGTCTGAGTTTATGGATCTGATCACTTCTAGAAATATAGGTTGCATCTGTTTGCTTTGTTGTAAAGGGCTTCTGTATGATGAATCATTCCCATATATGAGATGTATCCAAAATTGGCTTAACACTTTGGATAAGCAGCGACAAATTTGGGTCTGACTGGGAGCTTCTCAACACTTTAGACTTTGGCCTGTGTTGTAATTTTTATTGTTTGATAGTATGTTTTTTGAACTACTACAGAGAAAATGAACAGAAAAAGGAAAAAAGCAATCACTTATGTACATACAATGGCACGTTTAAGTTAGCAAACTGGCCTCAGACAACTAGGAGTAAAATGAGGGTGTATTCTGAGCATAAATGCTCATGTCCTTTGAAATCTCTTAGGTCCAGGTGCCTGAAAACAAGACTGTGTTAGCTCAACTAGAAAAAAAAAAATTAAAAAAAATCCCTGAAATGGCTGGGAGACTGACTAAAAGCCTCTACATTTTCCAGGAGACAAAAAGGAAAAGAAAACAAAGATGTATCAGGAAACATGGAGGAGAATTGGCACAAGGGGTGGTTATTTTTGGTGGTTACAACAGAATTCTCACTACCAATTTACACTTCGAATTTAATAGCATAAATATAAAGCATTCAAGCAGTTTCATCTGCCATGTACACCATGTGGCTGTGCTGTCAATTTTGTCTACGGAAGGGATTAGACTGGGACGCCTCCACAAGCAGCAGTGATCTCTCACTCACAAAAAGCAGCATGCAGCTTACTATCAATAGTCAAGCAAACCATGTTTTAGCCCTATTTATCACAGCATGGTTCAGCCAGGAGTTACAGGTTTCAACAAAAATGAATAATTTTACCAGTTAGCAATACAAACTTGAGATGCCCTTCAGCAGTCCCAAAATATCTTGTTTTCCTGGATCTCATCCATAGCCTGTATGTCAATGGTAGCTGTAGTCTGGCTGAAGTGACTCAGATTCAAAGCATGAAGCGGGGGGTTTAAGACAGGGATTTACACTGAACCTACGATTACTTCATTTTCACATAAACTTGCGGCATTCTGGGTGTAGCTGGGAGCCAGCTCTGATCGCGTTCGCGCTCCCTAACGCACCCCGGAGACACCAATTTTAAAAGCGGGGCATTACCCCATGCCTCGAGACACTTTGCTACGAGGAGCCTGGGAAAATCCAGCGGGGCTGGTGGAAAAACCCCGAAGTTTCTGGCGGGCCGGGCAGGCGGGGCTCGGCTTTCCACCCAGCTAAACAAACGGCAGATAAGGCGGCGCGGGCGGCAGCGCGGAGCTCGCAGCGGGGCCGCGGCTCTCCCAAGGTCAGCTATTTAGGGACAATAACAGGAACACGCGGCGGAGGCGGCGCTGCCGCACCCAGCGCTGCCCGCCGGGCCCGCTCCGCCACCTGCCGGCACCGGCCCGGGCCCCAGCCCGAGGCGAGCCCGAGGGCCGGCAGGGCGGGCGAGCCCGCGTTGTGCAGGCGGGCCTGCCCAGCGCCTTTCGGCAGCCTGAGGGCTGGGCCCGCCGGGGCCTCTCCGCCCTCCGGCTCCCCTCAGCCCGGCGTACCCGCGCTTCTCCTGACGGCCCCGTGTCTTCTCGTGAGGAAATGGTGGGTTTGGATGAATTTTCACAAGAGCAGTAGTTGGCTTCAAAGGAGATGAACAATCCAGTTAAATACCTTGATGCTGCGCCCGCTTCATCGCAGTACATCTATTGTAGTAAGTGTTGTGGGTTTGCGACCTCCCCCCGCCATAGCCATGCCCTCACTCCCACATGGCGTACCTGGAGTTCCTGCTAGTCCAATGTCCCAGGAGTTACATGTGCTTCCCTGGCCTCTGACCCCAAATCACAGGGGCTTGCTGTATCATACCAACTGTTTGTGGTAGGGGAAGCCCCTCCATGATACTGAGTGAACATAGGCTCAAACTCAAATGTGACTAATTCTTCATAACAAGAAAAACTTTGCATTTCCTGGTGAACAGGATAAGCGGAGTGTTTAAATACACTTGTTTCAAAGAACTCGGCTTAATCTTCTGAATAAATCGTTTCAGAGAATAACAGCAGCAACAATCTATTCATTTTAGTATTAAAATAGCAAGAATGTATTTTAAACCAACTATTTTTTTTCTGTCCCAGGAAACGGCCTGCCTACCTCCTTTTTAAAATACTATTTTTATTCTCCTGGTGGCCTGGATTCAGGATGGAGTTAATATTTTTCTCCATGACGCAGTAGGCAGAACATGCTGAAACTTTATGAACCCAGAAGCGTATTCTCTATGATAAACAAAAACAAACTAAAAAAAAAAATCTTTCAAGAACTCTGCAACTCATATGGCTTTTACCATCTGGCACACAGTCCTGGCACACTTGAAATCCTTACAAGTGGTATCTCCTTTACAGACCCTAATACATGAAACCCATATGCCAGAGGCTTGTAGAGGCCACCCCCTCAAGTTGCAGTCATCATATTGTAGCAGTGTGAGATCTTCTATGAAGCCAAAGCTTTTATGCTATTTCAGAAGGTAAAAAAAATATTCATCGCCTCCAAACTGTAACAGTATGGACATTGATAGCAAGGCAACTTTCAGTCATGATGCCTTTCTTTAGAAATGTCCACACGGAGAGCTGGGAGTTGAGCAAAGGCAAAACTGGAGAGAGGGATTGAATGTTGAGTGCTCTAAAGATAATTCCAGGGTTATCTCTGGAAAAAATTAAAACAACTCGCATTGAGACATTTAGTAATACAAGATACTGAGGTTACATTTGATGAATACCAACCCTAATGACGAATATACTCTGTGTAAATCTGAGCTCTATGACTTTTGGCAAGGATATTTGCCAGCAGCTCAAAAGTCCTGGCACAGAATATCCACATGCCCATAAATTTCTGCAGGCACAAATACATCTGTTAAATCATTCCTTCGTGCTTCCCTTCAATATATGAAGTCCTAAGTGTTGAGCACTTCATCACCAAGCTGTCATAGGCCATCCCTGACCTCCCCAGCAACAAGGGACTGGAGACCTCAGGGAGCTCAGAGCAGGTTCCCTGGAGCAGTATGTCTTCATCCACAGCAACTGAAAGGACACTGAAAGGCAGAAGGCCCTTAAAAAGTAAGATTACTCTGAATGAGGGCTGTCCTCATGGATTACTACTAGATTTTGATGCCAGAAGGCATAATCAGATCTAACCCTGTGAATAATACACACGTGGTAATGGATCCAGCTCATCTCTTCTCTGTAGTCATGATCTTGTTGATCTGCTAAAAAGACACCAATGAAAATAAGGAATGTCTACATCTTACCAAGACCTTGTTTGCTTTCTGTGGAGAGTTGTCACCATTTCTTACCTGAACTTGACTAGCAATAGAATTGTAGTAGATTAAACTAATTATTTAATAACTTAATTTAGACATGGAGACATTTTTCTCAAATGCTGAGGTCACACAGCAGCTCTTTCTGATGGCATCACTGATGAAGGAACATCCTGTTAGATTGCTGCTGCTCCTGGATTATCCTAGAAGGTGGGTGTTGAGCAAGGGTGCTTCTGTGCAAAATATCAGCCTACTGTCTGTACGCACACAGAGGGATACACAACTTAAGGAGCAGGTTTAGGGTGAGGTATCATAAGAAAACAAGAATCTAATCTGGAAAAACAGTGTCTCTTCTCTATTCATACATACACCTTAAAATCTGAAATTAGTTACATTTTTGTCCTAAGATAATTAGATAATTTGGTCTCTCCTTTGTATAAATATAAAACGATACTAGAATTCCTACCATAATACCAGCAGCAACTTCCTTAGCCATTCATGGCCCTTTTCTTTGACTAAGGGCTGTACCAAGAGATGTGAAAGAAAGACACTTCTTTTGTGTGCCATCCAGTGACATTTATCCCAAAGTGCATTTTCCATCATTCACAATTTTCAAGTACAGAAACTACCAATGTTTTTGTATTGTTGTAATATTTTAATTAAAAGAATGAAGATATTTTTAAATAGATAAAGCAATCTTTAATTTAATAAAATGCTAAAATTTGTCTGGTCGCAAATATAATACCAGATCTATAACAAAAGACTTAGAGTTTGGTTATGGCGTATTATTTTTATATACTCAAATTAATAATTGCTAATCTACTATAATAATTGATTTTTATTTTTATTTTTTTTACCACAGCAGCAGAGATTGTAGCAGCCACAACCTCTGTCATAGCTGAGATTTCTCTGTAGTAAGTACTGTACCATAGGAAAAAGCAGGAAAAAAGAACCCGTTCCCCAAAGCCAATTTAAGGGCACATACAGCAAGTCCCTTGTAGTTCAGGGGTTAAAACAGGGAAGTTCAAGAAACAGTCAAGCCAGTTTGATCAATATGATGGATTGACAGCCTTTGACAGAATCTGGATGCTTTCAAGGTATTTGCAGAAAATGTCTCCCAGGAGACTATTAAGGAAATGTTTACAGGCTAACTTTGCACAGGTTCACAGACACAACCCATGGCCTTCTCACTACATGAAAAGCAAACTCGGAAAGGCATATCCAAAATGTTAACAGGTGGATGATAGATGCTAGAATCTTAATGTGACAGGAAGCGGAGGCAAGATTTTAAACCTGATCTAAAGAGATGAGTGGGAGAATTGATACGGGAGGAAGACTGAGTGGGAAGAGCAGGACACTGCTCTGTATGGTTGAAGAACAGGGAGGCCGTGTGTTGATGCACAGGAACAGATGAGTCTGTCAAAGACAAGAAAGAGCCTTTGCAGCAGAACTGTCAATGAATCTCCTTCCTTTTGTCAACCTTACAGGGGAAAAAAGAAGAAGTAAATATTTGTAAATGTTAAAAACAAGAATAGTTTTGAGATGTAGCAGGTGTCACACAGGGTAAACAGAAATGGCATATTCAGAGGTGCTATAATGGAAACATTGTGAGTTTAAGCACAGCACTGCAGCACAGTTGTAGAGAAGCCTGAGTGATATCAGAGGCATGTATGATGTTGAAGAAAATGGGGCTACTTATTGTCTAGAAAAGACTTTCTGGGGAAGGATGGAGAATTACCTCTGAGCCTGCGTATGACAAGGTTTGAGGAGGTTTTGTTGGGAGCATGATAAGTGGAATCTCTTCTGCTGTTAAGCATTGAACTATGAGTTCTGATATAAATAGGAAAATACATGTATCAGTATAAGTCTTGAGAGAAATATCTACCACTGATACAAGGAGCAGCACCATGGTAAAGTGAGTGATTGAAAGCAGGGACTATAGTTGAAGAAGTAAGAGAAGGTAAATATGATTCTGGAACTTATTGTCAACAGATGTAGAAGAAACTACAGTGAAAGATGTTTTCTATGTCCCCCATAGTTAAACAAGCAAGAAAAGTGAATAAAAGTCCGAGTCAGAGTTGGCTGAGAAATTTAATATCATCAGCGTTTTCTGTGAAGTGAGGAAACCAAAGCCTGTTCATATCATATTTTTTTAGACATCTTGTTGAAGATCAGTTTCATGATGAATTTAATCTGACCTAAAAACAGCCTGATACTGAGATGCATGGTCTAGCTTTCACCACATTTCTGCTGCTTCTTTTCCATTACCAAGGCAAATCAATTTAAAGTTAACCCTGGAAGAATATCATGAGTTTTAAGCAACATTAGTACATTGACCTGATCTCCTTGAGACTGAACAAGTCACTGTAGCTGCTGCAAGGGAGAGGGCAGAAGCAATCAGTTCTGAGTGGGATGGAAAGGAGAAAGACATGACTGCTCTTTTCCAGGGCAACAGTATTAGATCAACTTTAAAACAGCGATATCAAAGTCAAAGCTGGTGTCAGATTTAGGTGCTCTGAATGATGACTAGGACTACCTAGGCTTTGTACATTTCTCTCCTCTTTAACAGCTTTACAGTAAAGGAAAACAAATATACTATATAAAAGAGCAGTGATAAAAGACATATTCCATAAATTACCATTTTTCATGGAAATTTTCTTTTTAATCGATTTTCTTCCACATTTTCCATTCATTTCAGTCCTTACATTCTACAGAAGTGCATACTTATATTACAGTAATTACATAAATCTGATTGTTGGGGATTCAAAGGCTGTAGCAAATTTTCACTTCTGAGCAATTTGTCTATCCTAACTGTATTTGCAGATTTAGCAAAATACAGTATCTTAGTGTGAGAAATTGAATTTGCTTTCTGTTTTTTCTAAGTATCATAAAATATTTAAGGAGTTGTTCATATCTTCTGTTGGCTTTTGTTTCATCATTGGTGTTTTTACCCATAAATAGCTTTGAGCTTGTGCCTAGTACAGTGATCAGGCAAAAACAAGAGAGAAAAACAAATTTAAAAAAAAAAAGCATGTCAGGATGTTGTTGCAAAACCCCAACCATTATTCAATCACCCATGTTAAAAAAAAACTAAAAATACAGCCCCAGCATGTTTTTTCTGGTTATATTTAGCATTTAAATGTGGGACATTCATGTTTGCTGAACTTAAAAACTGCAGGCTTGAGCTCTTAGAAGCAGATTGTAGACCATTATTTTATTAATACCTGCTTACATGCTCATCCTATCAGGTAACATGAATAATGTTTGATTCACCATGCTTACTCAATTAAACATACCAGCTCATAGTTTAAATGTCTAATAATGATACTTGAGCAAGTTATAATTGAATTTAAAAATGCATTGAATGCATTCTCACTGTGGATAATTTGGGGAGGGCACTCTTATTTGTTTTGGATAAATCTCTAGGAAAAATAATTACATTTGTCATTTGAGTTAAATGTTTCTGTCTATCAAAATGACACAGAGCTGATTTTAATTATATCCATAGATGCCAGTGCGAAACAGCATTGTCCTTTTAAACATATTTTATCAGCTTTGATTTGCTGTCTAATCTTAATTCCTTTCCCTCTTTCCCTCTCATTTACTGATACATTTCTATTTTTAACTATTGGGATCTAAATTATGCTACCCAGAGTTTGAATTTTGATTTTATATCAACATGTTATTTTTCTCTATCTTTCATATCAACATGTCTTAATCCTATGAAGGTTTTGTGAGAACTATGACATCATTAAAAGTTATTTAAATTTAATAATAGGAAACCAAGTGGGGAAAAACTTCAGACAAGAAAACAAGGGCTTCTATTGCAGTAATTGCCATGAAAAGTTTGCAACATATCCATTCTTAATGAAACAATAAGCTGAGCAATGTTCTAGTGACACAAGCATACACAATATCTTTCCTATTTAAAGAATCCATGCAACATCTAAAAAAAAAGATGTTCAGAAATCAAACAGATTATGTAACTCTAAAGTATGAAATTATAAAGGAAGACAAAATAAAAATTGCTGAAACAATTCAAACTTACAACAAAATTTATTAAAACAATTGTTATATTCAGACACTATAAGCAACTTTTTTGTGAATTCTGAGCAGAATGAGAACTAATAGAGCAAAACCAAAAAGACAGGGTTGTTCTTGTCATGTGCTGAAGCCAGCCTTAGTTGCATCTCTGGCTTTGCCTGTGCTGTTGTGATTCTTTTAGTGGTTCTGGTGGTACAAGAGAAACTATTAAACATCAGCTTATAACTTCTGCCCTGTTTTATTTAGGAGCCTGGCATATTTTAGAATATCCTGTACCCCATTTTCAGAGGTTCATATTAATTCTTAAAGGCTTCCATTCAGGAAAGTTAGCTTTAAGCATGTGCTTAATCCTTTTACTGAATCAAAACCTAGAAAAGCAACTTTGTTAGTGTGATTTTTAATAGATCTTGTTGGCAGAGCAATTTTTATCATATTAGTAGAATCAATCCACCTTGATGCCTTTATCCTTTTTAATAATTGATATTCTTTTTTGGCATTTTTACAATCCTACATTAAGCATGAAGATTTCCTATTGGAGGTGTAAAATAGCCCTTCTGAAAGACATGGGAAGGGAAACACCCCAACACTATGCTTGCTGAAACTATGCTGATTCTGCTTTGACATTCACCAAAGACAATGATATACAGTTACCTACTTATTTCTTATCACTTTTGTTGTTACTGAGGTTGAAGCAATTTTTCCTCCTATAAATGTTCATGTGCATATTTACATGAAATCAAAAGCTAAAAAAACCCAAAATCCAAACCTAAGGCTTTTTACTTTCAAAGGACATTCAATTTTATGTAACTCATCGTGATATGATTCTTGAGGCTTTCCTGTGCAGGGCCAGCAGCTGGACTTCAATGATCCATGTGTGTCCCTTCCAACTCAGAATATTCTGTGATTCTGTACTACTTGACCCACTCTATTAGACTAATATGATCTATCCATAGAATTAGCTTTATTGCCTAGAAATAGTGATAAATGCTAGGATATAGAACAGCTATCCCATGATGTGGGATGTTGTTTACTCAGTGTCTGTATTACTTGAAAACAATAGAAATTCACCCATATAAAGTAATCTGATAAAATCTTCTCACTGGTCTCTGAGATTCTGATCACTTTATTATTCTCAATCCTCCAAAATGTAAAAAATTACATCCTTTTAACAATATGTAAGGAGTATGCTTTTCTTTTTACAGAAATTCTTGCCTGTCAAACTTTGTAAAAAGCAGCAAAGCATCATTCCCCATCCAGAGCATCTGTTGCTAAATTTGGCTCTTTTCTACTTACTCAAATGTGAGGAATATTTCTAGAGGCCTACATTTTATAGAATTGACATGCCAAAAGTTCACTGACCACACTGTCTTCATAAAAGCTTTGTTTGCTAGTTAGTTGTTTCTGAGTGCACTTATTCAAAAGGATTTTGAAGCTGCTGATGTGTTGTATTTGGTTCTTTTGAAATGCTGAAAACAGTGTCTTATTATGTTTAGATTTTAGCTTACCTTTGTAACCAGTTCTAATTGTTTGATTTACTCATGCTCTTTTAAGGTGGACAGTAGAAAAAAAAATCCTCTCTTTTTAAATTACTTGAATTACTTGAAATTACTCCTTCAGTTAACTGTCATTACATCAAATTAGTAAATAAATGCCTTTTTTATTGAAACTAAAATTACAGATAAATGTACCCAGATGAAACTTTAGAGTTCAGGGCTTGGAGTTCAGGATTTCCCTGCCTAGCCTGAACAGAACTCTTCTGCACCTAAGTTTACCCACTGTAAAATGGAAAAAATGTAGCTCACCTCTTAGTCCCCATCTTTGTGCATTACTGTGATTTTATGCAATGAGAATCAAGAGCTTTCACTAATTATACAGTAAGAACCATAATTTGTGAACAAATCTAACACATTTGTGGTTTTAAGAATTAGAGTAGTCCCACTGAGATGCTCCCTCTGTGGCCTGTCTTTACAGGGTCTTTAGGATTAGTCACAAAGTAAGAAGACTGCTGTGGTATATTTGCAGTTAGATTCCATTAAATTGCCTTCTTGCTCCCGTTTTTACGAAAGACTTAGAGACAGCTCCTGACTTAGCCCATATGACAATGACCAAGATAGAACGAAAAGAAACTGCATTTCCCTTTGTATCATGACATTCTGAATCAAGGCTGAAGGTTAGATTTAGCCTACCTTTTTTATGACTCTGAAAATGATACATGTTTATCTCTAAGTATCAGGTGTGCTCTTCTTCATCTGTCAATTAGACTTAATTCTGTTAAAGGATTTGGCAGTTTGTGACTATTAAAAACAGTTTGCAATGGATATTGTTGCCCTTGGCTGAGTTTTGCATTTTAGCTGTATCCCTATTTAAAACCTTTCTATTTTCCATGTCGCATGAATTGTCAAGTGTCGTCTTTCAGAAGAATGGACAGCAGCCTTCACTACAAGCATATAGAATATACCTATGTTCCCAGTATGCTGTTTATGTATTTTATATATTGAATTAATATTTACTTAAATGCAAATAAAAGAAAATAATATCTATATGCTTCAACAGTGAAAAATAAACCATAAAATCATCACAAAAAATGAAAGTCAAAATGACAGAATAATCTTTGTATATGCACATCAGCAACAAAATGTTGAAATGATCTAAATTAAATCTTCACAGATCTAAAACTTCCAAGTAAACACCATCTTGGGATATTCAGCATTTCTCATTTTAAAGTAACATGCCTTCTAGGAGAACAAATAAATTTAAGCTGTTTTAGTTTGGACAGAAAATGAATTCTAATTTGCAGACACCTTCTCAGACATACCTCTAACAGTAATGTCTATTCTTAGCAACAGAGGAAATTCTGAGTACCTCTGTGACTTATGTTATCCGATACCTAATGTTTCTGAGCAGTTTGGGGGGTGGGGGGGCAGCAGGGTGAAGTCCTGCATGAACACACCATAGGCATGCAAGGATTTGCTCCAACTATGATAGAGAAAGTTCCTTTTTGAAGAGAAGTGTTTAAAGTAAAAAGTGTCTTTCTTTAATTGAGATAAATTAGCCCTAACAATTGATTTGAAATTGTGAATTTCTGCTTGGAAAATATGCACTATCTCCATTGTATCTTGTTTAAATAAGACCTGACATTCTTACTCACATTGATTGTGAGTCCCTTAAAGTTAAAAAGAACCATATTTTATTCTGAAAAAATACATGTGCTTACATGAGTATATTATAAATATACATTTGTGTATATATGTGCATATATATACATATACACACACACATATTTCCAATAAATTAGTAATTCAAAAATGGGCTCAAAATATTTATCCAATCTCTTACTTTCTAATATGTTATACCCTTAGTAAAGGCAAGCTTCACAATATTTGAATATTTAACCCGATACCTGTCAGCATCGAGTATGAAGTTAACACCAGTTATGAATACAACCTCCCTGCTGGGCAGCCATTAGAAAGTTGTTCTTTCCGATTCCTGTGTAAATATCTAGGTTAGATTCCTAATAAAAATTCTGTGAACTTTAGCTGAAACAAAAATAACAGAACTATTTGAGGTTTGTTACAGTCACTTCTATATCCAGCTGACCTTGTCCCAATTTTAGCTTTGTTTCCCTTTTCTGTGTGGCTTCTGGGAAACCGCCTTGAAAATAAAATCTACTCAGAGGATGAAATTCTGAACTTCTTACTCTGATAAAACTTCTATCTAGCTCTGCCTTGCAAACAGTTGCCTTTGCACTCCTCTTTTTTTTTTTCAGAATCAGTGCTTAAGTTCAGCTGCAGAGGCAATGATAACCTAGAACAAATTAGGATATATTGAACACAGTCAATTTGTGCCAAATGAAGATTCATAACACTGGAAAAAAAATTACCACCATTTCAAGCATACAGGAATCTTAATAGTAAATAATGGCTGTACATTGAACATTAAGAATTTGTTTTCTTTTTTTTTTTTTTAAGGTGTAGAAAAAGTAGTAAATTAACTTTACCAGAGAAGCTTATAAGTTCAGTAAAGTATTTTCATTTCAGACCATATGCTAAGGACTAGACTATGCCTTTAGAAAGTGAGTACAGAGCACTCATCCCAGGTTTTCATCCTGAGATGAAAGGGGAAGAAAGGGGTAGAATGCATTGCTTCCCTCCTCCAAAGGAGAAGCTAAGATTGTCCAGATTTTAGCTTTGCACAAAGCAAGATAAACACAGGTATCTTTCTCTTTGTTCCTTCATGTCCCATAGTGGTAGGATGGACTACTTGTGTTACCTACTTGGCAACATTGAGAAAAATATTGGGGGGTTATAGTCTTCTTTTCCTTTGTTTCTTGATCTCCCTCAGTTTCTCTATTATTATTATCTTGATCTCTTCTCTAAAGTGTTTTTAAATGTTTAATGAAAATACTACTATTCTTATATTTATTTTTAATTGAAACAATAGAAGACAAATGCAGGGTCTCTGGTAATTTTTAGAGGAATTTTCCTTTAAATAGTAAAGACTGTCAGTCTGTTCAATGATGATCAAGCATGTACCAGCAAAGTTTAAATTTCTGTCCCTGTTTCTCAAATATGCTAAAAATGTTGATGCTGTTCTGGTAAGCTAAAAGAATCTTAAAACTCAAAGGTCTCATAAATCAGAGTTTTCCCAGGGATGTAATACACACATACTGCGAAATACTGTAATAAAAAAATCAGGAAGCCTAATTTGTAGCCACCATTGCACTTCTAAGCAGAAGATAGACTTCTAACTAAGAATTTACACATAAACTCTTCTGATCTCATAAGCTGTCACAATAGACAGCACAAACGTTCCTGTGTGCAGTCCTGGCCCCTTCAAGTGTTGCAGTGTTCCATTAAAATGCTTGGGCCTCAAATGCTCCTGCTCAGAATACTGTCAGTGGCTAAGGATAGATCTTTCACAGCCTCACAAAGCCACAGCAAATGAAGCACTCCTCAGTGCAGAGCTGAGCTGCTCTGACCTCCACAGTGGCAGACTGTACAGGCTCCCTGGCTGCCCTTGCCTTTTCCCAAGTCGGCTGCATGCTATGGTACCAAAAAAAAAAAAAAAAAAAATATTTACTGAGGATTGCAGAAGACATGTGAAAGCCATACTGTGCAAATCCTTCCTCTATATGCTGTTGTTTTTACCAGAATCACACAGGAAAGTGTAGCTTTTGTATCCTCCCCACTTTACCCAGAGTAGTAAATTCCAAAGTCTAATAGAAATAGTCAAAGGATTAGGACAAGAAGGTATGACATACAAGAGTGTGTCATGCTCATCTGATGTTTTTTTCTTCTAGTAGTACAGCTGTTAATGTTGTGTGGGACTTCCAACAAAAACTGGACCAGATGTTTTATCTACTGGAGCCAATGCTAATACTCACCCATAAGGAGAGCAGGCACCAAGAACTTGTGAAACAGGTGCTACAAAACACATAACTATATTTGGAAGAGATTCTTGGATACCACCTACATGGGAGAGCACGAAGTATTGATTTCAAACTCTTTTAAGCATTCATCTTGTGGAAAACCCCCACAAAAAAAAAACTTTGTGAGGAAGTCTGCAACAGGATGGATACAGAGTCACAAAAATATGGCAACAATTTCACAAGATGATACACTCCTAAATGAACAATAAACCACCTATTCAGGATATAACATTCTCCATGTTACATTTTATGACCAGAAAAACATTTGCAAGAAAAACACTGACATACTTAAGAGTTTTGAAAAATTACCCTCTCCAGCATCTAGTAGGATACAAATCATTCCCTAGAGCACCATGAGTTCTAACATCCTTTAAAGAACAACAATGGATTAACCTCTTAATGTATGTCACAGATAAATTATGGTCTTTTAACTGAAGTAGTAGATTTTAAAGCAATCAGATGCACTTGATTTTAAATAAAAATTGTCTTAAAAGTACACTAAAGTAGGAAAATGATAAAATGTCATTAATTAAAAAGTTTGATTTGACCTACTTGAACATATGCACTGTAACAGCCTTGTTCTGCAGTACACAAAAGTTTCTGGCAAAGTAAAGCTTTTGCAGATCTCACTTTGGTAAAACTAAGTAAAAGAGAAAATTTCTTTCTTCTTTCTGTCTCTTTTGCTCCATTCACCATCTATCTCAAACTCTAAATGGTGGAGAGGGATATGGTATAAATTAGGCATATAATTAGCCAAATGAAGGTTACACAACACATTATGTGCACAAATTAATGACACCCACTTGAAGTGTTTAGTCAGGAAGTTCAATTGAGAAGATTTGAGATCTTTATCAGTACATCTTTAACAAATTCTAATGTAAATATAGAAATTATATTCTCAAAGGTTTATAATTTAGACGATTCTGCCTGGATGTTCCTTAGATTGGCACAATTATCTGTCTTATTTCAGGACTGTTCTTTCTGTCTCTTAAAGTAATCTTGATGACAGTAGTAGAGTTCTAGTAAATAGTGATTTGTGAGAAGATGACTGAACATTTGCAGAGACACTTCTTTACCTTTCATAATTTATTTTTCTTTTGAATTTAAGTTAAAATAAAAAATCTGCTTGGAACAAAGAATAAATGTGAATCCTCTGTTCCACCCACTCTGTTCCAATACCCAGTCACTCCTTCTGTAAAGAACTTCTCCCTAATACCCAACCTAAACCTCCTCTGGCACAGCTTAAGGACTGTGTCCTCTTCTCCTGTTGCTGGCTGCCTGGGAGAAGAGACCATCCTACCCCTGGCTACACTCTCCTTTCAGGAAGCTGTACAGAGAGACAAGGTTTCCTCTGAGCCTCCTGGTTAAACACCCCCAGGTCCCTCAGCTACTCCTTATAGAATTTGTGTTCCAGACTGTTCCGCAGCTCCACTGCCCTTCTCTAGACATACTCCAGCATGTCAATATCGTTCCTAAATTGAGGGGCCAGAACTGGACACAGGACTCAAGTTATGGCCTAACCAGTGCTGAGTGCAGAGGAAGAACTGCTGGCTACACTATTGCTGATACAGGCCAGGATACCATTGGCCTTCCTGGCCACATGAGCACACTACTGGCTCATGTTCATCCTGCTCTCAGTCAATACCCTCAGGTCCCTTTCAGCCTGGCTGCTGTTCATGCACTCTGTCCCTAGCTGATTGTATTGCAGGGGGTTGGGGAAAAATGCAGGACCTGGTACTTGGTATTGTTAAACCTTATATTGTTGGATTCAGCCCATCTATCCAGTCTGTCCAGGTCCCTTTGCATAGCCCTCCTACCTTCCAGCAGATCAACACTTACATCCAGCTTGGTGTCATCTGCAAACTTGCTAATGGTGAACCAAATCCCCTCATCTGGATGATCAATAAAGGTATTAAACAGGACTGGGCCCATCCTTGGGGAACACCACTATTGACTGGAGACACCAACTGGATGCAGCACCAATCCCCACCACTCTCTGGGCCCAGCCAGCAGCCAGTTCTTAACCCAGCAAAGAGTGCTCCTGTCCAAGCCATAGGCTGCTTGTTGTCCAGGTAAACATCCACAGACTTTCCTGCAGCCACCAGGTGGGTCACCTGGTCATAAAAGGAGATCAGGATGGTGAAGTATGAACCCCTCCTAAACTTGTGCTGGGTCTGATCCCCACCCATCCTGTAGATGCTGCGTGGCAGTACTCAAGATCATCTGCTCTATAACCTTGACAGACACCAAGGTCAGGCTGACAGGCCAGATCCTCCTTTCAGCTCTTCTTATGGATGGACATCACACTGGGCAGCTTCCAGTCATCTGAGACCACCCCAGTGAGCCAGGACCAATGATGAATCATGAAGAGCAGCTTGGCAAGCTCATCTGCCAGTTCTCTCATCACCCTTGGACGGATCCCATCTGGTCCCATAGACTTGTGAGCATCCAAGTGGCTCAGCAGATCACTAGTTACTTCCTCCAGGATTACAGGGGTCTATTCTGCTCCCAAAATTGTGCTGAGGAACACTAGCCCTATAGCCATTTATGGATAACATGGGTTTTCCTCTTCTTTTGATCATTCATCCTTGCAACTAAAGGAAGTGAATAGAATGCCACCTGTGCTCCTGTCCCATCAACCAGTCAATCCAGAGCCTTGAAGTCATTTTCAATTATCCTGGTACTTTTCTTATCAAACTTATCATCACTGCCAATGTGGACAACCAGTAGAGAGTAATAATCAAAGGGCTGAATTAGTTCAGGGAGCCTCCCGGTAATGTCCCATATCTGGGCCCCAGGGAGTCAGCATAAAAGTATTTACTCCATAATGAGGAAATGTGTTGGAATTAAGGCTTTCACATTTATGGAACATTATAATTTGTTCTCAATTATTAATTATTATATAATATATTAATATGTAATTATTGTATAATTTTATATTTTAATTATTAATCCGTTCAGTTAAAAATGTAAGGATCAACTTCCTCCAAGAATAACTGAAGCAAGGTCAATTCCAATGGTCAGTACACTTACTATTACTTCAGCTGCAGTCTTCTTGAAAATGGAGACTAGAAGGATGGAAAGAACGAAGAATGAAAAAAAGACTCTAAGGTCTGACACTATGAATTCTTCATTTCCCTCTTCTAGCTGGGTTAAGGACTCTTTCGTCATTCTTAAGAGTGCATTCCCCAGAAATTAAGTAAAATCATTCCCTATTTTGCTTACCAAAGGGCAGAGGGAACCAAGCCAAGGTCTGTTCCCATCTTGTTCTGACTTATAAAGAAAGTCTTAATTCTTGGTGGAGTCAACTGTTCCCAAAGGCATGTAGCAGTACCATAAATATTTCAAATACCAACTGTGCGCTGGGAAGCTCCGGGAGGCATTGGGGTCTCAGTGGAACAAGATGCCTCCCCTGGGAAGTCATGAGGTTGTGTAATGCTGAGCTGTGCTTACGGGGATAACCAGGCTTCCTGTGTTTCTTATTAAAACTTAGATTACTTCTTGTTCCTTTTAAGTCTACACTTGTGGTTTCTTATTAACCATTCCTTTAGCATATTATCAAAGTCTGATGATACAAAGTCCAGTGTGTGCATTCCTTCACTTTTAGTTCAGTTTCCCCAGGAACATGGCTTGCAGCTACAGCATTTTTAAGCTTTCGTGTTGCCTATCTGCCAGCTCCTGGAAAATCTGTTAGCTATTTCTGCCCAAATTCAACAGGGAGCTGAAAGACTCATCTGTATACATTTCCTACAAGTCTCATGAAAATAACTGGCCTCAAAGGTCAAGGGGATACAGACGTTGCTGTCCTGGCAGCAAAGGCTACGGTGTGAGTGCAATCATGGTTAGGCATAGGAGAATCCACATGGAAATTCACCCTCAGAAAACATTCATATAAAATAAGGCTTCTTTAAATCCACTGTTTATGGAAATACTTGATTTAGGTAACATATCTGCATTGGAAAATCAGATGACAGGGATGTCTTTGTTAATTTATGGATCATTAAAAATTTTGTATACTAATGTATTCGCCTGATCCTGCTCCCATCAACATCAAAGGGATCTTTTCACCAAGTTAAGAGGTAATTGGACTAGGCCTATGCATAAACATTTATAATACCAACATTAAAACATAATTACTTTGTAAAAGGCTCAAAAACAGAAACAAAAGAAACATTTTAATACAGTTTTAAATACTGTAGTAGATTTCCTTTAAACAAAACAAGAACATAAAAGGAAACCACAAATTCATATTCGTAAAAGCATAAATGAGTGTACCATAAGTGCAAGTAATGTTCACTTCCTTCACTATTCCTGCAATTTTATTATATTTTGGAAATGAAACTTTCCATTATTCAGTAACACACTGCTTACAGAGGAGGTTTTCATTGAAGTGCAAGATGGCCAAAGTTATTCTGCTGGATGGAAAATTAATGTATATGAGGTATGGGATTCCATGACTCCTTTTTTAAAACATCTATATAAATTAACATGAGAATATTCAGAAGGCTTGGCTTTCAGGGATTCATGGAAGTCCTACAGAGGCTTTGGTAAATGCCTCCATTGAGGAAATATTTCATATCCTTCAGTAGCCTGCTATTCCACCCAAGAGAACATTCATGTGCTTTTGAACCAAAGTTAAAGCTCAGCTAAGAAGCCATTAACTGTCCAGATTAATCCTGTATTGGAAAATCTTTCAGGGGGGATGGAAATTCCATGGCAAAGTCTTAGCAGATTTTCCGCTGTATTGTTCCTGTAGGGAGAAAGAGGGGTTGTGTTCCCACAGAACGATCAGTGGGCCAGTCCAAGGTGCTCTCAGAGGATTCATCAGGGTCTAGGAGCAGCAATCACACATAAAACTCTCATGTCTTCTGATGGCATTTTTGATCTACTTCTCACAAAAACTGTGTTATCAGGTTCTCCCTCTCTTGATGCTAAATGGCATATATAAAATTATATTAAAAATAATAAAAAATAGGTATTTTTGCTTAAAATGTGAGCATTTGAGGTGTCTGTTCTATGACAATTTGTCAACTGGAAGCTGATTCTACTTGAGACCAAATTAGTTTGGAGAAAGGTCTTCAGGTGGGAAGGTGTGAAAAGTTATGGCAGTAGTATTTAATTCAAAATATGTATAAGCAGACTCCTATTTTACTCCTCTTGTGTGGCAGTAATTCTGGGTAAATTTCTTTCTGTAAGATCATCCTGTCCTGCAAAAAGCTAAAGAGGACACCGTGACACTCAGAGATTAGGAAACTGCATTACAGCTTGGTTTACCCAAAATATGTCAAGAAAAGAGAATACTGCTCTAAAGGAGACCTGACTGCCACAAGAGAATACAGTAGGGAAACTGGATCAAATTATTACCAAAACAGCAAGAAATCAGACTTCATTAAATAAATTACCATGTATATGAGTAAGTTAAAACAACTATATCTAAAGAAGATTATCTGAAAAATCATCTTTTCTTAAGAAGGCAGAAATAGAAATGAAGTGTTATGAATTCGTGATTTATTCTATGTGGCAATAATTCTGTAAGTATTCTAATAGAAATGGCTTTCCCTGAATAGTAGGAATGTAATGCAGTACAGTTTTTTGTTTCTAGAGTTCCCTCTTCTATTTTCCCTTTTCTCTAATTTTTTGTTAAGATCTTATTTACTATCATTCAGATATATTGTATTTAGACTTCATGTATTAGACTTCTTTTAATGGCTTTGCTGCAAAGAAACTGACATTATATGTTTATAACATTTTTGGACGATGTCACCAAAGCATACAGAAAATGGTCATTAGTTTGATTTTAATTTGCCAAGCAATATTAGCACAATAATTTTTTAAAATATCAAAAAGTAGTAATTGACATATCTACATAATGGGTTACTTCAACATAATATTGTTTCTGTATGTGACAGAAAAAGGAAAGCAAAGAAGGTCTCTGTCATCCAGATGAGAAAGGAAAATGCATACTGCTCTCCAGTTTCTTGAGAAGTTTTGAACTAGTGTTACTCAAGCGTGGCACTACCCTCTGTTTCCTAGTACACTGTGACTGAGACTTTCTCAATGCTGTGGCTGATACTGTCCATTGTGAGAGGCCTATTAGAAAAAGAGACGTGTAGAGACAATGTAGTGGTTGGTGGCTGGAAAAGACAAGAAACATCTGGGCTCAATGTTGTGTTTTAATGCAAAGTGGAAGCATCCCCACATAAAGAGACTGAGGATTGCCCAGAGTCATCTGTGCTGTGCTATGGCCATACTGTTCAAGAAAGAAAATAATAGCTAGTCAAGTCCTCTCAGGTAGAGGAAAGTTCTTCTTAACACTTTCCCCTTCCTGGGCAGTCTGATATGAGGAAAAGCTCTGACAATAAAACCACTCAGACAGTAAAAATACATCTAATTTTCCATCTCCCTGACTTTTATCAGTGTGTACCTGAAAACCAAAATACTTCTGTGTCCTAAATGGCAAACTAATGACTAAAAGCTACCAAAATATTTCAGCTTTGGAGAATCAAAAATCAGATTTCGCCAGTGTGGATGAATTGGGTTTCATTCAATTTTCCGGATTTTAATCTTGATGACAAGAAATAAAAATATTCAAATGGCCTTATTGTTTGTGTAATTGGTTTGACAGCTGAATAAAAAATTGGCACAAACCAAAACCCAAAAATAAACAGAAGAAACCACCTCAAAGTCTTTGCCCCCTAAGCAAGGTTCTTTCTGTAATGCAGCAGAAATGAGTGTCACCCTACAAAGACAAACTCTTTCAGATTGTGTTGAATAATTCATTTTCTGTTTTCTGACTGAATTTCATAACGGTTGGCTTGTCAAGAATCCATGTTACCATGTAAAACATATTTGGATACATGTAAAGATGCTCAGCTTTCTCATCTGCCTTGCTGGGGTATAAGAATTGTCACATTATCCCTTAGATTTCCAGATCAATTTTTGCTGATGGAGGTGAATGGACACTGAGATATCATTGTTGCCATACCTCCTGTACTGGGAAAGATGTTATTACTACATTTGCTGTTGTTTGCTTTTGTATAAAAAGAAGAGACTTAAGCTAAGAACGTCATCTGTTGAGCACATATGTTTCTATTTCTAAGAACTGGATAATTTAATTATATTATCTGTAACAAAATGTTCTTCATACAAAAAGTGGTATTTGAACAAATTATTTTAATTAGTACTGAATTTTAATGCATGTCATAAAATGTCATTTTTTCTCAGACAGAATATGCTCTTGTTGACTGATGTGATATGGGTAAATTAATGTAAAATGATCATTTAGTCTATTAACTACCACTCTTGCCAACAGGCAACATTCACTCACTACTTTTTTTTTGTGGTATGCATTTGGTACCAGAGCATGCTGTATATAGGATGGATGTATATGTATATGTATATGTATATGTATATGTATATGTATATGCTTATCCTCAGCCTCTCTTCTGAGCTACTGTTCTTCCCTCATTTACTGCAACATCCTTTGCCTCTTGCCTCAATTTCTTTACTAAGGATACACTTTTAGACAGTACTTTAAATAATTCCAAAAATCTTTGGGTGAACTTATACATAACATAACAGAGTTAATTCAAATAAGAAATAAGCTCTGTTAAATACCCAAAATACAGAAATCTTTTTCTGAGTTTATAAATTCAGTTTCAATTTCACAGGACTGTGTGAATAGAGATAGCTGTGATTCTGTGAAATCTGTAGAAGATGTGTGCCTTTAAACTTGCCTATCACAAATTTCTTCATAACAGTTCACATTTATGAAAAAAAAAAAAAAAGATAAAGAAAAAGAGGAAAAGGGAGAAGAGAAGAGAAGGCAAGGGAAGAGTAAGGAATTCCAGCTAAAGACAGATTTGTAGGTGTCTCCAAAGGTCCCAGTACCTGGCAGATAAGATTAGAGACCAGTGGTACCCCAAAGTGTGAAGGTAGCTGTACTACCCAAACAGGACAAAATTGCCAGGTATCAACTTCCCTGTCACATGTTACTCAAATGATGCAACAATGTCCAGCCCTCCTCTTCAACCACCACCACCCTCTTCCTTCACCAGCACTGGCTCTAATTCCTTTTAAAGCAACACACAGGTTAAACTAACATGCAATTCTGACAGAAAATCAGCATTCTAGAAGTTGAGCATTAGTTAGTGGCCTATAGAAATGACCTTTTTCTTATATTAGGTTGAGATTATATTTATTTGCAATTGTTGATTTTTCAGTTTTTGTATTTGGGATATTTTAATAGTACAGTTTTAACCCTCATATATTCTAGAAGAAGATCTACAAATATATGTGTAGATGTAGAAACAACCCTTTGACTGACATTAACATTGGCCACTTCAATCTTCTTTTTAAAGATACTGGTGATTTTGTTGCTGCTCTAACAATAGTAATAAAAAGGAAGTGTTCTGCACGCATTGTAGCTGTGAAATATGTAGAAAAATACATCTAAATGGAGTCCTATGACTACCAAAGAAACCTTTCTCTACCCCTCTTCACCAAACATATTGACAATAAGTCAAATTTATTGATTTCCTTTAGGTTTTATCCAGCAGTAAATGTCATCAGTAACCTGTCCCACCTGACAGAAACTGCCAGCAGAAGGTAGAACTTGAGCTTCCATCTCACTCACCTGAAATGCATGTAACAACAAGTGACAACCATTGTCAGCACTGTCCCCAAATTGTTGAAAAAGCTTGTTTTATAGCCCTAGTGCACCTTGGAATTGATTCTAATGAATGAAAGCTGTGAACAATAAAGCAGGAAAGTAACTGAGAAAATAGGCAGGAAATAAAATAGTATTTTGGAATGAATGCCAAGTTTTGCAAAGGACAGAACCTGATTGCTCTGATTTGAACTCCAAACAGTAATTTCAGATAATATGGCTGCAATTTAATCTAATATTTCCATTTTGAATCATGAAGACTATTCCTCAATTAATATTTTCCCCAGAAGAAGGTTTAAATAGAAAGACACACTTTGGCATTTAAAGCAATATAATCTAAAGGACAACTGTCAAGTTTAACCTTTTACATGTCACGACTGTTAAATGGTTGAGACTACTGATAGACAAATGTATAACAGGGAAAAAACAACTAAAAAAAATAACCTGTAGTAGCTAATAATATAAGAAACATTATTAATAACTAATGGCTTGGTCACATCTGAGAATTTCAATTATCCTGTGTTGACGTTTCCTGGGTAAGTAGTCTTGTTTCCTATTTATTCTACGTATGCTATCAATATTGTCATGGTTACAGTCCAGTTAAATTATTAATACGTATATGCAAAGATTCTGAGAGCAGTTAGATTTAGAATGAAAGTAAGCATTCCAGATCTGTACATTCCTTCTCTGCCTACCAAAGGAAAAAAAAAAAGGGAGAAATCAGAATCATGGCTGAATAAAGTTACATGTATTTAACATAATTAATTATTAGGTAGAACTTTTTGAAGATAATTAGAGCACTTTTACCAGCTTACTATGTATTCTTTCCTTTAGTGACGAGCATAAAGTTCTTGTAATGGAACGTTAGCTTCAGTGGGTTTTAGGAATGAGACAAATTAAGATTTTTCTACTAAGAATATGTTCATCAGGCAGTTGTAGTTAAACCAAACTCTTTTTGTCACTCTTAGGCTTTAAATCTCACTTACTAAAAATTGCATTTTAATAGCAAAAAGACAAAGCATTGAATATAAACTAAGATGTCTGTTAGAATTATCCAGGATGATCTGGAAAATTAATTGATACAGAGAGAATAATGAATGTCCTAGGAGTATTCCTTTTGATAATTTTCACTTTTATTTGCCTATTGTGTAAAATTAAAAAAAAATTCCTTTTCTTATAACCAATGTAAAATATCGAAGGTATTATGGAATAATTTGTAATATAAATACCCAGGTGGACCCGAAATACTGCATAATTACAGTTTTTTTTGGCTTCAGCTAAAGAATTAAAAGTACCTTATCTTTTTCATATTTTCTAAGTTGTGTCTCAGAATAATTATACTGAGAATGAATACTCACAGAACTTTAAGAATTAAAAGAGTCCATTTGTAGCTGGTTTGTGTTCATTCCAAAAGGTCCTCTATAAAATATATAATCTAAACCAAATTGCATCACTTAAGAAGAATCAAGGACCATGCTTTCTTGTATAAGTGAAAGCAAAAGAACCCCAAAACAAAACAAAGAAAGAAAAATTCCACCAAACTCTGTAATTTGAGAGATAAGACAATGTTATTAAAAAAATAATGTGTTGGTGCCTTGATCTGCTGAAAGTAATATTAGATGACCAAGGAAAGGGAAGTGATTTAAGAAGCTTTTGCCCTTCCTTGATGGTGGACATAAACAGAGAATTGTGTAGGGAGGACATGGACTTCTTACATCCCACTCCCAGCTGTTCTGAGTCTCTTTCATGTAAGTCAAGGGAACTGTGAATTGTTGTCCTCTTCCTGGTCGCCTACTCAAGTTCTTGAGACAGTATCAATGGTTTTATCCTCATAAAGTCTACTACAAAGACTAGTGCGTCAACAGGACTGGATCACCACTCTAGTCTCGGCCTGACCACAAGATCCAGCTGAAGGCTGACAGAAACATTTTCAAAATGAAGATCAGTACACTGACAGTTCCTCAAGATGGACTGTAGCCGAGGCAGAGGGTGAAAAAGCTGTATACAGCCTGTACAGTAGTCAGTAGCCTGTACAAGTGTCATCTTCTTGCTGCTTACAAATCTAGTAATCTAGTAATGAAAAACCACATGTAGAACCAAATGAACTGGATGGTAAAGAATGCCTTTTTTCCTACTCTGCATGGCTGTGAAGAGTTAAGCAGACACAGCATAACATCAAATCTTTCTCCTTACTACCAAGTACGACAACTCTAACAGCTTCAATGCCATAAGGTAACAGGAGCCCTGTGGTAGTGTTTCTGGTAGAATTCAAAGATTAGCTTGTGAAAGTTGATTGATTTTTACTTTTTTTTTTTCAAATTTCTAACCTAAACTCTTTGTATCTTCTTTTCCGGAAAAAAAAAAAAAAAAAAAAAAAAAAAAGCAAAAGAAAGAAAGAAAGAAAGAAAGAAAGAAAGAAAAGGAAAAATAAAAGAGTGACTTTTTTAATAATAAAAAAGTAAAGAGACAGAAAAAAAAAAGTCAAGCACTCAAGAGAATACATTTATTATATTAAACTGTACAAAGTCTTTTTCATAACTAAACTTGCTATCATGAATTAAAGCATGCTAAAATCTACCCACATGCTCTAGAATCTAGTTACCATGGGGGCAGGTTATAAAAGGCTGTAATCGACTGTGGGGGCTAGACCAACTAACTAGGAAAGGAGATGGGAATTGTTGCTTTAACGCAATCCCAAAAATAAGGCATTTCCTAGAAAGGGGGTCTGGTTCAGCTCAAAAGCCATGATGACCTGAACATTGAGAGAAGAACCCTTCTGATTTAAAGGGGGTGGCATAGTAGACTGTTGACATTGATCCCCTATATATTAAGAGGAAAGGACTGGGAGAATAACACTGATAATGTCTTGTGGTTTTATTCTTTTATTATTAGGAAGTGATAGAATTTGAAATATCTAGGAAACTGCTAATATATTGCAAGTTCCTACTAACAGTAGGATACTATTCCCCTAAACTCCATCCAAACCATCTATCCCCCAGGTTTGAGAAAACTTTTCTTGTCTGCATCTTCTCTATGAGTCTGAACTAATCAAACATCCTCCTTCCCATCTTTCTTATTGCTGAGACTTCTCTTTTCTTCAGGACTTGTTTTCTCTAATTATCATTTTTCATGCGAAATGGTAATTTGTGAGGCAGAAATGAGAAGCAGGTGTGTTTTCTTCCTGTCTCATTGCCCCTGTTACAAGCCAGTCATCTTACCTTCCTGCTTGTTTCCTTAACTCCCAATCCAAGTCTAAAGTTAAGACTCCAAGGTCACACTTGAACAGATACGTGCTGTCCAAAGGACTGGGTATATAGCTACAGTAATTTACTTCTTGCAGCCAAGCCTGACCAGGAAATCTACTAAACTTGTCTTCCTGCAGACTGAAAGAAAAGGTGTATGAACTTGCATGATGCTGAGTATCTCCTAATGTCAGATGGGTGTATTAACATTTGTTGAAGCCTACAACAAAATCCAAACTTGTAACATTTCTCAGGGTACTTACCAATTTACACTATGAATCACCATATTTCTAATTATGTAAAGGAAAAAAACCTCAGGGTTTAGCAAATAAATATTGTTAATATACTGAAAACAGCCATGGAAGACCAATTTGTATCATGACATGAATAAGAAAATATTTAAAAAAAAAATCCCGGTAATGAATAAGTAAGACCTCAATGTCCTTGTAAAAGAACAGTTATACGTGGGGGTTTGCTCTAAGATGTTACAAAAACTAACACAGACTAAACAATGCTGACCTATACTACCTTGTTCTTTCATTGTAACCATACTCCAGTAACTTTAGACATATGGACTTTGCAAAGGGTATCTAAGCTATACTTTTGATATCTTGTTTCTGACCAAGATATTAAAAAGCTGAGAATATAGACTGTCTGGCAACTATCCATCAAGAGAAATAAAGACGCTCAAACAATTTATAGAAATTTTAAAAACTTAAAAATATAGAAATTTACTCTGGGAAAATGCCTCTGTTTTACTGTCATAAGCAACATTATCTTCCTAGGATTAATGGATGAACTGGCAAAATCTGTTTCCCTCAACATACTTGGTAGAAGTTGTTGAGAAGGCAAACTTCTTAATTTGGCATACATAAAGTTGCTGTAATCAGAACAGCCTTTTGCATTGTCCTAAACATTTTTGGTAACCCACATCATCATCCACAGTAACTGAGAAGGTGATTATAGACATTAAGGGAATCGAGTCAGTAGGGATAGGTGGCTTTTATGGCCAGTTATATTTATCAGCATTAAAATCTAGAAAGAGCTAGAAAAAACACTGGAAATTTGCTGTGATTTCTTGGAATGAAAGATTCTATCCAGCTTTAATAAAGACATCAAAAATAGGTTTAATTTGCTAAGTAAGTAATGGGGCGGGTTGATTGTTGTAACAACCTCTGGCACCTGTGAGTTCCAGCCGGAACAAGCAATGGTGCCTGAAAAAGTTATAGAAACATTGTCAGGAAACTCACAGGGGATTTTATAGTCCTCTTTCCATAAAGCAGGATCAGCTGTAATTGCCTCTCAATCAACTGCTGATTGCTTGTCTGGGTTATGGACTACTCGTATTGCAAGTCCAGAGACTCCTGAAAGGCTCTGCATGAGCCAGCTCACATCCATGAGAAGGAGAGTTGTGTTGGCAGAAAACCAACACACTGGTTTGCTCCACACTGGCCAGGTCCCCACCCTTTGCAGTCACCAGGTCTCTCTTTTCGCCATTTCATTCTCATGGAGTGATCCCATAGACCACCTTGCATTCATCCTATACTTCCTGGGGTTTGAGGTAAGGTTGGGTTTCAGGTGTTTTGTTTCTTTCCCTTTTCAGCATTTGACTGAGATGAAAACCAGAGGCCAAGCCATTTTTCCCCTATTTGAATCAGGCATTTGGAGAGTTTCAAGCTCAGACAAGTTTTGATGACATTGAACTGAAGTATTACAGCTGTGCCCTGACTTATCTTGATAGGCAGCTACCCACCAGCTTTGCCTGTAGCCACCAGCTTCAGCACTCCTGCTTTTCCTTCAAGAGCTCAAAACCATGTTCAGAATAGGAAGTACCTTGACTAGAATGCTATGAGCTTTCCATGGATTTACTAAGCCAGGGGATTATCTATGACAAACCCTAGTTCACATCCCATGTTTCCCTGATCCTATTTGATTTCATCTACTTTATACTGCAGTTATTGATACACGGCAGATTGCAGTGAAATAAACAATATTTTCAGATTTATATTCTAACATTTTTAATCTTATCAGTATGCAGCACTATGAAGAGGATTGTGGATGCTGATCTAATCCACCTACTTTTCTGGTGGCCAGATTTTCTGTGATAAAAATGCAAATAACCCCTAGAATGACATACCAGTCTAAAATACTTCTACTTTTCTTCTGTAAACTGACAGCAAATTCTCTTCCTTGCTAAGTATGCTTATTTGTTAAGAATATTTTCTTCATGCTAAAGAAGCTAAATCCAACGTGACCTTGAGTGTGATCAGTTTAAATACAACACTGCATTTCTAGTAGTTATTTCTCCCAATATGTTTCTGGTATGTATCCTTAAATAGATATTGACTCCCTAGTTCCTTAAATTTGCATTTTTAAAGTTATATATTTTAGCATGTTAAGGTCTGAAAAAATCCTTGGGTTGAATGCACAGTTTCAGTGACTCAAGTGCAATGTGAAAAACTACATGTGTAAATGGCCATTCCTATTCATTTATAGCTTATTTATTTACAATTTGTATTAATATATAGCTTCTAAATTTGAGAAAAAAATATTCAAAAGTAAATCAGTCATACAATTGTATTTTAAAATTGCTTATGCAGTTGCTCTGAGGCCATTAAAAAAGCAGATACTTTTACTTCTATGTTCCACATGAGGAATCAAAGATGTATTAGGAAAAAGCTGCAAACCTGCTTGTTAGGTATTCCAGACTTAAATCTTGAACTACTGAGCTGTCCCAAACTAAGGATTCAACTGAGAGGAAAAACTTGCAGGGCTGTAAAACACCCCAGAGACTTCCTGATGGGATATTTATTTGTTGTGAAATGGTTCAAAACAATTCATACACAGATTGTTTGTATTAAAATGAACTCTTATATTCACTTTCTCAGTTTCCCACCATTTTCTGTTTAGAGGTTTTGAAACACCTTGCAGCTACTAATGTAATAAGCCCATGATATTTCTGTGAAGATGAGAGAAATTATTCTCATGCGGTTTAGACTGATTCAGCACTGCTTGTACTAGTGGCAGGTTTCATCTTGATCCTTTTTCTGTTCTGGTAGTAGAGATTGCTCATGTGTATAACCTGTTTATGAAAGAGTTTATGTCAAGAGACTGCTACAAAGGAGATATAAATGATATTAACAAACTAAAGAACGAACAAAGAAATTTAATGTGCAACAAAGACACAATGAGGTACAGAATAGAAACAAAACATTTGTGTAGGAAAAAAATACAACTTTGTACCAATGTTCCCAAATTCATAGATATATAGGGAGTTACCAGCATATATCAGCACAGTGGAAACAGCCTTTTGAATTGAAATGGGGACATTTTGATATTTTATTTAGTGTTGGAAGGGGTGGGGGAGGGTTTTTTTTATTTTTGGTAGTATAAATGTCTTCAACCATGTAATAAAATGAGATCATTTCAGTTATCCTATTGTGTATTACAGGCTTACAGGAAATTTACACTGAACACGTATTTTTCACATGGGGAGATTTACCAGAAGGAAGGGTAGTGAGTACAGATCTGAGGAACCAGTGAAGGGGATTGTAGTTTTCTCAAATCACTTGGTTTTGCAAAAGCTCCTCAATGACCAAGATATGACTGAGATGATTGACTCCAAATGACCAAGAAAGCGATACAGTTCCACTCAATTACTGCTGCAACTTCACCCAACCTATATGTGGCTTCAGTACAACACTAACATTACAGGAGAACAAGCTCAGAAAATTTCAGCTGCTACAGCCTGTTTATCAGAATGCTTTTTTTCCTCCCACAGTTGTATTCAGCAGTATTTACTAACCTGTTTCTAGGGAAAATAAGGAGCTGGGTTTCACTTCAGTAGCTGAATCCACTTACTCCTAAGCTATTTGGATCAGTCGAACCCTTAATAAATCAAGAAGCAGATAGGAGCAGGGATAACTGAATTTCCTGGTAAGGAGAAGATGGATCCACTGCTTCTTGCTGGGGAAAGCAGGGATATTCACTTTCCCTGTAAATTCACCAGGCATCAGATTTGCTGGTTTCCAAGGAGTACCCCATTGTCCCTGTGGACTCTTCTCAGGTTTGGAGCAACAGAATTCTCTGCCTTTCCTGTTGAATCTGTGCCACTGTACAATTAAGTATTTTTATTCCTGGGGCCAGAAGAGGGAAACACAAGCATAAGCATGAACAGTTTGTGACTTGTTCCCAAAGGGCAAGACATAAGGAGATAAGAAGCCTTAATTTTTGATCTTGCTCCATACATATTTCTGTATTTTCCTCTCTTACATGCAACTATCACAGGATAAACACTGTATGAATCAGTGTACTAATCCTGTTCACAGCTGAAGCATCTCTCACTTGGCAGTGAGCTCAAAAGTTTGCTCCCTTTTTCTCAGGGCCCTAAAACATTCTTATCTAAGCTGTCCATAGCTTTCCTCTTCATCTGTTTTTGTACTGCTTCTAGAGCTTCTTTGTTCGTTCCCACACAAGCAAACAGGCACAGTAGGTCCAGTGAATTCTTTGTGTGTTGAATATACTGTTCATCAGTACAGTACATGACGGGTAGGTCTGACATGTCTGGGAAATATTGAACTGCCTGAGCATGCAATCCAACATGTCTGGGATTTCCATGCTGACTATGTACAAAAGTCCTGGAAAAATACCTCCATATTTTTCATAGACCAGTTCATTTTTTCACATGAGGGGATTAATACATTGTAATCAGTTCACTTTTCATCTTTTGATAAACTAAGCCTATTAAATTCAAGCCTCTGACCATGTATTGTATGGTGCAGCATCCTCCCTAGCACTAAAATCACTCTTGTGATTCCTTTCTGCACAATCTCAGGTTTGTGAACAGTGTTTTAAAAATACAGTCGCAGGAACTGTATGCCTCATTCAAAAAGCAATCTCAGCGATGCTATACATGCTCCTCATCAGTAAAATACATGACCAAAAGGCAGGTTGTAGGAAACAGTAGGTTTTTACAAACTACTCTCATCCAAATCGCAGCACGTTTTTTGGTGGAAATTTCTGGTGAATCAAAAGTACTCTGACCCCTGCAGGTGCTTCGGCAAACTGACAAGAGAGGGCTGAGGATAAGGGGAGGAAGAAATTGCATTTTTGAGGAGATAGCACAAAACTTCTTACTCGGTGCGTTGCTTCCCCAGGGAGTATTGTTCATTTGCATAACATTCAGAGTTTGAGGTCTTGTCTAATATGACCTTCAGGGTACTTTTCTGACCTACTACTTTCCAGAACTCAGGAACATACAATGTTTTTGGTTGTCCTCAAATGTATACACTGGGTTTGTTTATACCAAAACACAGTGCATTTAGCAAGACCAGCTTGTCATTTACTTTCTAAATCTGTTTAAAAATATATCACAGTATTACTTCAGATACTATTGCCCAGTAAATTGCTGGTTTTGTCCATTTGTTATTGAGCTATGTCAGCTGAATGGCCCTAATCCTTGTAATGGATGCTGTATCAAGTGTTTTATTGCAATAATGGGGCTTCACTGAGAAACAGACCAATGTCTTGCAAACTATTGAGACTAATGAAAACATTGTAGCTCTTGAAAAATACCTCCTACAATTTAGTTTAAGTTCTGAACTATGACAATACAGCCTGCTATTCTGCTGCAATAAATGTAGCAATAATGTCTAATAATGTCTATTTTAAAATAGACAAATATGGAAAACACTTTCTTTTAGACAAATATGGCAATGCTTTATTTTTCAACATCATGTTACATGGTTGCACTGTTTCCATTACCAATGGGCCTGCTCTAGCAATAGGGAATCTTTGCTACAGTAGGTATTTAGACTGAAGTCAACAAGAGTGAATTACAGAGCTTTTAAATCTCACCTAAAAGGTATGCACTAGTATATATGTATAGCACTAGTGCTGACAAAGCTTTTACACTATAGTGTTGTCTCTTCCTGGTGGCAACTTTGCATTGCCAGTTTGGAGCTTCGCTTTTCCATAGCAACTCACAGCTGGTATGAGAATTGGTTGTGCCAAAATGCACATGTATGCGGGACTAGAGAAACCGTAGAAACCATAGCTTGGCCTCTTTGTAATAATGTCTATTGAGGTTCCAGATGCCCCTTCCCAAATTGCTGGCACCGGTACACGCAGCACAAGTCTTCCCAGGCTCAGCACCCTGCAGCTGACAAAATCCACTTGCAGAGCCAATGCCTTCATACTCAAAACGACCCCAGATCCGGGCAGTCCTGAGCGTGGGATCCATCGTTTCCAAAGCTGCCATCGCACCTTGGGCTGGGCAGGACAAGGCAGCGGCAGGTCCCTCGCTGAGATTATACTGAGAGGTTGCCCTGCGCGGCCAACTACCTCCTGTTTCGTGTCGTCTCCTCCGCCCGGTTGCTGCCGCCCGCAGATAAGACAGCATTTTGACCTTCGGCAACACCATTCCTCTTGGTTTCCCTCCCGCCACCCGCCCGCTCCAGCTCGGGACAGGCACCTCCGGCCCGCCGCACTCGGCCGGAGCGAGCACCGCGCCGGGCGCTGCCGCCTGCCGGCCTTGCAGGGCCAGCGCCACAGCGCCGCCGCACCTCCCGCCGCCGCTCCGGGCCGTCCTTGGCCCGCGCAACCCCAGCGCACCGGGCGGCGGCAGGGCCGCGGCTGCCCGCCCGGCACTGGGCAGCGGAGCCAGCCGCTCGGTAGGGAAGACCGGCCGGCAGCCGCGGGCGCCTTTTGCCCATGTGCCGGCGAAGAGCACCAGTCGGCCCGGGGTCGGCTTTCGGTGCCGAGGTCGGCGGGCGAGCGGCGGCACCGCCGCTTGTTTATGAGCGGGCGGAGGGGCGGCCCGGGACGGCGCTGCGCTGCCGCTAGAGCGGGACAGCCCCTCCCGGCCCCGCGGAGCGGGTCGGCCACGGCTCCCCCGCACCCGCGGGGCACCTGGGCGAGCCCGGCAGCCCGGCTACGGGAACGGAACGGGGCGGGGCGGGGCGGGGAGCGACCGGCTCTCCTCTCCCTTGGCGCTGGCGCTGGGAGGGCGCGGAGCCGCTCCCCGTCCCGGATCCCCGCGCCCCTCGAGGGAGCAGGCAGAGGAAGAGGAGGAGGCTCTCGCCGCCACGGCCGGGGACGGCGAGGCCCCATTCGCGGCTCCCCGCAGCATCGCCCTGCTGGCTGGGGCCCTCTCCCTCCCCGCCCCCGGGGTCCCCCGGGCCGCCCCCAGCCCGTCCCCGCGGTCTGGCGCCGCCGCCCCGCTCCGCTCCGCTCCGCGCCCGGAGCCCCGGGAGGGGGAGGGGAGGTGCAGGGGGAGGCGGAGGCGGCGGCCGCTGTGGGGCCCAGGCTGCTCCTCGCCTCCGCTGCGCCTCTTCCAGCCCCAGGATCTGGGGCTGGGGGGGGGCGCGGGAGGAAAGGGGGCGGGCCGGCCCCGGCAGTGCCCAATGAGAGAGGCGCGGACGGGCACTCGGGGCGGTGCGGAGGCGATCCTCGCCCAATGGGGGCAGGGCAGAGGGCGCACTTGGAGCGGGGCGAGAGGGAGGCAGGAGGCGAGTCGGGACTCGGGACGCGAGGGGGACAGAGCCAGCAGCCGCCGCAGCCGCGCTCGCAGCCGCTCGCACGCACGGCGCCGCGGAACCGGGAGCCGGCGGGCGAGGGACGAGCGGACTGAGGGACGCCGCTTCCAGGAGTGGGGCAGCGGGCGGAGCCGCCACCCGGAGGAGAAGTTTGGCTGAAGCCGCCGCCGCCGAGAGAGGAAACTTTCCTCGGGGGGCCGGAGGCGGGGGCGGCGGGAAGGAGCCGCGGCACGCTCGGGTCCGCCGCCCGGCGAGGGGGCTTCCGAGAGGCTCCCCCCGGCCCAGGCCGGGCTGCGGCGGCTGGGATGTACCTGGCAGCGGTCTCGGCGGGGAGGAGACGCCCGGGCGGAGACGGCGGCTGGCACCTGGCGGCCGCGGGGTGGCTGTTCCTGCTGGCCCTGCTGCTGGGCGAGTCGGGGACGCGTGCTCTCGTCTGCTTACCCTGCGACGAATCCAAATGCGAGGAACCGAAGAGCTGCCCCGGTAGCATCGTGCTGGGGATCTGCGGTTGCTGTTTTATGTGCGCTCGGCAGCGGAACGAGAGCTGCGGGGGAGTCTATGGGCTGCACGGAGCTTGCGACCGGGGCTTGCGCTGTGTCATCCGACCGCCGCTCAACGGAGACTCCATCACCGAGTACGAAGTGGGCGTCTGCGAAGGTGAGAGGTGGCGGGACACCATCCTTCCATCCATCCCTCCAACCATTCATCCCCCGGAGTGGGGGTACCGGTGGGCGGCGGGAAAGGAAGGAGGGCGCACCTAAGACGTCTTAGGCGCCGGTGCGCCCTCCTTCCCTTCCAGCCCTCCCGCCTGTCCCATCTGTGAGTGTGTCTTCTAAGCTTCCCTGCTTTAAAAAACCCACAAACCTGAACTTAGAAGTTTTGCCCTTAATTTTCTTACCCTAAACTTTAGGGTTCTACTAATTCTCCGTAGCATGTCACTGGGTTGCTAGTAGCTTGTATCCGCTACTGATGCCCAGCTAAAATTCCTTGATAAAGGACTCGGGAAGAGTTTGGCAGATGGAGATCTCGGAGGTCAGTCGTGCACACATGATGCTTGTTCCGGATTCCCTCCCGTGTAAAGAAACAACAAAGACTGACATCTGTTACGAAAGTTTTCTTTCCTGTTCCTGTCACTTAATATCTCTCTGCCTGTCCTGCTCGGCATATAATGATAAGGGGTGTCTTTTTCCCTGCTGGAGTATCAAGGAGGGGAAATACCTCTCCTCTCAAAGTCACTTCAGCTTCCTGCCGTCTTGTGAGGGGATGAATTGGTAGGAAATGCAAAAGGACTTAATTCCACCCCCCCTTCAGTTTTTTATCTATCAGAATTCCTAAAATGTATTTTTTTTTAATGTGTTATAAATTAATGAAAGGCCAGAGACAAATTTTTGGTCTTTCTTTCTCTTGTACCTCCAATTGCCTTTTCCCCCAAGTTGAGGGAAAACATGGCGCTGTAAAGAGATTACAAATAAGCCCTAGTTTGAGATATGTATAAATGTATATGTGTTTCGGAGCGGGAGCTTCGACAATTCTGGAAAAGGAGACGGAGGCGGTCTCCTCTCGGCGGGTAGAGGGCAGTAGAAAGTCCAGAGAGCTGGTGAGGCAGCATCTGTCCAAAAAACTTGCATTTAAAATGATGCACTATTTTAAGAAAGCTAAACCCGGTCATTTTTAGTGGGCAGCTGACCTTTGTCCTGGCGCTTGCTCTTTACTAGTTTGAAACTCCATTTGCCTCCATAACAAATAAATTGCAAACCACAGCAGAGCACGCAGTGTGTCCCGCCTTTGCTACAACCAATGCTGTCAGCCTCGGGAGCTGATGCTTGGGTAGGATGAGCTCTAGATTAAAAGCTGGACTGTTAAATATTTTTAAATGGCCCTAAACTATTTTGAAGACCTTGGTTGAGACTATGTTGCTGAATATGTACCTTGCTTTAGTTTCTTATTTTTAATATGTATTGGACAAGCTTTTGTAAATAGAAAAGTACAAGCAAAGGTGCTTAGAAAATTTACCTGGTTTTGCAGGAGTTTCTCTTGTCATGTGTTATCGAGTAAAAGCTTCCCCCCTTCTCGATGGTTTAAAGAACAAAAAGTCTACAGTCATTGAAGGCCTTAATGTTCCAATTCCCTTACTGTATCACAGTATGGACATCTCTGGCAGTTTAGGAGTATTTCATGCCTTTGAAGTGATGCAATCTGTACGTTGCTGTAGTTCAACTCGTAACACGTCCCATCTACTGTTGAAAATAGTATGAAGCATTTGTTGGCAAGATTGTGTTTCAATTAGTGTTGTGGTTAGAAACTAGTTCCAGCTGTCCGTATAGGAATAGTCCTAAGGGAGGGAGATAACGATCTATTAACTATAAGGGAGATAACTTTCCTATTTAATTTTCTTATTTTATCTATTTAATTCTCATTCTCATAAGTGAAAATGAACCGAGCTGAGCCATCAGCCTGATAAATAGTCCTGGAACACCTATTAGTGAATTGTCAGGAAACTGCCCCATTCTAAGGAACAGAGGTAATATGTTGTTCTTCATGGTGCGTGTTTTGCACGTGAGGTGGCAGCGAGGATAAAAGAGTACTGATTGTACTACTTCTGATTGCTAATATGAGCTTGAATAGTTCTGTGTTTTTGATTGTGATGACCTAAACAGTTGTTCAGTTTACAGGCACACATGCAACAGGCTAGGCTGGTGATGCCTGATATGAGCAGTATTAAGCCATGGCTTTATCCATTGACAGAATAAAGGCTGCACTTTTTTTGTTGTCTTGCACATTGGGACTGCAAACCCTTTCCTTCCCCAGTCCAGGGAGGAGGAAATGGAAGTGTCTTGCAGAACTGTGTGAACAGAAATTCATGTTTTTACTCTCCTTCCCATCTCTAGACTTTTCTTTCATTGCAATTTTTTACACTGAAATGACCCCTACTGGCTACACTTATAAGCATGTGTTTTTGTATCATTTTTGAAGCTTCATCCCTGTCTTATTTCAGACTGTCAGCATATGCTAGGCTATAGAAGACTTCGAGAGCTGGAACAGCAGCAGGTAGAAATACTTGTCTGCTAACTTGTTTTTAGCATTTAACATGCTTGACGTAAATGAGTTCCATAACACCTGACAGGGAAGTCTCTGTGGCATCTGTTGCTGGTAGCTTTTCTTTCTGAAATTACAAACAGACCATTCTTTGTTAAAGCGCTGTTTATTAATGAAATCTGTTGTTGATCCTGAGGGTTTTTTTCCTATATTATTCTAAAAGCTGAAGTTCTCATTTATCTCACCACCTTAACCACCTCTCTGAGCAGTTCCAGCACTCCATTTGTGTTGTTTTCCTGAAGTGAGTAAATGCCTTTCCTAAATGCAGTTGTATTCTTAGTAAGTAATAATTCTGAGGTCCTAGTGCTGGTAGCTACACCTCCTAAAGGGCATTCTTGAGAGACTTTGTGTACCTCCAGCATCTCTTGACTTTACAACATCCTTTACAGGGATTTGCTGGGTTGGTTCTATGAGGTGTTGAGAGCCTACACCTCCTTCCACAGGCTCTTAAGGTTGAGAAATTTTGAATGAAAAGCATGAATTGCCTTTACTTTCTACCTTTAAAGGTAATTCTAGAGCCACCACTGAAGAATTAGACTGAAGTTCTCTGGAAACACCTTAGCTTTGGCTTCTGAGCTGGGCAGGGCTCTGGCTTTCCAGGGGATCAGAGAGCCTTGAAAAAGTTCTGCCAAAGAAGTGAGGTTACTCTGTGAAAGCATTTCTTGAGATGACTCTCTTTTGTATGTTTCCATGCTTCCACAGTTTCTTGTGCTATTAGATGAAGAGGCCTAGATTGCTTTGCTAAACTCTTCAAGGTCATGACAGTAGCAAATAATATAGCACTGAAAGTGACTGGAAATTATTTTTAACTGTGTAACAGAAACATAAGTTTCTGTGATATATTTGAAATGCATGGTTAACAAAACTGTTAGTCTGAAGGTGTTCTTATTTTCTCTCTAGAATATGCTTCCATATCAATTAGCCTCCAGGTAGACATTGAAAGAAGGTATCACTGTGCCACTAGCTTACCAATAATTTCTATTACTTTGTTTGGTTTTGGTTTGTTGGTTTGTTTTGAATGGGATTTGGGTGTGGTTTTTGCTTTAGTTGTTAGTTGGGTCTTTTTTCTTGGTTGGGGAGGTACAGTTATTGCTGTACTCTTTTTGCTTACTGTAGGTAATTTAATGCTTGCCTTGAGTCCTTAAAGCTTGTCTTGAAGTTATACACTAACTTCTGAAGTTCACTTGGGACCAGGAGAAGGTTGCTGTAGCAGATTTTAGGCAAGTATTGGGAAGTATGTATCTTAGTCTCCTAGGATGATTGCAGAAACTTTCCTTACTGTGGCTAGTCCTAGTCTCATTTACTGAACTGCATCTTTTTGGGAATTTGGAGCATTACAGTTTGTCTGACTCCTTGCTGGGGCAAGCTGGGAGAGTTTGGATGTGGCCATTGTCCTCTCCCATCTTCCAAGTTTTCCTCCCTGAGAAATATATAAGGGCACAGTGTATGGTATGTAACTGAAGCTTAGTGGAACTGGAGCTGATGAGAAGAATTTAAACCTTGAAAGCCTAGCTTATTTTTCAAAATTTGGGAGAGGAAAGCTGAGCTTGGTTTTTTTGTTTTGTTCAGGCATTGGTTTACATGCGTGCAAATACAGTTCTTCCCTGCTTTACTGAAGTAAGAGCAACTTGCCTTGCAGTCTTGATGATGATTTTTATCATAAGTAACTTTGGTAGCTAGTACCCTTTGGAGAACCTTGTTTCCAGTTGTTTTCAGTCCTGTGCTCTCTAACGGGTGGGTCAATGGACACAAAGCTCTCAACTTGATGCTCTGTCTCCAGGCAGACTGCTATACTGCATGCTTGGTTTCTTGCCTGTGATGCAGTCCAGTCCCCTAAAGATCAGGCAGTATTTTGCTTTCAGTACAAGTTGCTGAAGTTCAAGTAATCTGGAAGCTGCATGTGGGTAACCCAGATGTGCTTACATCTGTTTGGACTGGAACAGTGCAGCCCAAATTTCTTAACTTTTTGTTTGTTTGGGTTTTTTTCTTTGTTATGCAGTGAATGGCTGGGGAAATGTCCAAGTAGTTCTGATGTCCCTGTGTGTGCAGAAAACTACTTTCAGTAACATCAAGTGCTAGAACTGATGATTTGGTTGGGGACTTCATCAATATTAAGTGGTGTAGCAATGGTTGTGGGTGTGAAGACAAAGTACTTTGTCCAAAGGCTGTCAGCAATTCAGACTATCAGGGAGACAAATGGAAAGAATATTTATGTTGTCAAAAAAGTAAACAGTCAGAAGAATTACCTAAGTTGTGAAACTGGAATGAGAAGTAGTTCTTTGGTGAATATTCAGCTTCTGATACGCTAGTCTTGATCGAATTTAACAGTCCCCTTCCCCTAGTCCTCCTCCCTGCTGCCCCCAAAAACACTTACTAGGAAAATGCTGACGTCTTACACACAGACTGGATAATTTATAAGCTATTTCTACTCTGTATTCCATCAATGCTGAAATCTCAACATCAGTAAGAGCATGTAACTCTGAGTGTGGCATGGAATTTGAATTGGATCAGGTGCTTATTTGACTTGGAAATGGTTTCGTCTCTGTTTCTGGGCATCGTGTTTCAATTTTAGAAATGTCTTGGTTCCAGTATTTCAGCAAAAATTAAATGGAAAAGTCTAACAGATATAATGCAGGAATTAGTAGGATTTTGCTGTTGTGGATCAGCACAATTAGTTTAAAACTAGAAGTGTCATTGAGGATATGCTGGATTATTAAGTTCTTTAACTTTTGTAAGAGGAATATTCTCTTTTTATTTATTTCTAGTTCTTAAAACTGTGTATAAGCATCCTCTGTTTATGTGAATTTTTCCACACAGAAAGTGATTATTTCACCAGGTTCCCCAAAATCATGGTGCTTCTAAAGATTTTTTTAATTTTTTTTAAACTACCTTCAAACTTGCCCCTAGGCATCTTTGCTGGTTTAAGCACCCTCTAGCTAATTGAAGGATTCTTGCATAATTTAACTTCTTGCCTGGTACTTAGTCAACCAAAATGTCATTTCACTGACAGGCATATTATGCAATAATTAACCCATTAATATGGTTCAAAAATGCTGTCCTCTTCTCCTCCTTACTTTGTGCCCGCCTTAAGGATCCTTCATCTCAATAAGTAAAGTTTGTAGGGTCTTGCAGACATAACCGAATGTTGCTTTGTTTTAATGGATTGAATACTTTGTAGAGGTGACCTATTAAGTATCTCTTGTGACTTATAAACTGCTTTTCATTTGAGAATGCATTTAATCCACAGGGAATGTAAACTTGGAAATCAAGAACTCAGGGTTTTGCTGAGACTGAGTGACACTGGTTGTGTCTGGCAATACTGGAACATGGAAAATGACTGATACTGACACAGAAAGCTTATATATATATATGGAGAAACTTACAACATGGAGAAATTTACCAACATAAACTAAGATGGGAAGATAACTGCATAGAGGCCATCTAGATTAAATTTGACATAAGCATATGGATTAAAAATAGTCCCTGGGGGAGCTCTTGTCTAGACAGACTAGTTTGGCCTTGTTTTGGGGAAGTAAGCCCTTCCTAATGTTTTGAGAAGAATGGAAGCAGCTCACACCTTTACCAGAGGCAGTACTCAGTCCCCAGCAGCTTTCACTGGGTATGCTGGATACTTAACTTGAGAATCTGCAAATCATGTTACCACCTTGTGGGTCATGACTGCAAGTCTTTATTAAGACTGAATAAGAAAATTAACTGGGGAATGCAGGGCTGTGGGCAGGAGGAAAAGAACTGACTGGCTCATAGGCATGCACCAATTCCCATGTTCTTACTCATTTCCTGAACTTTAAGCCTTATATAGCCACTGTTAGGCTTCACTTGTTGGTTGGGGTTTGTTCGTTTGGATGGGCTTGGGTCTTTTATTTTACTGATGAAAAATCTAGCAAGTGTCATGTTTCTGAATCCAAGAAAGCCCATTCTGTTTGGTTTCTTATCCTTGAAATGAATTAAATTTCGGTGTTTTGCTACAGGCTGTGTTGTACTCTCCTCAAGATTTTTTCAGAAAGGCTGGATGTGTGTGTGTGGAGGTATTTCTTCCCCTCACTGATGGGTTGTTGATAAAAAGCTGGGTTCATGTGCTGTGATGTAACCTGTGCTGCTTTCACAATAGAAATGACTAACTTGATGTCTATCTCTAAGTTAGTTTTTAGGAAAAGAAAAGAAGCCTTGAGGGTAATTCTAAATCCAGGCTTCAGTTTTTCCTATAGTCTTCTGTGACAAAGAAGTGTGGGGTGCAATTCCTCTGAAATATGTTGTAATTATGATGTTCAGTGGTGCTGCATTAATGACTGGAGGGGAAAGTGGCAAAATATTTAGGATATCAGATTTCCTACAATAGTGTGGACTGTTCTTGGTATAGGTTGCTTTATTCATGGCCCTGTTCCAGAATTTGTCTTTGACAAAACTTTTCCTACTCCTGTCAGCTTTGCCTCTGCCTAGCAGCTTCAGCAAGCTGCCAGCCAAGTACTTGTTTGCAGTGAAGCTGCTGCGTGCTGCTGTACATGCAGGCTTCTGAAGTGTGTGGGTGCAGAGTGCAGCTTGGAAAAAAAAAAAAAAAAAAAAAAAGAAAATTGGAATTTTAGACTGCTTTGGAAAATGGTTATGAAGCTTTGGTCCTTTTCTGAGGCTTTAGCAATTATTTTTGCAAAGAGTTTTCTAGAGCTAGAGGAAAAATCTGCTATGACAGCTGAAACACCACTGTCTGTGCTCGTTCTAATCAGGGGAGTACTGGCAGAGGCTTTTTCTGAGCAATTAAATCCTGGGACACAGTGCAGTATTTTCAGTCAGCTATTTATGAACAAGACATGTTTCTGGTCATCAGATTAAAATAATTTGCTTGTAAGTTTTTTTTCAGGTGTGTAGATGTGTAGGGGCCAGACTTCAAAACTCATGATTTATTACTTCAGATCATCTTTGGGGAAGAAGGCTTTTGGAAATACCATTTAGTTTTGCTGTGGGGAACCCTAAGAGTGAAAGTCATAAAACAAAAAACAAAACACACTTCTCCCCATCCCTCCCTCCCCTGCCCCCCCACCCCCCTGCCCCTAAAAAAAGAGGCAGAGTGAGGGGAGGTTACCTGGAGAAGTAAAATATTCCAGACAGTGTGGGGGAAAGAAAACTTAAAAACTTGCAGTAGTGGTCCATGTCACATGCTTCTCTTAATATTTCCATTTATCTCCTTGCCTTCCTCAAGACTTCTATAGAGTTTCTGATAATTTACTGGAAAGCTGGTCTGTTTAAATACTTTCTGCATTCCTTGGTATGAAATAACTGTCTTCAGACACATGAAGATCTGCTGCAGTGAAAATCTTTCTCACTATACTGGGGATTTGATCACCTGAGGTACATGCTAAGATAAAGCAGGCAGTCAGGCTGGAGACAAGCATTACATGCATGTGTTCTAAATGTTATGGTACAGTTCTGCTTTCTAGCTTTGACTAGAAATTTTCTCAGGAAGCTGCAAAAACCCTTTGGTACTGCTGTACATTCCACATGAAGATTTGATCTTGGAAAATAGACCATTCCAAAATGTGGAAAAAAAATGCTTTCTCACAAAACTCTCAGCTGTGTGTCTTACCATAAAAGTTTCTGCTGGCTCTAGTCCTTGATTCATGACTTCAGTGGAGGAATAAGTTGCAAGGGGGGAAAGGATTGAAGCCAGTGTGTGATCTCAAACTCACTTCAAGGCTAGCCTTTCCTTCTGCTGCTTTTCAAGGTCTAGGGCTGGGTTTCAAGCATTCTTTAGTGGTAATTAGTCATTTCTATTGTTCAGCTCCTCCAAAACATGAATTTCCTTTCCATCATTCTTTTTTCCTGTTCAAAGAGAAGCGAGAGTACTGGCAAGAAGCATTTCCTTTTTTTATTTTAGCAAGTTAGAATCCTTTCAGAATCTCATACCATCTTAATGAATACCACTGATTTGAAAATGCTGTTGTGTATACCAGCATGCTGGAGTGGTGGGGCTCAGACCATGCATCTAGTTTTATGCTGGAGTTTCTGAAAGGTTCCCCCTTCTGCCTCCCAGTTCCCAGAGGGATGTACCAGTCTCAATAAGGATTTTTTTCTCTCTTGTCTTCAAATGCAGATTTAGAAGGATGCAAGGATCTGTAAAATATGACTTGGACAGTTTCAAGTCATCAGTATATTTTATGATGTCTTTGCTCTTCTCAGTGTCCTGAGAACTACCTGGGATGCTGAAAAAAATGGTGGAAGAAGCAGAGTAACCATGCTGCAGTAGTTGACTCAATCCACTCCAGTCAAATTACAGTTCAAAGGGTAGGGGGGTAAACAGGTGATTATTATGGGCAAAATGCTTGTGTGTTTGTTTTCAACAGTGCTAATTGAATGATCATTTCAGTCTGTTTCTTGCTGTTTTGAGGTGATGCATTATCTAAACTGTGAAGGTGAACAGTATAGCATTCTTCAAACAATAGCTGGCATTCATTAGATGTCCAGAAAGAAAGAGAAGGGTTGGGGCACACAAGTTTCTGTGGCAGGCAGAAAGAATTGAGAACTTGAAGGAAGGGAAAGCAAAAATTTAAGCAACAGAGAAGCAGTCTCTAAAAAGGTCTTTCCTTGTACTTTTAGCTTGCACTGGTTTTGAGATGATCTTTTGCCAATGGGGAATAATAAATAATAAATGTTACTATAGTGAGGTAGTGTGTGCCTTGAAAGTAAGGCTTAAAGTTAGTTTCTCAGTGGCATGCTTTTCTAAAAGCACAAGCAGCTCTTCAGGCAAAGAAGATGAATGCTTTAGTCGTGACCATCGTGCCTTGCTTGGTGCTGGTATGTAGGATTTAGTATGGAAGAAGTGATGGAATGCTGCTTACCAGAGACATATTTCTCAGACTATTTCCCAGACTAGACCTGTTCAAGGACCTCTTGTTCAACTTGTTAATGCCTTAATCCTCTTCCCTACTTTAGATGCATGCTATGACAGAACTTGGGAATACTCAGCAACCAGAGCAGTATGTGAATTTTTAGCAAGCTGAAACATTTGCTTTACAGAAAGCAAGTGATTATATGAATGACAGAAGAGAAAAGGAAAAAAAGTTTGGAACTAATGTGAAGTGGTGCTACCTTTTGGTATGAAAGCACAGTTTGAAAAATTAAAAAGGTATTATGTCCAAGACTTAACTTTGATCTGAGTATATGCAGAACTACTTAATTATCTGAAACTTTATCTGGAACTTGCCTGAATGAGTTGGGAAGAGTGGGGAACTGCATGTAGATAGAAATTATTTGAAAGAGAAATGTCTTTGAAGCTGTAGTTATGAGCCTGCTGGGAGCATTTGAACTGCTTTGAGGCTTGTGTGCAAAAGGTACTTAAGTGACTGTATAACAAGACTCCAGTGACAACTTGGGATGGCTAAAAAGTGCAGCCCTTTGATTTCTTGCCCTTACCTGATCATGCCAGCACAGTGAGGTGGTGAAAATCACAGCTAAACAAAGATTGGATGAAAACCAGTAGTTTACTTGGGCTTTTTTTCAGCTGCATTGCTTAAAAAAAAATCTAGTCTTAAGTACATACTTGATTTTTGTATTTTTAGATGTCCTAGAAATAGCTAGGGGATAGGATGTGCATACCAAGGTTTGAGGCAAAGATTCTTCTATTTGGTGTTTGTTGGCCCTGCTTGCAGAGAAATAAAGCTTTCACAAATTATTACATTTCAGTTTCTTTGTTCCTATCATACAGGTTTGAGAGGTAGCCATAAAAAAACCAGTCTTCTTAAAAGGAAGCCACAGAGGTCAAGCAGAGCATGCAGGAAAATGTATACAGCCTGGAATAGTTTGTGAACTGTCCCAGGTCCCAAATCACTGGTGCGTACAAGCTTATTTTTGGAGTAGTCCCCAGGACATGATGATCTTTGTGAGTAATAGAAGCTAGGTTATATGTTTTGTACAAGAAATCATTCCACTGTCAGTTGAAATATTGCTGACCTCTGAAGGTGCGAGCATGCTGTACTGGACCACTGTTTATCTGCATCAATGAGAACACTAGATACATTTGCATCAAGTATCCAAAGTTTGGAATTGAAATTATATGCTGGATTCATCCCTTTAGCTCATGTGAATCCTTTCATGTGGTTGTACCTTCCATTCCAAAGAATTTTGTTCTGCCTATATTGACATGACTTCTGAGATTTTATTCTAAGTGGTAAACAATTATTCATCTAACAGGACCTTTAAATTCTGTTCATAAAAGGACTAAATCAGCTAGGAAAAGGAGTCAGTCTGTAGTCTGTATGAACAATCATGGTAGACTTGGCACTGATTTACTGAACTAAAATAAGCTCTTGCTACATGCTTGCTACTTCATTGATGGAAATCTTGCTTCTAAATAAACTTGTGTGAAAAGCAGGCTGGTAGAAGATGTGCAGGCTCAAACTGGATTTGCATTTTTTCTGTCTGAATGTAACTTTTCTCTATTCACACTGAATAATGAAAAATAAATACCTAGTTTGACGATTCAACATGTTAGGGGTATAGTCTGAACAAGTATTGCTGAGGGATTTCTCATTAAGACTTTAATGGCCACTGAGCTAATTTTTGAGGTGTGTGGCAGTGAAGACTTTAGGTGCACCTTCTATTGGGCCATGTGCTTCCTGTGTACCTCCTTTTCTGGAAACTCATGAGAGCTGGCAGATGTGGTACCAACCACTAAACTGTCCAGAAAATGAGTGTGTGTAGTGCCACACTGTGCATACACCTCCATCCAGGTGTTCTGCCACAGGTAAGGGATGGCTCTGCTTCCCGTGCCAGCTGGGTCCCACCTTGTGTGGGGTGGGCAGCTCTCATGTGACAAGATCCTGCTGATCTGTCAGCCTCGAGAAGATCTAGTGCTGAAATACCAGAAGGCAAAGCAGCACAAATGGCTTGCTAGAAAAGCAGCAGAGCATTGCCATCGGTCCTTCCAGTCTGCACTGCACTGGCCTGGTTGGTGCAGGGCTGGGAGTGCATGCACTGCCTCTGGGCTCCTGTCCTGCGCCCTGGAGTGAAGGAGGAGTGCCTGTGTCAGAAACTAGGAGCAACACAAGCACTTGAATGCTGTTAGGCTGATCTGGATGAAGCTGTGGTCCTTGTTACAGAGTTTCAGACAGCGAGTCTTGGACCATAGGTGTAGCTTTTGTTCTTGTCCTCACATGGATTGCTGCTGTGACTTCTAAAATACAAATTGTCCAGGCTGTATTCCGGTTTCTCAAAAACAGGATGTATTATTGTTCTCCAAATTCTCAGGGTTTTGTTTTTTTTTCCTCTGTACACACAGCCTCATCACAATGAGAGTGTCCCAAGCATTACTGAAGAGGCATCTTCCTTTGAAAGAATTTTAATAGTTTCTCTTCAGGAACTGCTGCGCTTCCTTTGACTTTCATTGATACAGTTGCTGTATTGGATGATAGGTTAAGCTAAGAAAAAAAATTACTTCCTGGGGTTAGTGACTACTCTTCCTTTGCTATTTTTATGGAGAAGAGCCATGAGGTTCCCATGGAGGTTCCCATCGTCACTTCTAAAATGGACTTTGTTGATTATCAGTACTTTTTTTGTCAGCAGGATACTTTGCCAGCTCATAATAGAAGGCAAGGAGTTTGCTATACAGGGAGAAATACACCTGTGAGAATCTGCTGTGACACTTCCTGTAGATCATGTACAGTACTGAATTGGTAAACAGCTCTTTATAGATAATTTTTTTCCTCTCCAAAACAGGAAAAACTTCAGGTTAACGAATATTCTGCATATTTCTATGAGTAGAAAGAATTTACTTGCCATCCTCAGAATATGTGTGTATATATTGTTATTTGCTATTAGTTTTTAGGCTTCTGTTGAGCATCAGACTACTGAATGACAATTTTGTATTGGCTGTGGCCTCTCATACTCGAGGACAGCCTCTGATAACCCCAACAACAAGAAACCCACCTGCATAAAGATATTTGAACATTTTGAAGTGTTTATTGGCAGGATCTATATTGGAAACTTGCTTGCTGATAGTAAATAAAATTGGAGTGAACTACTTAGAATGTGCAATGTGAGTGCTGCTGTTGAAAGTAAGGATATAAAGATTAAAAATATCTATTTTTTCCTTTTATCATCACTTGAAGTTAGTGGACTCTCTGCAACTATTTTGTAGCACTTAATTTTCCAAGCTTGTCTCTCTATAAAACATCTGGCATTCTTTAGCAAAGAATATGTAATGCCTTTTTTAGTTTCTTCAATCTTGCTTTAAAAAAGCATGTGATAGGACAAGGGGGAATGGTATAAAACTGAAAGAGAATAAGCTTAGATTTGGTTTTAGGAAGAAATTCTTTACTGTGAGGGTGGTGAGGCACTGGAACAGGTTTCCCAGAGAAGTTGTGGATGCCCTGGTAGTGTTCAAGGCTAGTTTGGATGGGGCTTTGGGCAACATGGTCTAGTGGAAGGTGTCCCAGTCCATAGCAAGGAGATTGGAACTGGATGCTCTTGAAGGTCTCTTCAAATTCAGGCTCTTCTATTTTTCTGTCTTGGTTAATCTTCTGAGTTGGTGGGATGTGCACTTGACCTAAGGAAACTGACCTATTGTAGGACTGGTAATCTTTTGGAATTCTGGATTGACTTTGGTTTGTATTTCTTTCTGGAGAAAAAAAAAAAAATTACCTTGTTGCATGTGGCCTCCTAAGAGGAAGATGGGCAGTTGTAGAGTGGGAATACCAGTTACACACATCTGACAGGACTGATTCAAAAGGAACAGAGTTATTTAAGCAGAGAGACTCATCTTGGCCCCACTATCACATGACCCTTGACAGCAAGGAGTGCAATGTGCTTGATCAATTCTCCGAGAAATATGTATGATAATTCAGGACTGCTGGAAAACTGATTTTTTGTCATATAATGGAATCAGAGGACTGGCATCTTGCAGCATTTCTGTAATAAAAAGTTATTTCCGTGGAGTGAATGCGATGCATTTTTTAATCATCTATTAAAATGCTGTCTTTCTGACTCAGTTTTGACTTCTGTAACAGCTGCAGATTCTGTACAATGTTCTCACTTCCATTATATTTATAACTTCAACTATCTGCAAAAGTTATTTCTGTTAGAAAGCACTCATTGGTACTACAGCTATGCTTTTTCCCGAGATGACATAGTTTTCATACAGATGGAAGTAAACAATGCCAGTTGCTTTAGCAAAATGGGCAGTGGAACAGCTGTGAGACATGGCCTTTGGCAAATCCCACTGTTTAGATTAATCTGTTATTTTTTTAATCTGTTATCTTCTGTTTAGCACTGTGTTGAACTGGAAGTGAATCGCACACAGCTCTGAAGCGGCTGAAATTTACGTACTGCAGCTGAAATCCAATAGTGAGCGAGTCTGTTTGTTTATTTTAGATGAAAACTGGGATGATGATCAGCTTCTTGGATTTGAACCATGCAATGAAAACCTTATAACAGGTTGTAACATAATCAACGGGAAGTGCGAATGTGACACCATTCGGACCTGTAATAATCCGTTTGAGTTTCCAAGCCGGGATACTTGTCTGTCGGCCTTAAAAAGGATTGAAGGTAAGCACTTGTCTTCAGTAGCTCAGAGTTAGTAATTTTTTCTGTGCAGTTGATGAAAAACTGGAGTTTTTCTGTATTAGAGTATAGTGTATTTGTTTGAGGATGACTTGTGCAGTTTCAGATACCTTTCTGGTCTTCTACATGTCAGAGAACAGGTATATATTTTAGAGGGAGATAGTACCTCATGAGCTTGGAATTCCAAATGCTTAAGTTTAAGACAGAAAAAAAACATGTTTGATGTGCTGTGATGTTTGCAGATTTTAAGATTAAATGGTTCTGTTTGTAGTTTGTGGTAGCTACCTTTGCTTATCTTCACCGGAATACCCTTTAGATGTGTTGATGTGACTGAATCATGAATAAACACAATGGACTTTAAGAGTAAAGGCATAGAAAAAGGAGTAGTTACTGATTATACTTATGTCTTTTATTATATGAATGTATGAATTGCTATTTTCTTTAAGTTTACATAATGTTACATTACTGCTTGTATTTTACAGTTCCTTTGATTAGATTTGTATTAGGCCCATATGTTTATGCTTATGTATACATCCATATTTGTTTTGCTTTTTTTTTTTTTTTTTTTCTTTTTGTTGCTTAAGGTTAAACTGGAAATGAGTTGGCTCAAATATATCCAGCTGGAATTAAATTTACATGGTGTATTTCTGGATTGTTCTGAACAGCAATTAAAGGAGTGATTTTGGACCATTTCTGTGATGCTGCAATTACCGTTTATTCTCCAAAGTGTTCAGGACCACACAGAAGTTGATTAGTGGTGTGGACCTGCTTAACTAGACTACTTTAAACCAATGTTTAAAGCTGTGTTGGAAAAGTTAATGTATTTGTAAGGCTATGACCATATTTCAAGTTAGGGGAATCTTTGACTTAAGGAAGTGTGATGTGATGTCATCTCTTGTACTTCTTGTGTGTTAAGAAAATTGGTTTTGTGCTACAGTCTTAACTCGGGAGTTGTGGAAAACTGAAGAAACATACTCATGATTGTTGGTCACAATGTCACTCACTAAAGGTGTACAAGTGCTTGGTCTGGGATTTTTGTGAGGTTTTTTCCTTTTGCAGCTCTGGGAAGAGCAGAGGCAGAACCTTTAGTCTGTTGTTGATGTTGTAGTGGGCAATAGCATTTATGGGTTCTTCAGTCTTACCACTTCTCTTTTGACTTGTGAGTATGTGGCTGAATCTGTAGTATTTCAGCAGGACCCCACTGGCATGGGAATTCGTGTGCTTAACTCGCTGTGCAAATCTGCTGTGGGTTGTCTTTTTGTACTTTTCAGCCCTGGAAGAAATGGACTTAGCTTTGGAATGGCACAGCTGAAGCAGGCTGATTCTGAGTCACTTGCTTTCAGCTATCTCTTTTTTTTTCAGCTAAATTTTCATTTTAAAAACCCAGCATTTTATAATTAGCCATGAGGTAACAATATTCTACATGTAAACTGTCTGGTGTAAGAGCTGTGGTGCAGTTGTTTTTTCAGAGGTGTAATTTTCTTTTTTTTTTTTTTTCCCTTGTTTTTTTGGTTGTTTTTTGTTTTGTTTTGTTTTGTTTTGTTTTTTGTGGAGTGGGGAGGGTGTTCTTCCAAAGCTTCAGACTGTGGGGCACCAGTAGAAGTGTTTAGGGCCTGTTGACTTTTTAATTTTTCACAGTTGGAAAGGATGGCTGATGCAAGTCTTGAGGCAACAACAGTACCTTTAAATAACAGAAGTCTGGCAGTTAAAGTTGAATGTTGTAACAGTCCAGCTTTTACTCATAAGAATGTGAATTTGCATTTGCATTCTCAGACTATCAAGCTGTACTACTGAGGGATGTTGGAAGGTAAATCCCTTTGTATTTCCTAATAGACAGGCAGAAGTCATAATGTAATTCTGATTTCTGCATTTTGCAGATATAGTCTGTTAAATTTGCCTACTGGGTTTTGCACTGTAAATGCTTCTTTCTCTGACTTGGATTGGTAATTGAATGCTAACTGCTAATGGAGGTTGTTTCTTTAAATGCATTAGTTCTTGTTTTGGTAATTAAAACCAAAGTAATGCTTCATCTTGTACCTAAGCAAACGGAAAAGAAGAATAACTTTTTTCCATTGGTGCTTGCCACGTCCCTGTTTGCTAAGCAAGCCAAGTCTCTTAGGTAAAATGGAATAGACACTTTGGTGTTTCTGAGCCAGTATTTGCTGCTTGAATATTTCAGGTTTTCTGACTTTAATAGTCTGAAAATTGAATTCAACCACTTGGAAAGTCCACCTGAAATATGGCTTAGGTAGTACACAAACCAGAGGGCTCTATGAGCATGGTAAAATAGAGAAATCTTTCAGTTTATTTAAGGCAAGCTAAATCTTAAAGTGTAGTGTCATGTTAAAAGGAATGATTCATAAGATCTGTTAAGTATGTCAAATTAAGATTTTCCTGAAATCCAAAGTACTGATGTATGCTTCACTCTTTTGGCTTGTCTGTTAAAGATAATAGCAGGAAGATTTGAAACTAGTAATTTAAACCTTTAAATACTCTAATAGAATCTGTTGCCATGGAAAGTGGAACCGAGGGAGGGTAGTCTGACTTCTCTCTCCTCACCACACTTTACATGGATAATTAAATACACAGTATGATTAAAAAACCTAAGTTGAATACCTGAATGATGGATATACCATAATCAGTTTCTGAAGAAAACTCCACAGCTTGCTGAAAGCCTGCAGATAAGGAATCTGTTGCATAGATACAACCTGACAAGTAACAAACAGCTGAAATCTGGAATCCCATTTCCATATGGGAATGTGCTAAGGGATTGAGGCTTTTTCATGTACTTCATTTTCTTGTGCCTTTTTCTGCTAGCACCTTCCCTTTCAAGAGCCTTTCCAGTCATCTTCCTTCTTTATCTAGTTTCTTATACTTAAGCTTTTCAGGCTGTGTGTGGTCTTCCCTTCTGGGCTTGGTGTCAATTCTAGCTTTCTTACTCTGCTAACCCAAAGTTTTCTCTTGTTAGCTTCATGTAGGATCTTTCTTTTCCTATTGGTTTGGGTTCTGCCTGCCTTCCTAGGCTCCTCATATTTCATTCCAGCTTTACCTCCCTGTCCTGTTCTTTGCCTTCCTATTTAATTCTGTTTGTATCCTACTTCATTTAAATCCCTCCTTCCCAACATCAGGTCACCTGGGCTCTAATGTCACGTTTCGATGTCGTTCTTTGGCAGGCCCTGAAGCCATGTTCTTTATTTTGTCTCCCTGAGACTTGTTCTACCCTGTACTGGGAAAGCATGTAATGAGAAGAAATTAATCCCTACTCAACTGTGTGTAACCTCTTTAGGGGTACTGATATCTGTTGGGAGGAAAGTATGGTGAGGCTAAAGTGCAATCTCAGTGATGCAGGAACTCAAGGCAGTTGTCTCCATCCCTTGCCTTTGTTTTCCTGGAAAAGAGTAGGATTAAATACATTCCAAATTCTGTCTGATTTTCACATAGATATGCTGGAAATGTTTAAAGAGCTGTGACTTCAATAAGGTATATAGCATAAAGCACATTTATGCTTAGAGGCCTCCCAACTCCATCATGAGGCTTGACGTGCCTGTTTCTCTATGTGGACCATCAGTGACTTTTCGTAGAGAAGGTTTGTATAGAGGTCATGAACCATCCTACTATGAGGAAATGCACACATTTGGGCCTAGAAATAAACTGTCTGGAAAAGCTATTGCATACCTTGTAATAATAACAACGATAATAGATTCCTGTGTTGGGGTGTTTGAGTTTGGTTTCATTTTTGTTATTATTGTTTAAAATGCTTTTGGTTATTGTCTTGATGAGTGCCTGTTCTGATATGGCTCAGGAAATCCTGTGTTCTTGAGCTTGGAAAGCTTGTTTCTATTCAGGAGCCTGCTAATGATGACAGCTTGGTTGAACTTGGACTGCTGGAGTGGACTGTGAAAAATATGGCTGGGGTGGAAAGTGACAAGATGCCTTCTGTCTGCTGAGCCACAGTTAACAGAGAAAAGTCTTAAACTGCATCCATGCATTCTCACAGTCACAATTTGCAAAGAATTAGCTGCAGCCACCACAAAAGGGCCAGTTCTTCAGACTTGATGTGAGATGCTAAGGTTTGGGGGGAATTTAAAAAGGAAGTAATTTTTTTTCATCAAGATACATTTGTAGGGCATTGATAGGAAGTAGCATGGAAAATTTGTAATGTAGTGCCTGTTCAGTTACCTGAAAATCTAGTTTCAGTGACTGTGTTCCAGTTCTGGTGTCTTCTGTTTTCTCTCCCCCAGTACCTGACTGGCACCAGTTCAGATAGCTCTACAGAGTTTTAAAGAACAGGAACCTAAGGATGTTTGTGAGCCTGTTCCTCCTCCTCAACTGGAGCAGGCCTGGATCTGTGCTCTCATGAGCTGCCGCTTCAGAGGCATTGTCAGGTCTTCAGATGGTAGTACACTTCTTAATAGAAGTTCCCTGCTAGAATAGCTGTCTCCTTTTCCCTCTGGGAAGTGAAGGGAAAGTTGGGGCTCAGTGCATCCAGTCTTGCACTAGGTGGGCCGTATGACAGGCTGGGTTCTCTTCAACTGATTTAATAAAAACCTCGGTCTGCAGATTCTTTCAAAGAGTTCACTTTGATAATAATACCAGGTTGTGATGTGACACAGACAAACGTGTTTTCCAGAGAGAAAGTGTCATCAGTCATAGCAATGATGGTGGTTTTGTCTCACAGCTTCAATGTACACTTCAGCTCTAAGGGGAGAAAGCAGTCAGCTTCATCAGTTCTACTCTGTCTAAACCATAAACATTTTCCAGTTAAACTCGGTCTTTATTCAGAACAAATGTGAAGGATAACATTTGTGCCTTTTTTGATGAAAGATGTGATTAATGCTTTAGGTAAATGAACTTCTTTCACTTGTATCTCTGTTCACGTGTAAAATGTGCTGCTGATACTAAATTATTGAAGCTGTTGTTTTAAGAATTGCTTCTTGGTTACCTGGCTTGCCCCTTTCCAAGCTGTTCACTGCTGTCCTTCATAGGTGAAAGGAAAAGGCCTTTTAAGTTGCTGGTATCTATTAAGCTGGCGCTTTGCAACACACTCCTTGCATTCCATTATTTTTTACATGTAACTGAATAACTTTATGCTGACAAATGTTGCAATACCTGTTAGACCAGTCCTGGAATAACAAATATGAGAAGGTAATTTTATTCTGAATGCTTGTTTGGTTGTTGTTAAGTTTGATTTTGTGTAAAACTTTACTTGTGTGGTCTTAATGTCTGTATTGAAAAACTAGAATAGATCCAGCTTTATGCTGATTTATCAAGCAAAGAGTGGGGTGAAATACTTTCAGATGTGCTTAATCTGATATACTTTCCACTCCCTTGCACAACAATTAACGTATGTTTTTGCTCAAATAACTGAACTTTGAAGGTTGGCATGTATTTGCAATAAGGAATGCAGTTGTGGCAAAGATCCAGATTTCACCCTTGAACATGCTTGTGAGAGCCAAGTAAGTGCATTGGAAGGCAAAATTTCACATAAAGACAGAGAAAACCAGCAGTGTAGCTTTTGGCCTTTTTTTTCTGAATGCACAGAGACGGAAGGGAAAAACCACATTTGATAGGGAAATAATACAGATTAGGAATACAAATATGGACTTCAATATACGGAGCAATTTTCCAAAACAAAAAAGGAAGAGAACTCCATCATTAACTTGATGCATCAAGCATCAGGCAGTGCAGTTGCTTTCACAGCATGACAATGCAGTGTTACATTTGCAGGACTTGTCACTTTTTCCTGATTCTGCTTCCTCAGAGAATTGTTCCCTGATCAAGGGAGTTTGATCTTTTTGGCCAATATATTGGGCATTTTAGCATGTTGGTTTTGTTTTTTTTTAAGGCAAGTTATCACACAGACAAAATCTGTGCCATGAGATTTCAAGCTAACCAGAGGAAAACCTGTAGAAGTTTGAGAAAGATATCAAAAGGGAAAACTGACTTTCATATTTCTGTATTGATGTGGCTGGATACCTAATTTTAGGCTTAATTAGATTATGAATAATGCAGTTTGTATTAACAGGGAAAAAGCTGCATTGCAGAAACTGTTAGGAGGGAGGATTGAATATAGAACACAAAACTGAGCAGCTGGTTAAAAAACCCTAAAGTGTTACCATCTTGAAAGTTGTTTATAATTGTAAGTAGTGCTGTATCTTTTCTATTTTTCCTTGCCATTTTATGTAAATGTGTGGTGTTTTTGCAGTGTAGTAAGTGAGCCTGTTCCTTGCTGTGCTGCACTTGGTCGTGTGAGCTGCTGTACAGATGCCATGCCTGCTTTTCTACATCTATATCCTTGGGCATGTAGTGCATATGGAGAGCGTACTGGATCTTCAATTTGTGACACTTCAGTTTCCTTCAAACTTGGCAGTTTTTGAGATTGCTATGGGCAGAAGTGTAACCTTTACTGTAGGCCCTGGGGTAGGACTGTGTGATAAATGCCTCCTACAAAGCCAGCAGTCAGATGTGATGGTCAAAGCAGGGTTGTTCCTAGAGACAAAGGAGCTTTCTTCTTGCCTTTTTCTGTTTCAAAAGCTTACCTGCATTCACCTGAAACTGAATACAAGATAACTGATTGTACCTGGAGCTTCTGTGAGACTAGGAAAAAACAGGGCTAGTATCTTACAGCTGGTCAGATCTGGCACTTGATAAATTCTGTGCCTCCCAAAAGCTCTTTTCCATGTTGGCAAGTAGGCTGTGCTTGAAGTATATCCTCTTTAACTATAGATGGAAGCTATGGATTTAAATGAATGCTTGACCTTGCTTCTGTTCAAGTTGAGGAAGAGAGTGAAAATGGAGCAGGTGACTTTGAGCAGAATGCTTCCAGATGCAATGTTGATTTTAAGGATCAAAAGATAGCTACATGTGACAGAAGAGACCTGAGCAAAGATCTCAAATTGAATGGTGTGTAAACATTAGGTTAATGTTGTAGTAGCAGGAAGTTATATTCCTGTGGCTGGGTCACAGGTCTTGTTTTGACAGGGCAAGTCTTGTTTGGATATATGTGGCATTGATGCAGACAGAGATAACTGAGTGTTGAATGCATGTATGCAGTGATAGTGGTACCAATGACATAGTGGTCAATATGACAATTTTAGTACAGTGGATTTGTCTCCATAAATAATAAGAAACAGTTTATTGTAAAATCAACCTTTTTTTTTTTTCTATTTTTTTTTTGTTGGATCACCTCCAGTAACTTCACTGTTATCTCTTTAAATGAATGATATACCAATATTTTGTGATTCTGAGCAGTTGTATAGCATGGGATGAACTATTTTAGCACTTTGTCCAAATTTTTAGCCAGTCTCCAAATTCAGGCCTTGAAGTTGTAGTGGTGCTGTTTTCTAAATAAAACAAACACTATTCCACTTCCACATCATCAGACTAATTTTTCTTTGTAATAGCATGAAGCATTATGAGCAAAGTGTTTGTGTCCAAGGCGTATTTATGTGTGGAGACTTGAATCGAAGCAAGATCCTTTGAACCAGTTGGCTTTCAGAGAAACTTGGTTTTAAATGCAAAGCCTGACTTTGAGATTGGTTGGATTTTGTTTTCAGAAAGCCATTCAAAGACTGACTTAGCCTTAATGATGATAAGAAAGAGCTCTACCCATTCCTAAATTCCTGCCTATGTTCTCTTCCCTGTTCTTGATTCCCTCAAGTGTTCTGTGTTCAAAGTATTTTTTAAATTATAGCTGTTCGAATTCATGAAAACTTTCTTCTTCATTCAACAAGTAATTTACATAGTTTCTCTAGAATCAGATGTTGTGTAAGTTCTGCTTTTCTGTCCAGAAGAGGTAAAGCTTTCAATAACTCTTGGCTTCAGTAAGGAACAGAAGAAATGGTACTTCTGTATGTTTTACACATGTAAAAATTGTTGTCATAGTGACAAACCAATCCACATCATTTAAGGTGCTAGAATTAAAATGACTTGTCAGATATATATTCCAAAATTGCAGCTTCTATAAATGACTGCACTAATAATGTTACACATTGAACATTTTTTTGGCTCTAGCATATAACTTTAGAAGGACAAAGAAGACACTCTTTTGATTTAAAACAAGTATAAAAAGACTCCCAAGCCCCAAACTGGAAACGCTAATCTGCTTTTGACCCCTGTTTAGGAGGTGCAGTCACACGCAGCAGCAGAGGAAATGCTTGACATTCTCATCATGTGAGCTGGGGCTTCCAGCCCTTTTGGCACACTCACATGGGTACGTCTGAGGTCTCTTTGCAGTTGTCATGTCAGGCTTCTCGTAGATGTCAATAAGGAGCAGAGTAATGCCAAAAGCAACACGTTTCATCTTTCTGCTTTGGGTCTTTCTGTAATTTTTATTTATTGCTTTATGGGAGTTTTGAACACAAGTTCCTAAACTCTTGTTCATATTTAGAAGTCAGGATAGAATACTAGTATCAATGTTTTGCAACTTGAGTAAAAGTAATATATTTTTAAAAAGCAAATCTGGATGCTTCTTAAGAAAACCATTTCAAACATCCAAATTTGTTTAATAAACTTGTGACTGATATACCATACTACAATGAAGGATAGAAAACAAGATGTAAAGTCTGTTAAACAAAATTTTCTAATTACTGTGCTGTTATAGTTTGTGGACAGTGTGAGTATTCTTTACCTGGGTAGATCACATGTGACAGAAAACTAAAATGGCAGTCTCTATGCCGTTGCTTTTCAGAAGTCTTGCACTTCATACTGCCGTATCAGTTGAGAGTTACAGTGTGTACTTCAGTCTGTGACATCATTCTGAGCACCGAGTGCATGCCACTGCTCTTAGCTTCCAGCTTGCAATAACTGGATACCTTCTGCTGGGGCTTTGAATGTCCTGCAAAGTAGGCATACCAGGTAGAAGGACAAACACCTTGAGCCTGGAACTCATCTGCTAGAGCTGAAGAGCTATTGGGAGTTAAATGCTGTCGGTCTCCTTTGACTGGATCTGTCCCTGAACAAGATGCTGGCAGCTGCCACGTCCTGAGTAAGAAGAGCAGAGTAAGGCTGGACTCCTCACCCCAGCTCTACTAGAAACTGGAAACTCCAAATGAGGCAAGCAAGTTCAAAAAGCAGTGTGTGTGTGGAGGGGGGGAGGAGGGGAGAAAGGAAAGGGAAAAATCCTTGTTTTTTTTCCTTGACCTCTCCTCCTAGTGTTGGAGAGTTAAAATGCTTAATGGATCAGCATGCTAATGCTTTTGTTGTGTGATCTTAGGTGTGTTAAGCAATAAACTGTGTATTCCAGGACTGTGGATATTTGGGGAGCATACAGGTAACTGAGGGTGGATGGGACTTGGATCCTGGCTCAAGGGCTGTATGTACCTGGGTAGTAGAGCCCTTACAAAGTAACATGTCATCTGACCAGTTCACAAATAGGTCTGAATCTCTAACAAAACATGTGTACATAACACCTAATGAATGAGTCTGAGGCATGGTAGAAAATGGGAAGAGGAAAATGTTGCTATTTCCAACATGTAAAGTGTGCTGTTTTAGAATTTTTCATTACTGCATAAAGTTATTCTAACTTTAGCAAGATGTTTGTTTTCTAGGTGTGTGCTTGCTTAATCTTTTTCAAAACTCTGAGAGTTATTACTGAGATTCCTAAACCAGATCTGTAGGAGCAAGCATCATATAAAGGGATGGTACACATTGGTACTGCCTAAAAATGATTTACTCTCTCCTTTGCCATTATCTGAGCAAGCTGTTTATTGGAATGAGGTTAAATAAGGATTCTGTCTTACCTGGTTAACAATCCCTTATGTGGATTGTCCTGTATAGGGAACTGTGCTTTACTGCTGTGTTTTGCAGGTTCCTTAGACTGCAGAAGAGTTTCAACAAATCTGTTCAGTACTAATGTGAACTGAATTTAAGTGAAACTTGAAAACTGAGATAAAGCTGTAACTTCACAATAACACATCCCTAACTTCTTTTGAATGACACCCTAACATTCCAATAATGTGAGTAGTTGTCCTACATGCAAACCAGAGCATGAGTGCTCTTTGTGAGAAAGCCCCTCACGTTCTGTAAGGCACCATTGGTTTAGTTCAGGAGGCTGCAGACAGAAGTGTCTGTGTCTGACATAGAGTTTACTCAGTCCTGCATTTCTGAAGCATTTGCCTGTGCATTTATTCCAATAATCTCTGTTTTTCTTCTCAATCCTAGGGACTATTGCTATAAAAACTACTAGCTCATTGGCAAGGGAAAGAGTGCTCTGTTTTCCAGCATAAATCTAGTCTGTCTTTACAGCTTCAGTCCACAAAACTTAGCACTGTGTGATCAAATATGGTTTCGCATCAAGTCACTCACGCACCTCTTTCCATCACCATGGTAGTTCTTACTTGCTTGATATTTTACATAAGTGAAATTCAAATCTGTGGAATATGGAGCAAGAAATAAAATTTACCAAAATCTTACTTTCTCATAAAAGCCCAGTGGAAATCTGTGAATCATTGCTAGGTCTTCAGGACTGGCTCACCTTTGAACACCTTGTGGCATATATTCCCATTTTTTGTTTTTCTCCTTCCTCTTCTTCTTCCCCACCTCTTGAGGGCAAAATTGTCATAGGCTACATACAGATCAGGAACTTTCTAGGGAATGCAAGGATTGCTATGGAGTTGGAGGAAAAACTTGAGAAGGAAAAGGAGACTTGTCAAAAGGATAAGACAACTGTATAGTGTTTGTGATTTTGCTTATGTTTTGGTGCTCTTTTTTTTTTTGTCCTTTTTGTTTTGTAGCATGGTGGCTTGTTTTTCTTTTGCTTAGTGAGGGTTTTTGTTCTTTGGGGTTGGTTTGTTTGTTCTTCTGGACTGAAGCTAAAATACCTCAACCTAACTGTTTTTTACGAAGGTATGTGGAGTAGATACAGATCAGAAGTCCTCATGGTGTTCCAGGGTTGCAAAAGTTTGGCAAGTGGGAGCTGAAACCTAAAGTAACTGTGAGGTATAGCCTAATAAAAATATGACATCACTTCAAGTTTCTGTCAATTTTCCCACAGAAGGAGCATATCTTGAATTAAAATAATGGTTTGTTACCTGGCTGTATCTGTGGGTGGTGTGTTCTCTGAATATGCCTTTGATAAGGTTTCTTCTCTTAAAAATAAATAAAAAACCGGCAAGCTGCTCTGTGTCTTGTAGTCTGGTAGTTTTGGCCCATCCTGACTAAATTGAATGAATTGATACTTCGTTTCTCATCTGTGTTTTGTGTAAACAGAGACTGACCTAGTTTAGGCATTAAAATGCTTCTGGCTTTGAATCCCAAGTGGAAAAGGGGGCTTTAGAGTTTATGGCCTGATAAAAAGGGGGATTTCAGCTGCCTCCTGCCTTAAGGAGTTTATTCCTCTGTGCTTCTCTGTGTCCCTCCTCCTGTTGCCTTGAGGTGGCATGCTGTGTGTCCATGCTGTGACCAGGGGAGGGGACTCCCTTGAGCTATTGGGGCCAACAAAGATTCACTATTGACAAGTTGCGATCCAGACAATCTTGTGAAGAAGTGAGGCTTTTATCATTCTTGCTGCTTTTGTTTCCCAGTCTCTGTTTTTCCCTGTTTCCTGCTTATGATTACTTTCAAGATATATTAGATTTGAACAGTTTCAATGAATGGGTATTTCAACAATTATTCAAAGATATTACCATTCTGCAAGTACTGAATATGGGCAGGTGACTATGAGACTATACAATAGGAAATCCACTTCAGTATGAGGCAGGAGAGAATCTGTGAGAGCTGGAGGACTGATGAAGAGAAGTATACTATTACTATTTGAACAGCTAGAAAAGCTTCAATAGAAACTCTCATCATCTTGAGTGCTACAGAATGCAGTGCTGAAGCCGCAGGGAACCAAGCTTAGTAATTTCAGTGCTAGTGAAACTACATGTTCTTTATCCTGTTCTCAGCTGTCAAATGCTTCCAGTAAAAAAAAAAAAAAAGTAATAATAATATGGTAGATACAGTAATTTGAGGCTCTAGATGCCACTAGGTGGCAGAACCCCTGCATCTATTTTGTGGATTTCTTTCTGTGTCTTGATTTTTCATCTGTCTGTATTGAAAATACTTTTCAGCTATCGTGTAATGAGAATAGACATCAGTGGGGATGTTTACGTGCTATCCTAATTGGGCTCATGTTGGCTGCTGTTGTGGGAAACATGGAGGACTTGCAACGCTCTCTTATCCTTAGACTGCTACCCCTTCTGAGAAGCCTGCTACTCAAAGCAGTTGCTTGCATTTAGTTGCACTTAGATGTCAACACAACGCTTTCCCTTTTTCTTGATTCTGTTGTTAATAGATGAGCAATGAGGAGATGACAGTGACATTTAAGAGGAATGCTTTGTAAAGAGTACAGTGGCAGGAACATGGAGATGGTGAATGGTTCAATCTGTGGTTGAAGGTGTGATTTTTATTTTTTTTTGTGTTGGAAGCTCAGTGTTTTAGAGTGACTCATTTCTATTGGTGAGACCCTTGTAGGTGAGTAGTTATTAGCTGGGAAACAAATGTGTCTTGAAGAATACCCATTTATGGTTCTTTTCAATAAGGTTCCTCTTCTCTTAGTGCCAGTCTTTGATTGCAGTGTGCTTTTCATCCATTCATTGTGGGAGATCATTTTAGCTTCGTTTTGTTGCTGTCTCGACTTACAGAGTAGCTGGGATGGTGACTGAAAACAGTCCAAGAATAAGGTCATTGCCTGCATCTGTATACTAGTAGAGGGCTATGTAGTCGTGGGTGTTGGGGACAGGATAAATTCTGCAATTATGTATGTTTACCTGTTGTATTAACTGGGACACAGCCCTCATCTTGCATTAGGGGGTACAGTGCTACTAAGACAGGAGCATCCGTGTCCTCATGATCTACCATAAGTATGCCATCTCTTTTAATGAAGACATCTGTGAGTGCATGCTTAGTAATGAATCTGATAAATACTGGTTGATGAATCTAAAAGCAGTTTGGGTCTGTTTCTTTTGATGCTGGTTTTCAGGAACATCATGTAGATATTTCAGTTTGGGGGTATTAAAACTGAAGTGTCAGATTTCAAAGCAACTTGATTAGGGTTTTCAAAAGGTATTAGAATCAACCTTTAATCTCTAATTAATCTGTTAATTAGAATTAACACAATGTGATACCTACTCAGCATTTTGTATACACCTGATGCTGTGCTGCATGAGGGCAATTTTATCAGAGGTTTCTGACCACCTGTGAAAAAATATGAAAGGATAACAGCTTACTCCATGTATAAAGTTTATAACTTTATTTTGCTCTTCTGGAATAATCACATGAGTGAGAATCACCTTTTGAATGTACTGTCTTGGAGGAGATGTACAAGTCTTTTATTTCCCAGTAAGTTCAAATAGAAGTTTGCATGCAAATGGCTTTTTCCCACCTCCGTTTTCTTTCAGTGCCCCAGTCAGCTGTGCACAGTCTTCTTTACCTTTTTAGTACATCTGCTGTGCTTACTTCTATCTCTTCTCTAGCTCCCCTGCATCAAATCATTCCTTGCTTCTGATGATCTTCCTGGGCATGCCCACACCTTGTGAATACCTCATTCCTCCTCTGTGAAGCTGCTCTGAACAGCTGAATAAGAAATGCAAGCGCTGTTGCAGCCAGTGTCCAGCTCTGCAGTACCACTTTGGGGATGTGATAGGGATGTTTGTGAACTTGTGCTCTTGGTGGTGCTAGATGTAACTCTCATTCTAATCCAGGCAAAGTGGGTTTGGGTAGGGTTTTTTTTTTTCATTTTTTAAAGGAGGATATTTTGGGCTGTCAGGTGCAGGCAGCGTGGCCTTTCATGAAAAGCTGGCACACGTTTCTGAAGCTTGTTTGTCATTACAGTTCCTTTTAAAACTACCAGTGTTTGTTTGAAGTGTCTTCTTGAATTGTGTACAGAAGTCTTGAAGGACATTCTGTGAAGGAAAGAAAAAGTAAAAAAAAAAAGTAGTTTTTCAGGAAGGTGCTACTTTGGCTCTCAGCCTCTTTGTCATAGAAAGGTAAATTGAAATAACAACCCCAAATACCAAAAACTCATCAGTTTTTAATTTAGATGTATTTTTTAAAAAATGCACTATGCTGACAGAAATGCCTGAAGCATCTTGGTGTTCAGAATTATGCATATAGTTTCTCCTTTGTATCCTGTTCATGTCATCAGCTCTATATAATTTCTACCTACAAACCAATACCATAGAGATCATTCAACAGGCTTTGTGGTGTAACAGCCAGGGGTATTTATGCATAATATGCCTTCAATTCAAAGTTATGCTCAAATATGATGTTTTCCTACATCATACAGTAGAAAAGATGGCATTTCCTCAAAGTTTAAGTTTGGTTGTTATGAATTACATTATGTTTTGGTTTTCCTACTTCTAAGTTGAATTTTAAAAGCTGTATGTAGAAAGCTATCTTCCTTTCAGAAAGGAAATTTGTTGACTCTGTGTTTTCCTGTGTCGTGTTGAAAGCAGCTGATGCTTGGATCATTGCAACTTGAGAGCTCCAACACACAAGATCTGTGTAATGCCTGATGAATCTTGCTACTGTCATTTGAGACAGTATAAACCTAGCATACTAAACTGATGATGAAAGCAAGTTTGTACTGAGCAGATGAGCAGTGATGTCAGGTTGTAACATCCCAATTTTGTTCTCTGGAAATGGTTTCCTGATGAAACTATTGCAGTGAGGTAGAGAGAAAATAAACTCCTTAAGCAGCTTTGGCAGACCTGAGATGCTGAAGAGTTCAGTGTTGGGGAAGGGGGTTACTGAAAGGAAATACAGCAGGCATGTGGAGACACTGAAAATACTACAAGTGCAAAGATAGCTGTGGAGTGTGCATTAAGAACAGCATTATTAGAGATAATGATGTATTTCTGTCCTGTTGATGAGACAGTGACTAATACTGAAGATGCATTCGCCTTTGTGGTAGAGGTCTTGCATGGGATCTTGATGGTTTTTGTTTAGAGAGAGAACTGGAAATCCGTGACAGAAAATATCTTGTGTAACTCATCAGCCTTGGGTTGTGTTAGACCTTGTTTTGAAATATGTGAAACACTGTGCGATATCTGCCGGTGAGATTGGGTGACACTCAAAAAGAGGCTTGGCTTTAAAACAGTTTTGTCCTGGTGTGTAGGGTTGTACTGAGGCTGTATGAGTGCAGTGAGCTTCATTTAGAAATTATTGCGATGATAATGATGAACCTTTTAGCCTTCCTGAAACAAGATGCAGAGAAGACTGACAATGCTTGTTTGAATGTCCAGATTGTGGCTGTGGTTCAAATGAATTTTCTGCTGACTTCTGCGTGAAGAAATTTTATTTCATCCTTGCAGTTCTTTTTTCATTTCACGGTGGATGTAATCGCTAACTGGGATGCAAATGTTTTAATTCTCCAGTGTAGCTTGATGTGGGATATTCTTTTTCTGTTTATTTACGAGGGTGTGTCTGGGGAGTGATGAATTGGTCTGGTGTGTCTTGTGCCACTTAGGGACCTCCGTGACGTTGGGCTGTTGGTTTCAGAGGGCTTCTGTGACTCTGCCTGGCCAAGGACCTAGGCAGTAAGGTTCTCTAGAGATGTCACACTGTGTTAAGTGAATTAGATTTGGACTGTGCAGCCAGTGGCTCTTACCAGCTCCAGCATGATCCTTTTTAGCAGGTGGATTAAGTCTATCAGCTCTGCAGTCCCTGGCTTCCATCAGTCTTGAGCCTGTGGATTCGTTGGCACTGGAAAAGGTAAGTCCCGTAAAAGGGAATTTTCTTTGGAATAAAACCACCCCATCAAACCCAGCATCACTTCCAGTTAGTTTTTGAAGAGGCAATTTTAAGAGTTAGTGCTGTGTATTTAGTCCTTTATTACTAATGCTGCACATGCCAAATTACCATAGCTCCGAGCATAGCTCTCATGTTTCTCAGTGTGACTTCTTGAATCTGACAAAATTTTGCTGGATCCAAGGGGATCACAGAGTGCTCAAGAGTAGTTCTGTGTCTCTTCCTTGTGTGGTCCTGTTTGGACAGGGTGGGAGACAAGTTACAGACTGCAGTTTCTGACCAAGCATCTGCAGAAGCTACCAAAGGATGCTCTCGTTCATCTCGCTCTGCAGTAGTGGGGCTGCAGCTGATCCGAAGAACTGTGCAGGAACAAGTGAGCTGAGCAAGAGCCATGCCTTCCAAATGATTTCAGGCACTCTTCTTGTGTGTGTGTGAAGGTGCTGACCTTCTTTCCAGAAGATTATGGTAGAATTATCTTCTTTCCAAGTGCAGTGAATGGTCATTTAAGACTTGGCAAAAGGAATGTTAAGTGTGCAGATGTTTGATCTGTGGAAAACATTAAGTATCTCTCAGGCCATGTAGCTTTCTCTCTCTTGTTTAGCATTACATCAGTGGATTGGGGTTTTTAATGTCCAAAAATAATGACGTGATTGAGACTTCCACTGTCTGTCGCATAAGAGAATATCTAGATATTTACAGTTTTTACCGTTCCACAGTGAACATTGTGGAAGTAGCGATGACCATTGTCTGAGTCAACTCACCTGCCCCCACTGCAGGTCTTGACCACATAAAAATTCAAATACATTTAAGTTTTTGATTCTAAATCTATAGAGCTTTAAATGGCAGTTAAACAGAGGAAAGAGCATTAAGAAAATAGTAATGGAACAAGAATTTAAAAACTGGGGAAGAGTGATAAATGTTAAAAATGGTTCCTGACTCGCTTTCTAGCCAATAATGAGTTTTTCAGTTTCTGGTCCATTTGAGGCATCTCTGTAGAGGATACTGAATCTGTCTTGCCATATTTCCATCTTTTTTGCTTGGAAAACAGGTGCTGAATCATGAGCGAGTGTTCACTGAAATTATAGTACTAGGGCACTGTAGTTTTACTGCTGAAGCTTCTGATGCTGCAAATATGAATTGTAATCCCTGTTGTAGGTAGCTTGACATGGGAACTTCTTGTTAAGTCAACAAACATGATGGTAACTGACTCCTACTTTTGTCATTCATTTTGCTCTTACAGTTTTCTAACTGTAGTCACTTTTCTTTTCACTTGCTAACATTTGTGTTGACTTTTTCTTAGCTAGTTGAGGGAACTTTATATTCTTACATTTCACTTTATTTACCTCTAGGATTAATATTTTAGGGAGAACTTCATTGTTCCTGATAGTAAAATCCTTTCTCTTCTAGGCAAGACATCCTCCTTCATTCTGTGCTGTATTCCCCAGAAACTATGAAATGTTCCCACTTCAATATTGTGCTAAAATTAAAAATATTATGCTAAAGTTGCTTCTTGATAATTGGATGTGGAAGTACAGGATAAGTTTTTATCACTGTATAATACTTCCATGGTCAAGGGAAAAAAATCTTCAGTATGTTTTTAGATGTTAGTAATGAAAATTTTAAAAATTATATTTTACTAAAAAGAAACCCAAAACAATAAAAAAGATCCTGAAACATCCCAAAATGGGAAAAAAACCCAAAAAAACAGTAGTTGGACACGGTAGGAGAAGCAACAACCACTATCTTTTCCTTTTAGTGTTTTCCCTATTGGAAGAGATGGAATCTAAACTGCATTAATTTTCAGTCTTTTGCTCTCAAATACTCATGTTTAGATTCTCTAGTATTATGCAGCTTGCCTGTGTGCCAGTTAGATTTGATTAAAAAAAAGTCAGCTTCTTTTTTCTTCTTAAACTTCCAAGCTATATAAGAAGCAAGTTACTTTTCCTAGGTCAGGAGACATAAAACAAATATCAAGTGCTTGGAGAGCACTTCCTAACACTTCCTAACATTCAAGTGTGGTGGAAGTTTCTTTAGTTTCCTTCTTCAGCTCATACACAGCCTCATTCTCATGCTTCCACAGCATGCTTGTCCTTTTAACATGAAGAGGAGAAACATAAATGCAGGTACTCAATATTGACTCCTGGCTAGCTATTTTTAATTCTTGTGTGAAGCATTTCTTCCTTAAAATTTATTTATTTTTTTATTTTGGAAATAACTTTATGAATAATTGTAACAGACTGCAGAGTCCTTTAGCTTTTCTAATCACTTTTGGAATATAAAATATTTAATGTGAATATTAAATAAATATCAATTTTTCTCTCTTTGGTGGTTTCCCTCTTCCCTTCCTCCCCACTTTGTGGACAAACTTTTGCCAGTTGTAGTCTTCACCTGTAGTATTTCCACAACTGTTGGAATTCTTTTTACTCTGACATGTTTATACAGACGTAATTATTTTTGTAATTCCACATTCATAACATTCCTATTACAATATGCTCCCATTAGTTCTCAGTTCCCACTATTGATGCTGTTTTATTTAATATTGGGAGTTTCCTAATTGTTTTCTGTTATAACACACCTATGATTTTATTCACTGAAAAGAAATGTATTGGATTTATGTATTTGTATATATAATGTATATGATTTCAGATTATCTGTTCTTATATTCTTGTTAACTGTTATATTGCTGACTGAATTCTAAAATTTGAATTTTAAAAAGTATCTTTTAAATAGTATCTAAAGTCTCACTTAAAAAGGTTAAAAAACAAAAGCACTGTCTGTCCCTTTAAGATTTGGAGAGCAACACCAGAAGATTTTTGGAGTAATACACTATTGTACTCAGCCTCATTCCTGTCTCTGCATTGCCTGCCTGTTGCCTTTTACTTTCAAAGCTGGTGGTACAGGTAAACACTTCAAAGATTGAGGAAGAGGATGCACTTGAGCTCCCTTCAAAGCACTTTAGAGAGGAAGTACAACTGACTCATCAATGAAATTGTCTATACAGCAAATGCTGGTAAGTGTACTAAATGAACTGGAAAAAAATTGTCTATGGTCTTTTAATTTTAGCAGTCCTGTAATAGGACTTCTGTTTAGATGAAATGTATGTTTGCTTTTCAAGTTGAATGATGCTAAGTTAATCATTCTGTCTTTAATACATTTCTTCTCTCATCTTGGATCTAGAGTTGTCCATTTGTTTCAGGCAATACAAGAAGTTACTTTCTCTGACCTGCTACCTGTCTTGACTGGCTTTCTTCCTTACAGTATATTCTCCTGTTCCTTTCACAGGAAGAATATTTCTCAGCAGCATCTCTACTTACCCACATAATTAAAGCAGTATTTTTTTTTTGTGGAGGGGGGAATTGCTTCCTGCAGTATCCATGGGAGTATGTATGAAAGTCTTAGATCTGCACTTAAGTCTTGCTACTTACTTGCTAACTGTGTTAAATGTTTGTTATACTCAAACCATTTTGAATCCTTCTATAATCAGATTTACTTTGTCTCTCTAAGATATGAGGGATACATGATCTGATAATAGGTGAATGTCAACTGATTTAATTGTAACTGCTCTTGCCCACATGCTTAGCTTACTGCAAGTGCAAACTCAAGTTCCTAGATTTAGTTGGAATTTGCATTTGGGATAGAGTGAGCACCCTGTCATTTTTTGTCACCAATTAGCTGATAAGTGCTAATGTTTTAAGACAAGGTAATAGTAACGTGGTTTATATAGCATAATTTGAATTCTTGATATCACTGGAAGTGGAAATTTAAAATTTGACCATCATTATGCATCCTTAATTTCTATTCTCATTGTGTTTGCTTTATACATTAGTGCTGCTCTACATTAAACTTTCGTTTTGTTTCATAAGCCCAAGACAGCCCTTCAGTAATAAAATAGATTTTTGTATTTTCTTTTAGAGAAACTTTCATTGTGATAATTTCCTGGAGAAATTTACACAGGCATTTTCAGATGCTTTGGGTTTTGTTTGCTCTGAATTGATCCTCCCTACCCTTCTTACCCCTAGTACCCCCAAAGTTCCAAATACTCTTTTCCATTAGTTAATTCTGTCATCTCCAGACACCTTCAGATGCATAGTTCTGAGCAGCTTCAGGTGCTAGATGTTTGTTATTAACTGAAAAATTGTATCGAAGTTATGCTTAGACCTGTAATGATTTTATCCCAGTGAGACCTAGAACTTTTGTGCACTTTCATTTTTTCTTTCCTTTTTTGGGGGGAGCTGCATGTAGCAGGTTCCCATCAGTATAGGCTGGAATCCTTGTTCCCCTTCATTGTTTCAAACATATATCTTAATGGCTTAAGAGACTGTGTTTTAAGCAAATCTTTGCCTGATTATCTTAAAAACTTTACTTGTGTTAACAAAAGCAAAAATGCTTTCTGAAATACTAGCTGTCCTCTCTGCTGTACAGCTGTTGCAAACTCTCACAACAGCATTTTGCTTTTCTGGTGCTATCATTCCTAGTAAAGCTTTTCCATATTATAATTACTGATGTAGTTAATAGTGAACTTTGAGAAGCACACAGGCTTTCTGTGACAATTTCTTTATTAAACATTCATAGAAACATCTGTTAACTCCAGTAACGACTGAAGTAAGTGCCATGTATCCAGGTAGTATTTTTGAGCTTAAGGCTCTAAGGGCCTCCCATCACTCCAATTTTATTGATGAGACAGAAGAATACAAGGGACAGAAAATGTAAAGCCATGTATTTGAATACTGAGAGACAGATGCTACTTCACAAAAGTTCTCTTACAAACTGCTTTTGTCCTGAAATGCCTTTCTTCAAGATGTGATGGCAGACAAGCGTCAGTGTTTTTGTTAACCTGCAAAGGGACTGGAAACTGAAACGTGATAAAGGAGGAAATGCAGTGATGCCTATTGATGGGAACTAAAGGAAAACAGGCAGTGGTGTGACCAAGAATTAGATGATTTAGATATAAAAACAGAAGAGAGAAATTAAATAGATGGTAAAGTTGGCAGCTTAAGGTCTGTGTGACCTAAGTCACGCAGTATCAAAGAAGTGAGTATGAAAGAAGAAAGGCAGAGGTGTGATGGTAGCTGGTGTGGTGCACGGGAAGGTCTAGCAATGGAAGTAACAAAAGAAGTAACATAACTGAAAAAGATAACAGGGTGTGTGTAAGTTATGTGCAGTTTTGAGAAGAGGGAAAGGGAGAATATGAAGAAGGCAATAATTAAATAAAAGCCTAGCTCTGTAGCTAGGTGAGGGAGGGTAAGAGTCTTGAGAAGGCTGCAAGATGCTTGAGCTGCTTTGAGAGTGGTTGAGAAGAATGCCTGTCACTGCAAATGGAAGTGTCACTCTTAAGCAAAATTGTCTTACTGGGTGATAAATCACTGACAGGGAAAAGTACAGAAGATACAACTGATCAAAGTGAAGAGTATTAATTCTCTGGGGCAGAAAGGTCAGCTATGGATTTGGAATTTAAGGGCTCTCTTTGCTTTTGATTTTGACAGAAACATGACAACTAACAGAAGTGATACTCCCATTCTGTAAAGTCATTGTAGTGTTAAATACCTGTTGAAGAGCTTTTGGCAGCCTGGTGGTTATCAAATGTGTTCAGAGAGCATTTGATAAGATAGATACTGAGTAGTGGCAAGGTCCAGCCTGTCAGGGTGAAGAACTGCAGTATTGCCCACCAAGCTTGTTTTTTTTTAGGTCAATGGATTGGTGTGAAGAAATGTTCCTTCTGTCATTGTAATTAATTTTATATTGATGGGCAGTGGGTGAGTGGGAGTAGCACTTAAAGCAATGTTAGAAACATTGGTTAGGTGTTTGAAGGTGATTTGAGCACTTCTCTGTAGAGTACCTATTGGGTCAAGATTTTTGATCGCATAGTGTGGGTTAAATCTTCTGTGCCCTGGGGTAATGCTGATCTTCATGCCTAAAGAGACATGTTTTACTAAGCTTTAATGTTTTGGAGGTATTCGCTTCTGACTTCAAACTGGGAGTCTTTAGTTCCTCTTCAGTTATCCGGGCTAATTTCATATGCAAAGGTTCTTCATTTTCATAGGGGTGTTGTGTGTGTTTGAATGGCAGGAAGATTGGGCACACTTCTGTGTTCCTTTTGTTCTTACTCAAGCTTAATGCTTGTTTTGTTCCCCATTTAATATAACTCTTTACTTTCCTTTGCCATGGTTTTTCTGCTTGTATTTTGCTGGTAAAGATTTTATCATAAATTTGACTGAGTGTTTTTTTTAAGCACTGTCTGAAAAATAGAGGCCCAAATAAAAATATCCATCTCTTTTTCTGGAGAAATTAAACTATAACCTTTTCATAGAATCAGAGATTCACCAAATGGTTTGGGTTGGAAAGGACCTTAAAGATCGATTCCAATTCCCTGCTCTAAGCAGGAACGCCTTCCACCATCCAGCCTAGCACTGCACACTTCCAGGGATGGTACATCCACAACCTTCCTGGGCAGCCTGTTCAAATGCCTCATCACTCTTACTGTAAAGAGTTTCTTTCTAATATCTAATCTAAACCTACTCTCAATTTAAGGCCATCCCCCCCTTGTCCTGTCACAACATTCTCTTCTAATTTTTTCCTCTCTATGATGTTTCTTGTAGACACCTTTCAGGTAGGCTGCACTTCGGTCACCCCAAAGCCTTCTCTTTTCCAGACTGAAATTCTCACCAAACCAAATTCTTACAGCCTTTCCTTTAGTATAGGTAGTCCATCCCTCTAATCATCTTTGTATCCCTCCTCTGGACTCAATCTGACAGGTCCATGCCCTTCCTGTGCTGTAGATCCCAGAGCTGGATGCAGTGTTCCAGGTGGGATCTCAGCAGAGCAGAGCAGCAGAATCCCTTCCTTGGCCCTGCTGCCCACAGTGCTTTGGATGCAGCCCAGGACACGTTTGGCTCTCTGGGCTGGGAGCGCCCATGGATGGCTCATCTCCAGCCTCTCATCCACCAGCACCTCCAGATCCTTCTACCCAGGGCTGCTCTCCATCTGTTCATTCCCAGCCTGTGTCGATACCAGGGCTGCCCCAACCCAGGTGCAGCAGCTTGCACTTGCCCTTAATGAACCACATGAGATTCCCATGGGCCTGCTACTCCAGCTAACATTTTGAGCTATCCCTGTGAGTATCCCTCCAGAAATACTCCTTGGCAGTCTGAAAGGAGGAGACTCCATTCCTTTGACGTTTTCACCTTGGTGCTGGGGCATTGTTTAAGCCATGCTTACCTTGAGTGAAGTGAGCTTGACAGGTATCTCAAGTCAGTAATTCTAACAGATGTAACATCATTGATGTGTTGTCTTTATTTGATACACAGGATGTTTACTGTGGTTTAATTTATTTTATCAAATAATGACAACTTTTCTCATTTACTGTTGTTTCTTGTTTCATCCCTCTTTCCTTGGTAGCTGTAGTTCTTGGATGCTCACAACTACACGTAGTATGATGGACAGAGCTAAAATAGAAAAAGTATTTTTTGAGGCTTTTGAGTTATAGAGTGTTTTCTGAAAGTGGTAGTAAAATGTGACTGTCCTTGAAAACCTTATATAATTTGTGGAATCAGTGGGTTAATTTTGATTCTCACCTCCTAAAAGATGGAATTTCAAAACCTTTATTTAGTGAAAGTTTCTTGTAAAGAAAGTTAACATCAAGGGAAGATGAACCTCAAATAGAAAGATGATCTCATTCTTGTTTTTTCTCATCATCTTATGCATCATCACGTCAACCTTTTGTCTGTAGCTAAGCTTTTTATACCTCTAAGTTCCATAAAGATTGAGTTTCAAATGTGATGATGCCAATAACTTTGGCAGCTGAGATGCCTGTCACTTTTACTTTAAAATAAAAGCCACCTTTTTTGATAAAATAGTTGCAATTCTTGTAAAAAGCATGTTAGAAGCATGAAATCTTATGACAACTTTGTCATGTGTCCTCATTTTAGACAGGTAAATTATCTTAAATTAGCTCACACAGTTCCTAAAAACAGTGTTTTGCACTAGTCAATACATTTTATATTCCTCCTCTTCAAAGACTTCTGAGAATTGATAATTTCCCCCCCTCTGTACAAAGATTAGATCAATTTTGCAGATACTTTCATAAATTCCAACAAAAGGAATAGGTAAGTATAACATACTTGTCCAGGCCCTTTTTAAAAAGCTGTGTGTACACAATGCAATCGAGGAATTTACTGATACACATGTACAGACAGAATAGTTTAGTATAGGAGTGATGCATATAATCTTTATGTGATCATTCTCTGCAGGTTGCATTACTAGAGAAGCATAAGTCCTTTCATATCCTCTGTCCTCAAAGGACAGTAGCCAAAACACTGCAGACAGTTGGAGTTTTGTTGCTTAATAGCACATGGTCTTGCCACAGCAAAACCAGTAAGTGTCCATCATAGCAGTAAGTTCTATTCCTGTGTAACTTGCTACACGCCATTAAGCTTCAACAGTTCCCCTAGTGTTTAGATTGCACAGGTTTGAATGCATGCCTCAGGTGTGCATTTGGCCTCTGGTAACTTTATCGCAATCTTTCTTTTCTCTCTGATTTCTTCAGCAGAGATTCCTATGTAAGAAATATGTGGCAGGGGAGAAAGAGGTATCAACAAGCCAATGCTTCTCTCTAGCCTCCTCATGCATCAAGCAACTACTTTCCCTTTTTCTTCTTCATTATGGGTTTGTGATGAGTTTTTTTCTGGATTTTCACATGCAGTTTAGATATCCATAATATGGAGATGTGGCTGAGATAGAAGTGCGCAGGCTGGTACTTCCCTGATGACCTTGATTGACAATTCTTTTGCTTCCTGGTAGGTGGGAGCCGTAACTCTTAGTATAAGGACTCTGTTGTAGGCTGGAGGAAGAGGAAGACTGCAATAAAGAGGATAACTGGTGAGTAACACTTATCCCTCTCCCATAAAAGTCCTCACAATTTATGGAAATTGTTCTGGAAAAAAATGTTTGATTCTGGATGAAAAAGGCCCATTCTTGAGGCTTCCCAGAAAATGTTCTATATTACGTAGTGACGTATCTTAAACTCTCAGAACATCAGAGTAGCTAAGAATAGTTGTTTCAAGTTTTGAGGGTGCAAAGGGCAGTCTCAATATGAAAGGCTTCCGAGTAGCAGGTATTTCCAATGTATTTCTGGATTAAAACTGCTCAAATACAATGTTAGGAAGTGTATTAATTTTTGTTGCAGGTGAACTTTATATTCTTATCTGTCATATAAAAGAGCATGGTTTCCCTGCAAAAGGAATATAGGCATTTCAAAGCTATGTCTGCTCTTTATCTGTACAGCATTTTGATGTTGTAGGCAAACGTATGTTCATTAATTGAATTGCCTCTCATATGTGTTTGGAATTATGTGTTTTATTCTAGTACTCTTAAAATCTTTAAGATTTCTAGGTGATAGTAAAATAGGCTTGAGGGTGGACTACTTGGTGTTTGGATATTGGCATCAGTAAATCCCAGTAAGATGGCAGATGTAACCAGAGGAAAAGTGTAAAAATGACAGCTGTCAATTTTCCTTCTGTACTTCTGCAAAATAAGTGGAGACACTTAAACCAGTATGGTTGCCATTAGTGTAGCCTTGAAAAGCAGGTGACTTCCCAGTGCTTTGTGTTGAAAATGATTCTCAACTTCTTGATGCTGTCTGATGGAAATTACTAGTTTTATATATAGCATCAACATTGCAGGTCTTTTTTGATATTGATTTTCAGTGTAAAGTGCATGAGCATGGTTACTGTGCCACAGCCAGCACTGAAAATTACTGGAGAGATTTCAGGAATTGTTCTGATTGCCCTTGGCCACCTGATAAGTTTCATTAGGTATTAGAAGACAATGATAGCACATGGTAAAAAAAAAATTTGGTCACAGTAAACAAAGAAAGTTTACAGTTCTTTGCAGGTAAATTTTGCTGTATTTTTACAAGTGTAATCACAAAAACAGGTTGTGGAACGCTCATTCATCAAACAGTAGTTGCCACCCTTCTGAGTGGGCAATGAGATGGGGTAAATTTGTGTTTTCAGAATGTAAGTCTCTAGAAAGCCTTGAGAAGGTTTGGTAAGGTAGTTAAGGTAGATAAAGAAATCTGCTTAGGCAAGTAATTTATGTTGCTTGCTGAAATCTTCATGGTGATAAAAAACAAGCTGTGGGCAAAGCAGGAGGACAGATGTGTTACAAATGAGTATCACATGAATTTGCCTTAGGATCTTGAGTATGCAAAGATAAATGGTCCCTTTCTATGGGACAGAATAAAACATTGTTATGAATTAAAATTACTGTCCCTTGCATCTTTCAACAGTACTTTAACAAGAATGGGAAGCATTGGAGAGACACACTAGGTTTGTTACTGGGCTTTTTGTTAAATATGTAAACATAAACAAATCCTGAAGTCTTTACAAATGTCAAACTTTTGCTTGACCTCCAATTACATGGAAGCATTGCCTTCAAAGAGTTTTACTTTTAAAAAAATCAGTTGATGATTCATAATTTAATACTTCCCTTGGTTTTGTTGTCATCAACTTTGCAAACTAGAGTTATTTTTGGCAACATTATCTTGCTGTCATAGATTTCTACCCTTCATGCCTTGAAAGCATATTAGTGCCTTAAAATCATATTAGCGCCTTAAAACCATATTAGTGCTTGATCAGACTTTCTTAACTTCAGCTAGTCTGGTAGCTCAGCAAGTATAGAAAGACAGAATACATGAAGTTTTCTGTAAGTGTGGCAGGGTTCCTCCTAAGCCCTTTAAAACAGATATTCTTTCTGCTTCAATTTCTTAATCTGAGAAACTGCTATGTATCTCTGTGAGCTTAATAAAATTAGAGGGTGCTTGTGTATTTTAGTATCTCTAAACCAAGGCAGTTGAGGCTAAAGGGCTAGGCTTGCTGTGCTCAGAAGATAAATGGAGTTATCCCACAGTTGATTTTAGTGGACAGTTATATTTTACTGAGGTTATTGGAGCTGAAAAGAAAATAGTGAATTAGTACTGAGAACTTACTGGCATCTTCTTGGATCTATTAAAAGTCGTAAGTATTTAACTTTTACCCTCTTCCAGATGTCTTGAAGGAAAAATACTTTGGCTACACATGTCAAATAAAAGGTGTATTAAAGGGTTGGCACATATGTCTTTAGCCCTTAGTTTGCTGTAAATTACACAGTGACCCTTCCACGAACAGTTTGTCTCTTGCACTGATGCTACTGGGAGAATGTCCATTAGGAGATCTGGCTGTAAACAGCATTGATTTCTGCTTTGTTATATCTAGTTACTACCCATGCCATTTTACTGCTTCTGATTGGGAGCAAAGGGCTTGATAGTCAGCTGCAAGGAGAAGCAAACAGATTCAATGCAAGACAGGTCCTTTTTTTTTACTTTCTCACTTTTCTTAGAAAACATGAGAAGTCTGTCCAATTGCTTTCTTCCCTCTTCTTACTCCTCTGAGTTGTTCAGAAAATTGTAGTGGTAACATTCTTGCAGGTTTCTGTGCAGCTTTTATTTCCCATTCCACTTGTTCCCATACAACTTGGAAAAGTGGCATTTCCCCACTCTGGCAACAGCTGATTTTCCTTCTCAAAGGAATTATATGGATATAATGAATAACTTCTACTTATGTGTGAAATTCCCATATGGAGATGATCAAAAGACATTAACTACAAAATAGTGTATGATGTGATGTGGAAGTGCCATAGTTGCTGGTACTCCATTGCATGCACAGGGAACCATTAGCAATCTGACTAACAATTGATAGCTTATAGGTGATTATAGCTAATGGCGGTTGTTATAGATTATGCATGGACCTTAAAGGAAAAAAAAAAAAAATACTCCAAGACCAGAAATTGTTTCAAATATTTATCCTAGTTAGAGTAAGGGAGAAAAGACAACTAGAAAGAAAATTAGTTAGGAAAAACTTGTCTTTTTAAATCTTAAAAATCTTGACTCAAAGATGAACGGTTTTTCAGAAAGCAGTAGAAAATGATTGGTGAGTAATATGGAATAAGAAATACTGCAGTATGATATAAAAAAAGAAAAAAAAAAACCACAAGAAAACAACCCTGAAGTCTTAAGTGATGAAGCATGCAGCCAACTTCCTTAGAAAGAGGAAATGCCCACTGTAACCTAGTACATTGGGCTGAAATGGTGTTTGTTCAAGAAAAATCTCACACACAACCCAGAAGATTGTTTAGAGCCAAGAAGTAAATGTAACTGAAGTAACATTTAGAAAGTGTGATGTTTGCAGGCTGCTTTCCACTCAGACAGATTTGGTGTTTGACCACACTTCCGTGAAGCACGTTTTCCATGTGTTGAACTGGAGTGGTGCTTGCTGCAATTTGTGACTCTGTTGTACTTCCCTACTGGGCATCCTGCTGAAGAGTGGTGTGCTGCTTTCTTTGTAGCTGCAGTCAGGCACTTTGAGCCAGCAGTTAGAGCACTGCCAGGAAGGGGTCACCTGCTGTCATCAGGGCTGCAGTCACCGTGCTTTGAGGCTGGCAGTCTACCCTGTTATTCACTCACCTTGCATTCCACCTGTCCAGTCAATTTCTCCCTTTGGTTGCAGAGGTATTACAGGGGACCCGTGTTCAAAGCTTCATTAAAGTCAAGGTAAATGACATCCACTGCTTTCCCCTCATCCACCAAACCAGTCTTTTTGTTGTAGACAGTGATGAGGTGTAATTCCAACAATGGTGGCCATTCTGAATCACTTATTTCATGTACCCAGAAGTAGCTTCCACAGTGACTAGTTCCATATTATTCTTCTGTATGCAAGAATTCTGTAAGTCCATTTTACCCTTAGATGTCTCTAACTTTCTCAGTCCTGATATAGTCCTTAATCCTCATGAAAGTGCAGTGGCAGAGAGCCAGGAAGGCTGAAAATAGACCTTATCAGTAAAGGCTGAGGCAGTGGAGGCATAGAGTAAATCAGCCTTCCCCATATATTTTTACTGCTAGATATTCCTTCCATTAGGTAGCTGCTCTTGATTTCCTTAATCTTCTTTTTGCTGTCATTGTAGCCTTCAGAAATCCCTGTGGTTCTTACCCCCACTACCAGTTTCAAGTAAAGCTTTGGTTTTCTTAACGTCATCTTGGCGTGTCTGAGAAATTGTCTCTGAGTAGCTCAACTCCACATACACTTTATTTTCAGTTTATATAAATTACTCAGGAAGTGTTTGGGGAAGGTTGGGTTTACTTAAACTGTTCATGGACTTTAGTTATTGCATACTGAATATATGAGCTGGTCTACACTGTAGACTGAGAAAAACTTGACCCTTTTCTACAAGGACAGCAAATTTTAATAAATATTTGCAGCAGTGGGGTTAGCTATCTTTCAGGTACACAACAAGAAGGAAAGAGGCTTTTTCTAAAACTCAGGATTAAAATTTCAGTGAAAAGCATTATTGTAGTCTGTCTTGGCTCCCAAGATATTATGATACATTGTCTTCCTTGATGACATTGTACAGAGAAAAATATTAAAGCTTGAAGTACGCTTAAGAGCTCTAGAATGGCAGCATTTGATAAATTTTATCAATAAAACAAACAAAAGGCCAGATGATGAGCATTTGGGAGTTACTTAGTACCAGTCCTAATTTAATTGCTTTTGGCATTGACAAGAAATTTGTCCTATGCCAGTATATGTGAAAATCTGTAAAAGAAAATGCCAATAGTTGCCTATAAGTTTAAGTGTCTTTTCATGCTTTTCTAGTAAATTAAAGCATTCAGAAAGTTCTAATAATTGTTTTGAACAGAAAATGTGCTATACATGATGAAGGCAAGCAAGATAGTGATGTTGTGCCTGGATGTGTGACTAATAAACACCACAGGGCAGGGCAGCACTTCCCACAGTCAGTTGCTCAGCAAAAGGTTCAGATTAAAGCATTTTTGTGAGGCCTCTCCCGTGGAGATTTACCACCTCGTGTGCCCACTTGAGGGAAGAATTCTGTGCTTTTTAGCTCTTCTTCCCTTTGATTTTTTGCACTGACTTGGTGATCTGTAGTCTCCTCGTTGTTTTCATAGGCTATAATTTGCTGCAACAATTCTTCATACTTCAAGAAGATGATGGGAGCTGTATAGGTGGTTCATGAGTCATATAATGTTAAGCAAGATAGGAAAGAAGGGTGGCAAAAACAGTGAGTTTGTTTTTATAATGTTGGTGATTATTCACTTTGCTCTTCAGGAATGCTGAGTAATTAACGCTTGCTTAACACAGACTTATTAATATAATAAAGCAGGACTTCAATTGCACCAGAAGCTGAAATAGAGGTATTGGAGAGCAGCATAAGTATAATAAAGGGCAAATGCTAGATGCTGGAATGTTGAATGCTGGTGTACCAGCATACTGGGATACTGTGTCGTGTTAAAAGAGTAGATTTTTGTATTGCAATCAGTTCTGGAAGTGGTAGGAGATGTATTAATGCTTCCACATGATTGAGTTGTGCAAGAAGTAAAGCATATCATATGTGTCCAGTGAAACCAGGAGTTACTGACCATGCTGCTTATATTTTTGGAGGGAGGCAAAAGAGAAAGAAACTTGAAACCATTATGGAGGGGAGGGGAGACTAAAAACTGATTATATAATGAACAATGTAATGGATGAAATTCTGTTGGGATACAGCTGGAAGGGCATACTGTAATTAGGTCATCTGATGACCTGGAATAAAAGATCTTCCCTGAACCTCTGCTTTAAGTCAAGGTTTTCATCTTCCTTCACTAGTTTTTCCTCTTTCCCAATATATATACATGGCATCTATTCATATTGAGATTTCATAAATAGGCATTTTAGGTCTGGTAAATTGTAATTGTTACTTCACATATCTTCTACATTTTATAATCAGTCTCTTGTAGCAATCTCTGCACAGAGAAGTAAATGAAGGTTTTTGCAGTTTCAGAGCTCCCTGTTTTTAAAGCAAGCATGTTTCAATGTGTTTATCAGTCATATTTTTAGGATGTGAAAGAACAGTTTATGCCGTTTAAAACATTCTGGCTTGGCCTGTAGCATAATCAGATCTAGCAGTAGCTTACAGGAAAATAACATTCTGGAAACTGCATCATTCAAGGAAATCTGGCACTTTATTTTTACTATATCCTTAAAATTTAGTTTTTCATGCAATTGCATTGCTCATTAATTATAAATTCCTACTTCTCTGATTTCTTAAGAAGAGCTCTTAAGATTTTAATTGAGAGTTCATCATCTTAAAATCATACTCCAATTCTTAGTTTCTAAATTTTTGGAAGAATATTTATTAATGGAAGGAGAAATATTTTCAGCACCAAGTTGGAACATTTTTGAGAGGACAAGCCAAGACACAATGGAGAAAATGCTTAATACTCATTTTAAGGATTCTTTTGTTAAGTTGCAAATTGTGTCAGGCTTAACCTTGTGCTGCAGTGCAAATATGGAGAGTATAGTGTTGCCTGTAGCAGGTTTAACTCTGAAATAGTAGAAATTAATGAAACCCAGGCACCTGCTTCTTGGATATTACTCTAAAAGAAGGGGAGTTCTTATATTTGGAGTAGTAGTTCCAGTGGGGTTATTAATTATGCCTCATCTCCTACATAATTTTAGTTGGTAGAATTCAGCATACTCTCAGGTATTTTGGCATTTTCCAACACGAGATTCTTGTATCTTAAGCCAGAAGATACCATCCAGTCTGACCTATAGTTTAAAATGGCAACTGTAATTGTACCTAGTGAAACTTAATTGAAGAGATTAATAGCAAGATTACTAATATGCAATAACCAGTGAAAATACTCAGATGCAGTACACACCATAAACCATAGAACTCTTTCTGATTCTTCCCCAAAAGCTTTTATATTGAAATCCAGGCATTCCTTACTCTAAGATAAAAATGGGCATGCATTCATGCTAATTGTTTTCAGATTCTATAATAAAAGCAAGCGTGTTGGATAAAAAAAATTGCATGTATGTAACATCAAAACTTAAGCTCTTAATAATTTTAACATTTTGGAAAGAGAAGTAAAGATCCTTTTTTATACTCGCTGTAATGGATTTTCTGGTTTGGATGCTTTGAGATAGAATTGTCCTGTACCATGCTTACATTAAGTCTCCAAAATACTAAGTTTTCAGTTTAAAAACAGGTTATGTAAGAGTACAAAATATTAAGTCAGACTGCACACCACAAGATCTCACATCTGCTTGGTGAAATGCTAACATTAACGGTTTAGAATCAGATCTCTTCTGTCTTGCAGTGCTTTGCTTTCCAACCAGGCAGTTTTCACAGGCTTTCTGATTCATGGTAAGCCTTTCCAAATCCCCCCCTAGACCTTGAGAAGATCCCACTGTCTTTTCCACATCTGGTTTGTTCACCTGTTACGTGCCTTCTCGGGGATCTCCTGTGCACTGGGATCCTGAGCTTCCTGTGTTTCTGCCTGTCTGCTGCCTCATCCTGAGACTGTGGCAGCTTCCCCAGGCTGGGTATAGTCAGCTGCCTTCAGCAAAAGGGAAGCTTTGTCTTTCATAGGATCTCACCTGAAAGAGTTCAACACACTGGACACAGCAAACAGGCAATCTTCTTCATGGTTCCTCACCAAATACTGAGTGTTTAATTGAAGAATAACACACTGAGTACTGCAAGTGTTCCCCTGAGTGAGCAGAGAAATGCCCTGGGAATACCCCTGCACATTCTGAGATACCTGACTTTAATACAGAAGGAGCATGGCTGTGTTACTGAGCACTTGACAGGTTAATCCATTGTCTCTCCTTTCTGATGTGTCTATATGGGAACCTGGCAGAATTCCCCAGCAACCACAGTCTGCCTTGGGTTGCTGCAGTGGCCCCACAGTGCTGCAGCTTATGGTTCACCACAGGGTAGTTGCTTTGTGGTGAACCATAGGAAGTCTGGCTTGAGACCATTGCCAGCTGCTGTTTCCAATGCTGGTACAGCTCCAGAGGCAGGAGAAAGGCAAGGTTCCACAAATAGTAAGGCCAAGGAAATGACATGAATCTAAAAATCAGTTATCTCAAATAAACCACATATTTTTCCATAGCGATTTTTCACTAAGGCTTTGTAATAATAACCCATTCCCAAGTGTTGTATTCCTGGAGGACATTTTACTGCCACAAGGAATTAGCATGTTCAGCCAAAGCTTGAACTTTCTCTGTGATTATTAAATATGAGATGGAGTTCCTACCACTTTCTCCTATGCTGAGGACTTCAGATCTTTTTTTGAGGCGTAGTCAACTGTTCTGGTCTCCTGCCCTGTCATCTATCACACTGTTTAAGAGTGCATACTTACCAGGTGGTTTGTGTTGAAAGCTTAATTTTATTGAAATTTAGCTGATGTGACTGGACTGGATTCATGATTTACAGAAGATAACAATTTTAATATTACATCATCAGCATAGTCTTGTGCTGTAGTCATATGCTCATGAATAGTTCTTTCACTTTTTTTACCTACAGTATGTGTTAAAAAACACTATTTATTTGTTGCTGTAATCAAGTATAGCAGTTAGCTTGATAGATGTAGCTAGCAATAAAGTCAGGCTGTATTTGATTGTGTGTTTTGAGGTGGTGTTGTTTTTTTGATTTTTAAAAGGGCGTTGACATAATGTAAGCCAGGATGAGCATCTCAAATTACATTAAGGGTTATATAGATTAAAAACAAACAGATTTTCTGTTCAGCTTATATAGAAAGTGAGCACAGGATACCAACCAATGTGTAACTGCAAAGAATCAGTGGAAATCTGGTCAGCATGAAGGCTGTCATTGGAAGTGTAGCAGTGTCAAGATTTGTATTTGGTATCTTAGCAAGAGCTTAGTAAGGATCTAGGGATAATGGGAATGTGGGACCTTTTAGTAATCTGAAGGTGGCAGATGCACTTTTTGTCACAGTAATCATTTGCCCTTCAGCCTTGCTATTTGTTATCTTTCTTTTCTGTTTTTTCTTAGTTTATGGTTACAGTGAGACAGAAGTAATATATTTGAATAATTATGCTACTTGAATATTCATTACTTGATTATTAAGCAGGTAATTTTAAAATATAGATTGCTTTTGCATGGCAGTGAGCCAAGCCTTGCCTTAGGTATTGGTGTTAGATGTGCATTGTGCATTCTTCTTGTTTTCGTTTTGATTTGCTCTTAGCACATAGCTTTTTTTTTTTTTTTTAATCAGTTCAAGAACCTTACTAATGATAACCAGCTTGTGCTCTTAGGAAAAGATTCCTGTATTTGTTTGTAACTTTTCTAGAATTGGAAAAGTTCATTCTACCTTCTGCAGTGTGTTTAGTGTATAAAGAGAAGTGTTATGGTTATTTTTATTATAATTTTATAGCAGTAGAAAAGATCCCATTGAATGGGGCACATATGTATATTTTAAAGATGAAGGAGTAAAAGATCTAGAACGTGCAAGCTAAAACTTAGGTGGGAAAATCATTAATGTTAAGGCTGGTAAAGCTTTAAATAAGTATTTTTCCTATCACTTGTAGTTTTAAAGTCAAGCTCTGGGTATCTTTCTAAAAAGATTCATAGGCTTAATTGGAGACAATAGCTGCTTTTTTGTTTGTTTTGGTGGAGTGGTATGTGAATATTACAGAAGTCAACTTATATAATACTGATTCTTCCACTTGGTATTGAAATAATTTGGGGATGCATGTGTATGAATGACTACAAAATTTATTTGAATGAAGTGTAAAGCAAGAGAGTAATTAATGGTCCACTCTTGTGAAGACAAAGTCATCTGTTCTAGTCAGCATGGATTCACATGGGTGAAGTCATGCTTGACCTGCTCAATAACCTTCCATAATGATATGACTGGCTTGGTAGGCAAGAGGAGAATAGCAGACAGTTGCCTACCTTGGCTTCATAAGGCTTTTGGCACTGCTTACAGTAATATCTCATAGAGAAGCTGATGAAATATGGGCTTGATGAGCAGACAGTGAGGTAAAAACTGGCTGAGTGACCAGGTCCACAGAGTGGTGGTCAGTAGTTCAAAACCTAGATGGAGTCAGGCAGCTAGTGGTGTACCCAGGAGTACTGGAACCAGCTCTGCTGAACATCTTCATCAATGATTTGGATGATGGGGAAAATCTGTTGATGATACAGAACTGGGTGGACTGGCTGGTACACCAGAGGGTCATGCTGCCATCCATAAGGACCCTAACAGCCTGGAGAAATGGGTTGGCAGATAAACAAGGTGAGGAGTGCCAAGTCCTGTGCCTGAAGAGGAAAAACCCCAGACAGCATCAGTGTATGCTGGGGGCTGCCCAGCTGGAAAGCAGCTTGGCAGAAAAGACTCTGGCTGTCTGGGTGAGCATGGGGCCAGCTCTGAGCCCTTGCAGCAAAGAAGGCTGATGGTATCTTGGGTCTGCATTAGAGTGTTGCCACCAGGTGAAGGGAGGTGATCCTTCCCCATTACTCAAGCCTCATGCAGCTGTACCCGGAGTACTGTGTCCAGCTCGGGGCTTCCCGAGAGCGCTGTGGCCTAGCAGGGAGTGTCCATCCAAGAGAACAAAGATGATTAGTGACTAGAGCATGACTCCCATGATAAGAGGCTTGAGAAAGCTGGGACTGCTCTGCTTGTAGAAGAGGAGGCTCAGGAGAGGTCTCTACAATTAATACCTGAAGGAGTGCTGTGTAGTAGACAGAGCCAGGCTCTTTCTAGTGGTGGCCAGAGGCAATAGTTACACACTGAACACAGGAGGTTCCCTCTGAACATCAGGGAACAGTTTTTCATTGTGAGAGTGGCCAACTGCTGGCAAAGGTTAAACCAAAGTCTTTATCCTTGGAGATACACAGAAGCCATCTAGATGTGATCCTGGGCAGCTTGCTCAGGTTAGCCCTGCATGAGTGGATTTGGACCTTGTATATTTCTTTCTTCCTGATTTAAATAAAATAATACAACTGACTTTGTCCTATGGAAGAAAAAATTATTAAAACCAAAAAGGCTGCTTGCAAGGGCTTTTATGCTCTCTTCCACACAACTGTGAACTTCAGCATAGGTCTTCAAGGAAGAGGATGAGTAATATATCTATTGCTTAGCTTAAAAAATGCAGTGTTTACTGCAGGGAAAATTTTCTAGGGTAGGTATGTAAGACAGGAAGGCACTGGCTGGATCAGAGTGTTCTTTCCTTTGAAGAGAGAAACTAATCATGATTGTCAGTACAGCTTTTAAAATAAAGCCTTAAGGGTTTTGCTTCTTTGAAAGAATTGTAGATCAGTAGAAGGTAACATCCAATTCAGAAATTCTGGTAATCGTGAACTAAATATTTGACTATTTGAATTTAATATTTTAGTATGCTTCCATCTTAGTATCTTCAAGGGTTGTATTATGTAAAAATATTAAAGCTGCATTCTACAATAAATTATTGCTTTAATAGTTGTGTTACAATGCCAAAATATTGCAAGAAAATTACCATTTTCCAAATAACTTTAATGTATTTTTTGAAAGGTTATTGCAATCTCTTGCCCTAAAACCTTGGATGAGAAACATGCAATTATAATTCCTTAGAGTGTGACTTATGTGACTATGAAAATAAATTTTCATACTATTACCATTCAGATTTGGAAGAAAATTGACTCTTGGTAGTGTGTCTCCGTGTATACAATATCCAGATTTGAATTTCATAGTTCAATTGAGACATTATTTTCTTGTTTTGGAACTGTAGAAGTAACCATGAAGTCATGAGAAATACAGTCCTCAAAATGTTTGAAAATACAGATGGGTATTTTCTCTGCTTGTATCTTTTGGGGGAGGAAGAAGTCCAACAAATCTTGACATCCAAAATTAATTTTTCCAAGAAAGTTTATTGCAAGTAAATATGAAGTAACAGCAAGAGCTTTTTTGTTGTACTGCTTTTGGGGTTCTGTACCTCTCTCCCTGCTGCTTTTCAAGAGTGTCCTACTTTGCCTCAGCAATCTTTTGGTGTTTTTCTGGTTCACCGAAAGTGCCACAGATTTTAGCATTTTAACAGGGTCAAAATCCTGTCTTGCACTGTAGACTAAATCTTAATTTTCTGTTATTATAGTGATAGCTGCTTTAAATTCAAGTTCATGAAAGATACTGTCAAGTTTTTTAGACTGTTCTCTACTTCCCCATTAAGTGCTTAATCATTTAATTCATGGAGCTAATTAAAAGCTAAGAAAGTATTGTAAAACTACAGTATTCTTATTTTTCAAAATGCTTTTCATGTCATGCTGAGTTCTTGCAGTAAGAGAACTTCAGCAGGACAAAAAGAATGTTTCATTGTGTGAGAAGTACCTTAGACACCTTGTTTCTGAACTTGCATCTCTAAAGCCTCCTTGAGGAAGGTGTGAAAATCAAGTTGTGCTTGCTCACTTTTTTTCGTTTGCTGCTTGCACTATAACCTTAAAGGATGTCCTGAAGTGATCATCTGCCACTAGTCTGTATTACACTATTTGGAGGTTGACAAAACTTCTTCACTTGGTGAGGGCACTTGAACTTACTTCTATGCCTGAAATAAAAGGCCTTCAAAAAGCTGCCCTATAGAAGAGCCATAAAGAGTTTAAAGCTGTCCCTTCAACTAGCAATTGCAGCAGTTTAAACTACCTGATACCTAATGGTGAGCACTTCCAGCATGGAGAGTCTCTCCTCCACTGGCTGAACAGCTCCTCTCAGCCCTCTTCCAGTTGTCTGTCCAGATCAGCCTCTTCTGACCCCTCCTGCAATGTCCCCTCTACACTGCAGCTCTTTCCTTCTCCCATACACATCTGTACATGCCACAATCAAAGTTCATGAATAAAAAAATATATCTTCTCTTGCTACTTGTAGTTTTATTAAAACAGTCTCTTTTATAGCAGACTACGGTGCCTAGCAGCACTGCAGCATTTCTTTTAGCCTTGGTATGGTTATTAGCATATAAACATAAATTTGGTGTAAAAATTACTCGTAATACTAAAAACATGAGCAACTGATTAAACTGTTCCTTTCTAGAGTTCTTTGTCCTTGCATCATAATATATTTTACCGTGTCTCTATTCAAAGAAAAGCCCAGAAAACCTATACATATATAGTGATACATCTGTTCTTCGAAAGAGTTGAAGATTTTACTGGGCTATTTTGATTAGGATAGTTTCTGGTAGGTGTAATTGTGATATATTCTGCACTTTTTTATTTTATCAAAAGTATGGATTTGTTGCATTGTGGCTAACAGGGAAGGTGGGGAAAATGATCCAGGTCACCAAAGGTCTGAAATGCCTTTGCAGATATCCAGACTTGTCCGTAGCATTATGTCAGGATGGGGAAATTGGGTTGCTAGTTCAGATACTTCAGCTGGATGCCCCAAGTTGAGCATGTCTAGGTGATACAAAGCTCCTTGTCTTCGTTAGAAAAGCTTGTGCTGTGTTTTATGTTTTTCTGCCTCTTTTTGCATCTTCCACACCTGCACTAGGCAAAGAAAGATGCATGGTATGTAATTAACAGCTAAACATATGGTGACTGCCAACTATTCTAAAAGGCAAAAGAGTATTGAATTAAAAAAAACCAAAACAAAACTGACAACAAACAAAAAAATCCTCCAAACCCCTCACCCACCCCATCCCTCCAAAAAATCATCCCAAACCCAACAACAAAGAAATCACCTTTTCTACTTTACTGTCTCTCAGGTAATGACAATAATCAGATACTGAATTTATTCTTCCTTATCCTTACCTTTTAAGAGTTTATTTTCCTGTATTTCAAACTCTGTCCTTATTTGACTGGAATTGGCAACCTGTTTAAAACCTCTCAGGTAGAGGTGCTAGCAGTTGCATAAGCTTGAAAAATTCAAATAAAAAAGTATGAACTTGCTTTTAGCACTGGCAAGATATGCCAGTATTGCTTCTCTTATCTCTTTTTCCTTGAAGAAATCCAAGTTGACATTGCTGAAATGTGATGTTTTTTCTCCTTAATAGAAAATACTAGTGCTGAAATACAAATAGTTCTGGGTTAAAGGGCTAAGTTTGCCAGTTAGAAGCAACCAAAATATGATTTCAATGAGAAATGATAAAAAGCGTTAGTTGCAATTTCTAATGATGAAATGTAATCTAAACCAGAGGCTTTTAATGCTACCTTATTTTGTTGTTTTCTGAGGGATTTGATTTTTTTTCACCTCTATATAATCTTTCAACATAAAGTGCTTTTTATTTTAAAACTTTAAACAATATGGCACTTGTGGTTTGGTTTCAGGGAAAACCAGGCATGTGCATCTGAAATGTGTGTGAAATCGAGAGCTCAAGGGCAGTGTGCTGAATGGGCTTGCAGATCTAATGACTGGGTGGCAAACAATATAAACAGGCCATTTTAAGACTTTTTTTTTTTGGAATGGAATAGGCCAATGCTGCTTAAAAAAAACCCAAACAAGTTATATTAAAAATCTTTTATCTTGACATTTCCAAAAAGTGAACAGTTTCCATTTGCAAAAGAAAGTAACCTGCTGTGAACTATCCAGACCTGAAGAAAAGGTTGTGAGTCTGTAGTAGGTAAGTGCATTGGTCTCTGGAGAGCATGAAGCACATATTTACCCCTGTTCCCAGGGTTATATTGGGGCAAACCTCTGCAGATGAAAGTGCAGGATTAATGCAGCAAGTAGACAAAATAAGAGAAAATTAGCAAAAATCAAGTAAATTGGAGAAAAAATATTTAACAAGCATTAGTACTAAACCAAAATAAACCTGATAAATTGCAGCGAAGAAAACCTGACTTTTGCTCAGAAGTTCTTTTTAGATATATGAAGTAAAATTGCTCAGACTATTGCTCAGACTACTTCAAGGTAGGAAAGACAGATGAACCTTCTGCTCTAGAAAGGTTGAAATGAGCCTTTTGAAGTGAAGGCTGAATCCAAGGTGCTTGTTGCACCTGTCAGTCTGTTTCACGTTCACCTTTTTTGGTGATAGTGTGAGCAGATCTCAAAAGGAGTACTCCCAGGCACTTGAGAAACACTCCAGCCAGAGTGCTGCAAGCCCAGCTGCTTGCAGATGTACCAGGACTCCTGCCTGGAAGAGGAAATTGCCACTTCCAGAGGGCAATTGTTTTTCTGGAATAGGTTAGGCATTGTACAGTTACAAGTGCCTTCATTCTGCCTCCTGTTTCTCTCGTTTTTAACAATTGCCTGTTTGTTGGATATGAAAGATAAGTAATTTAAAAGATTAATTGGTTTCATAACTGAATTTGCATTCCAGGGATTCTGGAATTGCAGGAAGCTATTCATGCAAAAAATGCCTTTGTGTTAGTTCTAAATAGCTCTATAAATGTGAGACCTTATTGGTTTTATGACTGTAGCCTTTAAACAAATAACTCATCTGTCTTCAACATGATTAATTATTTTAAACATTTAGGGTGAGAGTGATTGTCAAAGTTGATTAAGATGTTTTATCTGATATTTTTTCAATACAGGATTTACAATTCAATTAAGATGTTGCTAGCCAGCTGTCTTTTACATGGAAGAAAATATTCTCTTTGTATCCTTGTTTAATTAACAGTAGTAATAGGTAATAGATCCATTGAAGGCTTACATTATAGCCCAGACAAAAAAAGATTAGTAGTTGAGTTCATAATTTTTTGTGTTTAAACCAAATGTTATAAACAAACTCATAAATTCCTCATCATTTAGCTTATATGAACAATTTCATCTCTTTTTTTATTAATATTGATAGATCTCAAGGCCCACACTGGGATACCCACTATGCTGTAGTGGGTATCACTTTGTGGTGCAGTGTAATCCTCTATAATTCTCTTCTGATGTAATAACAATTTGGAAACTGGGGAGGGGAAATATTTATATAAACAAATACCATTTGCATTTCCCCCAAGTCCTAGCTTTTTGCAGATAGAGCATGTGTACTTTTATTTTGGTTTTGCCCTAGATGACAATAAGTAATTACGAAGACATCACTGTTTTGCTGTAGATTCACATGTGTGTGGAATTGTTAGTACATGGAATGCTGATTTAATTTACTGGACACAGGTTTCTCATAGTTTCTTCTAATTAGCTTGTATTTCTTGTTCATAAAGTTAGTTTGTATGCAAACTGAATTTCTCATATAGCTGTTTATAGTCAGATTGTTTCCGGGAATTTCTTTGGCATAAAACCTTCCATTTTATTCAACACTAGACAACAGTTGCTAAGCTTGGGATATACAATTTGATTTCCTTTCAAGTTTCAAATATATTTCCTTAGAATTTAGAATCCAGTGAGCTTTACCTATCTCGTCTTCCTGAAATTCAGTTTTACATTTTGTTCCGTTTTGTTTGTAGGTGCTCTCCCCACTTTCCTGGTTGCACAGTGGGACTTTTCCCACTGCTGCTGATGCCCAGATGGTCTCCTTGCGGGAGGAGCAGCCTCAGCCGTTCTGTGGGTGAGTAGAGGCCATTGGGATGGAGGCCTGGACAGTAGTGCCTCTCCTCCTACTTGCCCCTATTCTCTTCTTGCCAGGCAACCTGTGAATTCCTCTCAAACTCTACCTATTTGGCACGCAGCATTTGCACCTCCCTCCAGTTTACAGGCGTGGTGGAGGAGGTCTTTTTACAAAAGTTTTTATCTGGAGAAAAACTCTTAATAGCCTGCCAGTCATGTGGCAGTTCCTGGTTAGTTAGTTAATTGCAGTGAGAAAGAAGCATCCATTCCCATGGGCCTCTCAGTGTCTGTGATTCCTTCCATCAGAAATCTTGGTCACAAAGCTGGAAGACCATCTAGTGTTACAGGTTATGGCTTCAACATATTCTGGTGCTTTCTCTGTTTCTTCTTCATCAATCTGTCACTGATGAAATCTGGCGTCCTGCTTTATTAGTAGGAATTCGTGGAGACATGCAGGACTGCTACATAGCAGTGGGTGTGGAAAGAATGAACAAAACTTTATATTTCTTTTAGCTTGGTTTGTTGTTTTTTTTTTTTTTTTACAGTAGGGCTCCTGTAACCTGTATGTTTTTGGAGGTGCCTAGCTTAAAGAAAATCATAGGTTGAAAACAATGAATTCAGTCCTGCTTCTTTTCAAAGACCAATTTCTTATCTTTTGTCTGAAGTAGTTCAACAAGATACTTAATCACTGATCCTGAAGTTTTTCATGTTGGTTGGTAGTGGTGCTTTGAAATGGTGCTTGATTGAACAAGTTAGACAAGCTTTTTCAAACTATCAAGGTTTTGCTTTCCTTAAGTAGTGGGATTAAGTCACCTTCACGCTGAGCATTACTTTGTTAGCTAGTAGCTCCATTTAGGATTTGCATAATGCTGTCTTTAAAACAAACTAATGCAGTTCAAAAGCTATATAGTAGCTGTTAGTATTAAATGAGCATCTGAGAGGTTAATACACTCAAGATTTAGTGACAATAATCTGTTAAAGCATTTAGTAAATGAGTGCTTGAGTTTCTGGACCAGCACTAGGTAATGATTTGTGGTGACTGCAAAGCTACCTAAATGAGAGTCTAAAGAAGGTGGTGGTAAAAGGACCATTGCCATTCCTTAGTATCTTCCATTACTTAAAGTAAGCACCTGACATCTGCAAAAAATCTGTAAGCAAGCAAAGTAGAATAAGAGGAGACTTCTGAATAAATGTACTTTGAGGTGGAGAAGGCTTTCCTGGTACCTGCATAAGAATTTTTTTACCTTATACAGAGATTATTCCATCTTTTTTAAGACATGATCATATATTAGAATCTTTATTCATTTAATAGTAGTCAAATTAAGGCAGTCAACATTAGAGTTGAGTACTATTTTATAGAATTCCATATTGCATACAAGGCTGTGCTAAATTAAAGTAGACTTGGTGAATTCAGGGCTGTGTAAAAAAATGTTAAATTCAGACTAAAAACTAATGTATTGTTTACAAAATGAGGTTAACTTTGCTGGTGTTAATTTGGATCGTTGCTCAGTTCAAGTTGTAGTTGAAATGAAAACTGAAGGAATTTTGTCTTCAGTTTCTTGAAACTTTTTATGGCCGATGGATTTTTACTGCTGTCTTGACCTTGATTGTACATTACTTCTTGTTATCCTTTGTTTTTCCTCTGTACTTTATTTTGATAATAAAAATTCTCCCAGAAAAATAATATCAGCTAACATGTACTGTTTGAACTGTTGCCCAGTCCAGTGTTAAATAATGCGTTGTTGCTGTTGTATTAATGTTAAAAAATACAGGAGGTTAAAAAAAAAAATCAGTTACAGATGTCAGCTGGCGTGGTAAATCATAACAGATACTATTTGGAGATGCTTGTGTCTTGTTCTTTTAATGAGTTATGCAGACAACTGTAGCACTGTTCTATGTGTGAAATGATGAGTGGTGGTGGTGTTATAATAAGAGTGGCTAAGTGGTGACTTACATTTTTGTGCTTTTTTTTCATGTCTTGATCAAAAAAGTCACTTAATGCAAGGTAGAGACTAAGCATTATCTGTACTAGAATTACTATTAGATCATCTTTTTTATTAGTCTTTTAGGTTGTTACTGATACTGTTACTGATTCTGGCTAATTGAATTATGTTTTAGCTAGATGTAAGACTTGGGGAAGGGTGGGATACTCTTATCTATTAAAACTGACATGGTCAATGCACAGATACCACATCCACATAGTGAATGTAGCTATTTGGTGTCTGTGAAAGGAATTGTCTCTGTGTTAAGTGTCTGATGCAAAGATTTTTAGCATTCCATTGCACAATTATGTCCCTTTGCTCTGTGTGGAAAGATCTTTGCATTATGAAGCTGCATACTGCACGTTTGTCAGAAATGTATCTTGAAAACATTAAACATTTTTTGTTAGTAGAATGAAGGCTGACGGTGGTATGAAAATTGCCTTTGATGTATATATTTTCAACCCCACCATAAAAAACTGATCAGGGAGTGATCAGGGAGAAACGGTAGGTGTGTGCTTGTGTTTATCTGCCGTGTTTGACTCAGTGAGCAACAGGAATGATTTCTGTTGCAGAGAAACTGATAGTGGGCAGGTGGCCAAAGCTGCTTTGGCTTGCTGAGATGGCGCTGAGGAGCAGGATGCTGACCGAGTCCAGCTCGGGATTGTTTTGGGATGTAAGTGAGCGAGCAGCCCTTCCAGCTTTCCCTCTGCTCTGTGCGAAGCCATGGTGCCAGCTGCCTGCAGCAGCAGTGTGGGCGGTCAGACGCCTTCCCTGGCACTGCCTTCAGGTAGAGATCTGAACCGTGGTGTTAATCCTCTTCTGTTTACTCTGCCTCGCTCTAAGGGAGAATTTTCGTGTTTACTGTGTCACTGAATAAATGCCATTTACACAGTATGATACTCCTTCTCAACTTCATCACCTCTTCCACTCCTTTAAACTTCTCCCAAACTAGGTTTTTGCACATCTGATGACAAATGTTCTTGGTAGCACAAGACTTTTTATTTTTTTATTTATTTGACCTTCAGGCAGTATTGTGCCAGTCTCTTCAGCTGCCCAGCTGAAGTCTCTGATATTCTAGTCAGCTCTGTGTATTTTGTATCACTATCATCACTAAACAACACAGTAGAAGTTAATTTGAATATTTCTTCACCTACGTGTGCTTTTATGGACAAAGTGGATGAGTTCATTGCTTGTTTGGTTCTGGCAGTAACATTTTATGCAGAAAGCATATTCTTGGAGCAGGCGTGTGAAACGCAGCTGAGAGTTGCTTGTGGGGCGAAGGGAGGCTTTGACCTGCTTGCAGGTTTGTTTTGATGTGTTCTCAATTCACGGCTTCCAGCATGTTTTTGAGCACCACACTCTGTGCCAGGCTGATCAAAACACTGACTTTTTCTCCATTAGCTGCATCTTTTATTTCTTTGCTTCCTGTGGTTTCTGTGGTGCTGTTGGGGTCCCGTCAGGAGGCCAAGCCAGGGAAGTTTGCACAAGGAATGCCTGCGGTCAATGCCAATGAATCTCTCTATGCAGCTATGCCAGTTTGAAGAACGGGATTATTCTCAGTCTTTGCTGTGTTCTGCAGTTGTGCCATTCCTCATGATCTATCAAATGTAATTAACTCTTCCCAAATTTGTGGTATCCCTGATTAACTCCTCTGTCTCCAGACAAAGCAAGTTTCTTGTTCGTTTATTTTTAGCCACTTGATTTTTGCTGCCTGAAGGAGGCGTTCTTGGTGTTCTGTGTAGGCCCAGTGCAATAGCAAACACCTTGTCTTTTGAATACAGTAGGGTTTTTTGATTGATCTTGATATGCCTTTCTTTCTCGTCCGCCTTTGTGTAGTGATGCAGAGAAATTAGAATATGACCGAAGAGACTGGAATACTCTAGAAATGTATTTTTCAATGAGACAGTAGCATGTTTTTTCTGGAGGTACAGGTCTGGTCTGTCTTTCTTTTTCCCAGTGGTCTTTATGCTTCTGATTTACTGTTAACAATAATAGGACAAAATTCCACTAATACATTTCATAGCTGTTATCAGTAGCAGAAGATATATGAATAGTATTGTAGCAAATCCAATGATGGCTTTAATGAGTGGGATTTCCATAATATCATAATATTCTGGGGGTTATTCTGTTCATATACACATGTATGTGTGTGTGTGTACACATATATAAATGTAAACTAAACCTACGGACTCATCTGACTAAAATTTCATAATGTGATGCAGCACTGTTTCATAACTTATCTAAAGTAACCCATTGCTTCTGTATCATTTCAAAGAACAACTGTGTGTATTTCCAATGTTATGCATAGTTCAGCATGGTCAGAAATAACTGGGGTAAACCAGTCTGTGAGTTGTCTGGGAGTGCACCAGTCTGCTGGTGGGAAAAATACACTGGTAATGGAATAGAGGTGGTGTCTGTTTTTTCTAACAAAGTCTAACAGTTTTTAATTAGTAATATAGCAATTGCTTTTTTGCTGCTGTTACTGTAATCAATGATATTTAGCTTCATTTATTGTGGAGCAATATTAAGGCAGTCTTCTTCATATGTAATGAAGCTGCTATACGGTGATGCTGAAGGGATTATGTATCCAGGATTATTAAATAAATTTATGTTATAAGCCATGGGCATTTCTAGTACTCTGAACACCTGTTTGTATAAACGGATTATATATTTGTATAAACAGTCAATTTTTTTAATAACATTTGTCTCCCAACAAGATTTAATAGTTTCTTTGCTTTCTTCCACCTTTGCAATATAGGGTAGAATGTTAAACATTGCATGTAATATAATCGTTTGTGGTTTGACTTAGTAAAAAATTTTTCCAGGTGACTGTATATTGCATTTACATTCGTATATGTATTTTTTTTGCTGTTTATGTATGAGGAGCTATGCATATGAATATTAAATAATTAGATAATATTAAATAATTACATATTGCTGTTTATGCATATGAATATTAAATAATTTTGAAGCTTTGATTTTTATCATAAATCAGAAAATCATTGGCAAAAATGTTTCAAGAGTGAGATAACTTTACAACACAAGAAAAATAATTCTAGGACAAAAGTTAGGAAGGATGGAAGTAAAATTAAAAAAAAAAAAAAAATAATCAGAATAAGCTTCAAATGTAGCATTTTTTTCCTCTTGTACTGTTTAGATTTCTTATTCCTAAACAGTGGGGAAAAAAAAGGACTATCTTGTTTGAAACTTTTGTTACAAAAATTTCAGTTTCATTTGATATTAAGGTGGTGACTTCTGGTATGAGCTTGGAAACTTAGTTCAAGTAGGGTGATTTGATTGTTCCCTTATCCATAGTAACTCTAGCTCTGTGTCCATGGGGTGTTTATAGCCTCTGTTACTGGATGCAACAAAGAAGTCGAATATGCATGATGTCACATCCAGCCAATTATTTCAAGTCTGTGTACTCATTCTGCTGTTTGTTTGTTTAGTTGGTATTTAGAAGGTATTTCCATACCTTTTTCTTTAAAAAAAATTTAGTTTTTACCATCTGATACTAGGGAACAGCCCTTCTTAGTTATCATTCTTGTCTATTGCACTTTTGCTTTTCCAAAGAATTTGCTGTACTTTATACTTAGTTGGATTATGCATTTTGCTTCTGCATTCATACATGTGTGTAGTTGCTTCCATTATATCATGCCTGGTACAGTAACTAAACCCATAATGTAATGGGGAGGGTGCATTTAGTCTTGAAGTAGTCTCTTTCCTTTTCAGTGCTACAAATTAGTTTTCTTGAAACCTGATGCAATTATGTTAAATGCTTACTTTCCAATTTATACTTCTCAGGATCTCATTTATGAGCACTGCTTCTCTATGTATTCTCTTCTTACTACATTTTTTCTGCAGTCAGCAATAATGAGTCTTTGACAGATTTGAACTCGAACCAACAAGAAACAACTTTTTTTTAAAAAAAGGTAAAAAGGAATCCCAGCAGACAGCAAATGACACAGTTCTTAGTGTTCATTGCCAGTTAGGAGTATAAACTTACAATGTTTTACTTGTTAGGGTGTGACTGCATGTGTTTACTCCACTGCCATATGATCTCTGAGGGCTAGCTTGTGATGCAAAGTCCTTACAATTGACTTACTTTTACTTTTTAAGAGCACAGTGTTTATTCCACCACTGACGGAATACCTCAGGCGCAGTACGTAATCTTAACAACCTAGTTTTGTTTGTAATAGTTATGGCTTTTTTCCTGTCAGTAAAAAGTTCATCAGGGTATAATTTCACATCATTTGCTGGTCTGTGAAAATGTTTTTTTATGAAAACTAAGTTGACTTTCTCTGTTACATTGCTGATGATTTGCTGACATTTTGTGGAGTTTAAGTAAATGTACTTAAATGTAAGTTATGGGCTTGCCTGGTTTCTCTTAAAGTTTGTTCCTGAACCACTATGGCAATTATAATAAAGTACTTACTAAAAGTGTAACATTTTAACACACTTGTCTCAGAAAGCATGGTCCATATGTGTAAGCACAATTGATAACTTTGCTAGCATGATACCAATGATGTCAGCAGAGCCAGCAGCAACTAAAGTTGCCTGAAGTTTGGTGGGTTAGGCCATTAGGGCACTGTTGTGATTATTTTTTGGTACAGCTGTGCTGCATGTAACAAACACCAATTACACTGTGGTTTAGTTCTCTGCGTTTTGGTGACTAGATCAGGACCCTATTTGATATCATGTTTCAGCTGCAAATTTAGTGTTACTAGTCTCTCAGTTATACTATTGTCTCCAAAAGATATTTCAACAATTATTTGGTCCTGTCTGTCTGGTCTTTATCAAATCTTTCAAGCTAAGGATGAGTTTTAGTTTTTGTGCTTCAACATGTTCAATTCATACTTTTGTAGATGTGCCACTTAAAAGTCTTAAGGGGGTGGATGAGGCCTGTTTCCTTCTACTGTTTTGTTTCTTTGTGTGCGTGGCATATGGTGCAGGACAAAACAGCTATTACACCTGCCCTGGTTGCTTCTGTACTCTCCTGCAGTCTTGGTGACGTTTCCTATGTGAGAGAGGTAGGGAGGGAGCAAATTACAGCTAGTGTTGAGATAATTTTGCGATTCAAATTTTTTTGTTGCTGAACTTTAAACTTGTAAATTGAAGTGATTTCTGCCAAATCTGCTTCTGAATGATTTAAAACCAAAATAAAAACAACAAAGTGCAATCCCAGAGCAAATAATCAATTTAGTTTTGTTTTTGTTTTTTTTTTAAGGGTTTTGTATTAAGTACATTGTAATATTCATGATTAAAAAACAAAAACAGAAAAACCCAAACTCTGAAGATCTCTGTACCTCAGATTTAACTTTGACATTGATGATTTTTGTACTTGGAGATAACCAGTAGGGAATCCATATTCATTATACACTTTCTTTTACCATCTGTCTCTTTAGTTTTTGATATGACATTATCTGTCATGTAGTTGGCCAGGATATAAACCATTCAAGAAATGTTTGCAAAAGTTCAGTGGAGATTTAAGAAAAAACTTTTCTGCCAGTGGGCTTTTGGACATGAGAAAGCAAAGGGAAGATTTCCTGCAGCCTTGTAACTCTGTGTTGTCAGGTGTAAGGATTGAAAGCACGGACAGACTTTTGGGCTCTGTCATCTCCCCTCAAACTTGGACAGTGCATTGGAAGGAGGTTGTTTGAATTAAATGGAATAGGGATGGGCTCTACAAAAGGAGAGGGAAGAATATAGAAGAGGGAGAGGGCTAGGCAATTAAACATGAGCTGAATGGATGATGAGGGAAACAGGGAGGAATTTAGAAAGGAGGAACTAGAACAGCTGGGGGAGTGATAAGGGCTGATGTTAGAAGAGGAGGTGGGGAAGAAAGATATGCAAAGGTTTGTGGTTTTGTACTTTCACTCTGCAGTTAAAGCTTGGAATAATTGACAGATTTCATGAATTTACCTACCAAGTTAGTTAGGTCTTGAGTCACTGTAGTATTGGTCCAGATCAAAATTCATTACTTCCCCTGCCTTACAAGGCATTATCATTAGAAAATATTTGCAAGCATTGTAACTCTATGGTGAATCTAATAAATATCCTTCTTATTTGTGAATAAATACAACTCCAAATGATGCAAATTCATATTCTATCCTAAAAATAAATGCAACTTTCTAAAAGAAATGTCTCACAAATCCTTGAATTCATGTGGTACATGTGGAGTTATATTCAAAAAGATCTGTAAATGCATCTTGTATTTTATGTTTTTAATAGTCTTCCAGTTGCTGTCATGGAGTAAAATGTTTCTGCATTTAATTATCTACTAGGCAACAGTAGTGGGGCTTGGAAATGCATAAACTAATGTGGATAGAGTTGGTCTGGAAATTAACTGAGTTGTTAGGGAAAACATTCTGCTGGAAGAAAATATGGTATTTAACTAAATTCCAATTCTCTTTTAATATCTCAGAATAATCAGAAAGGGTTAATCTCTTAAAGAGCTGTGCTTAAGGGTGGGTAAAGCTGTGTGCCTTCACTAGGATACTGTCTTGCAAGTTGACTTCTGATGTAGCCTTGTGCTAGTTCAGAATAGGAAGGAATTGCTTTTCACAATAGGAGTTTGTATGGGACTATGTTTTGGATTTGTGATGAAATAGTTTTGATAACATACTGGTGTTTTAGGAATTGCTAAACAGTGTTAGCATGGAGCTGGGGCCTTTTCTGCTTCTCATGCTGCCCCAGGTGCACAAGGAGATGGGAGGGGGGACACAGCTGGGACAGCTGCCCAACTGCCCAAAGAGATAGTCCACACCATAGCTCATCATACACCAGCATGGGAAGAAGGAGAGAGGTTTGCCAGCACTGCCTCTTCCTTGGGACTGGCTGGAGCTCAGTAGGTTGGCTGTTGATGAACAATTGTGGGATTTTTGCATTATTTGTGGTGGTTTTGTTTGTTTTATTTTTCTTTGAGCAGTTTTGCTTTTCTTTTTATACTACTCCTTTTTCCTTATTAAGCTGTATTTATCTCAACCCCATGAGTTTTTGCATTTTTGTCCTTATGATTCTCTCCCCATCCCAGTAGTGGGTGAGCAGTGAGCCAGTGGCTGTGTGGTACTTGTACTGCCTACTGGGATTGAACCATGACATAAACCTTCCCAAATTAACTGAAGTTATCAAAATTAAGTCTTGAAAAGTTTTTCTGATTGTCTACTGAGTGTTTTGAGTTAATATGAAAGAGTAATCCAGACTCTCACATGCTTTCAAGATCTGCCAGTGGCATGTTGTATAGATTCCTCTATATGTGCTTTAAGGGTTTGCTTGCTTATTTGGAGACTTCACCATATTTATGTTAGGTTTGACATTTTGCTTCTCTATTTCACTTTGACTTCTTCTTCTGGAATCTAAAGTATTACAGAAACTATTTGTTTGATGCTACTGCTCATGAAGTTGAATCACTGTAGTGAAGTTGAGACTGCAGTGAGCCTGCTACAGTTGAAATTTTTCTACTCCGCACATACACATTGCAAAATGATGTTTGGGTGTTGTTTAATATGTATATTGGTTGGTTTTAATATACAAGATTCTAGTGTCCTGTCATTATGTCCTCAGAATGTTTTCTTTTAAAGTCAAAGCAGTATTTATTTTATGTTTAAAAATAAAATAGAAAAAAAGATGTTAACTTTAGGAGGAGAGAAAAAAGGTTCCTGTATTCTTGTTCCTCAGTGGTGCATTTGCCTTTTAGTCTCGTTTAGTATACAGATCTGAATTTAATCTATGTATAAAAATATTAATATATTAATACACTAGTTATGTTGTATTAAATATTCTAATAAGGTGTAAATATATTATATATAAAGAAAAACAGTACTTGAAATCTCTGAAAGATACAGAGGTATTAAAAGTTGACCAAAATAATTTGCATTTTGCACCACTATAAAATAGATCATTATTTTTACCTAACTGCAACATGATAGTGTTATTGAAGCACAGAAGTTATGTAGCTATAGCATCTGAGCCTTGTTAGCATAACAAATGTCACCCACTTAATGCTGGCCACTGGACAACTTTATTTTCAGATGATTACTACAGTGCTGTGTTTTGTAATAATAACTGCATCCACAATTGGAGCATCTATGTGATTGGTATTACAGGGCAAACACAGGGCTGTGGCTATGGGCACGAATGCAAGTGTATTTGTTTTATTCCAGTGTTTGTCACAACCAAGCCTTTTTTTGAAGGCAAAGGCTTTGTAGTGGAAATGAAAACTATTTCTTATTGAAAATCTTGCACTCTTAATGTTGAGTTCTTAGAAGAAGAGAAAATGTTATTGCAGGCCAGTCATTTATGTAGTTAAACACAGTGTAGGTGTAAGTAATATGTATCTGTCTAGTTACCGTGTGTGGTCATTTTGATTTACCGCAACAGGCGTGGTGAACCTCAATGCCATCAAGTTTGTGATGGCTGAACTGTGGTTGTTGGTGAAGGTGGGTGTGTTAAGACGGAAGAACGCAGCCTGTTCTATCAGTTTGATATGTTGGGACCAGCCTCTTGTTTGACTTGTACAAACCTGGCTGTGCTCTTTTCAGACTGGTCTGGACAAAAGTGGGCATCTGAAGAGGGGCTGCAGTGAGTGGAGATGCAGGACATGATAACTCCTAGACTGTGCCACTTCCTTGGGTGGCAGACATTTTACTTGGAAACAAGTGAGCTTCCAGGATAACCTAAGTTTATATTAAATGTTTAGGGACAAATTTGTCTTGGAGTTGATGGGAAGAGTACTATTGTTTCTCCTCAGCTGTTATTCAGTACAGCACCCTGCACACCATCCTCAAGTACTAGAAATAGCAATGCTGAGATGAGAGGGAAGGTTGTCATATCTCACCCTAATGCTTCTGGCACTATCCCCTTACGTCAAATCAAGTCAGTAAATTATTGAAGGACATATGTTAACTCTAGGAGGAAGCTTATTGGTGCATTAGTGTCTATATGGCTCTCTCAACTAATGAATTAAGCTAAGTTCAGAGTTAATATTTAGATCAAGGGCAGAAAAGAGTATCTGATCTGACTCTATGGGGATTATATTGCATACCAAAACTGTGAAGGGTGGATGACAAAATACTAGTCAGGATTGTTTCCCTCATAGCACAAACAAGCTGAAGTTCCTCATATAAATAATAAATACTTCTTTACAAACAGAACAGTAAATGTAGTGAAGTACTCTGAGAATTTCTTCTTCTTTATTCAGGATTTGTCTACTACAGGTAAAGTAGAACTCAGGTCGCAGTTTAAGAGATGATGAGTGCACAAACTCTCCACTGCAGGAGCAATTTGTGGACAAAATTAATTTCTATTTTTTGCTGTGCATAAGCCTGTGCTACTCCTGGACAACTGAACAGCTTCAAGAGACATAACTGAGATAGATGGAGGATAAAAACTGAATCCAAGGTTTAAAATACATGTCTTTGAACTTCCTTTTATCACATCTGCTGGTCATGAACTTCTAGCTCCAGAGTAAAATAATTAAAGATTTTGAAGTTTCTGTTTGGGTCTTTATCGATGGGATGTCAAACCTACTGTAAAACGCTTTACTATGCTAAAAAATAGTAAATATATTTTACTATTCTAAAACGCCCCTCTGGGGCAATGTGTTAGTAGTTGTAGAGGTTGTTTTGCCCTTGTGAGAAGCTGATCGGGGCAGGAGCGGCGGTGTGCGGCAGTGCGGGGGATGGCGAGCCGGCAGTGCGGGGGATGGCGAGCCGGCAGTGCGGGGGATGGCGAGCCGGCAGTGCGGG
>NC_031770.1:34932911-34995274 GCF_001522545.3 Parus major
GGCAGTGCGGGATGGCGAGCCGGCAGTGAGGGATGGCGAGCCGGCAGTGTGCCCTGGCGGCGGCGGCGGCCAACTGCAGCCCGGGCTGCGGGAGCAGCACTGCCAGCCTGCGCATCCCTCCGGCCACAGTCGTGCCCCCTCGGCAGGAGCTGGGGAACGCTGTCTAAAGCCAGGAGACGTTTTGTTCTGTCTGAAGACAAAGGAGAAAAAGAAGGGACTTTGATGCTGTCTTCAGCGGCCTCGTACCAGAGAAGGTGTAGGTTGGTGCCGCACAAGGTGCTCAATGGAAGGGTGAGAAGCATCAGCTGCAAAAAAAACGTGCCGAATACATGGTGGGATGTGGGAGAGATAAACTTCCCCAAGAGGAAGTGGAATTGCCATCCTCAGGGTTGTCTGAACTCACCTGGATGGATCAGAGCAGCTGACTAGCATTAGCTTTGCCCACAGTAGGAGTGGGGACCAGATGACCTTATGATGTCCAGCTGGACTGCAATTACTGTGCAGTTGGCACACTTGAAAACAATAGATCCTGACCAAAAGTGTCCACCAAAAGTGGAGGAAGGTCTCGGACTTGCCTTGAAAGTTCTGAAAGTACTTGCCATAGGGAAGATGCTCAGAAATTTGACTTAATGGCCCACACCATGCTTGGGAGCAGTTCTGGACTACTTATTACCTGAAAGGGTTTGTTTTTCTTTTTCTCTATATGAGATCAGTTGGAACAGATAATCTCTGTGAGACATGAATACATTGCAAGGTGATACCTATGGGACATTAATATATTACATAACTTGATTTGTTTAGTTGCTGTCTCTTTCTCCTAAATCTTTATTCCTAGGATGCATTTGAGATTGCTTGCAAATTTACTCCATAGAGCTCACCCTGCTAAGATAGCGGTTGGCTCTTCTACCTTATCTTAAAAGCAACTCTCTTCTCAAAAAATTGTTTGGGAGAAATTAACCAAAATGTTGGTTAATGTGGTTTTCTTCCATTCTTGTTTTGTTCTGTTCAGAATAGCATGATTGTAGCAAACTCTCTAACTGCATATGGGTCTGTAGCCTAGGGCATAATGGTTAATTTAAAAAAGAGAAATCAAGCTTTGGTTTAGACTGAATTTCGCCTACCAGGAACTGAGTGAGGTGAAGTTTCTTTGCAAAACACCAATTCACAACTACTTGCCAATGACTGACTAGTGAACGTGCATTTGTATTACCTTCTTTTCAACTAGTCAAGGATGGCTACTCAGATGCAATTTTTCTATTGAAGAAAAACTTGTCCATTTTTTCTTGAATACTCAGAATTTTTAGCAGCTGTAAAACATATTCAGATACACACTAAAGAGTTGGGATTTTGTTTGGTTAGAGTGGAGTGTTTTGGGTTTTTTTTGTAGTACCTAAGTGTCTTGACTGAAAAAAGGACTGTGTGTTACATGAAGTATGATATCACATGCTGAACATGTTTGCCTGTGCTTGTGAAGAAATTGTGTTGCTAAAAAGGATGGTAAATTGGGGAGTGAAACAATCCAAGTGCCTCACCTGAATTTACTGAAACCAGGAGTAGAAACTCGGTCCAGTTAAATGTGGTCCTGAAATTTAGACTTAAGTCTTCTGAACTTTCTGTCCATTGGAGTATCCTTTCTATATATGTTAGGTGTCTCTTGGTTTGGATACTTCGTTGTTATTCCTTTGTTCATGTTTTTGTTGATTTAATACTGTTTTTGTGATGCATTTTTTTAAAATTTGGTTTGGGGTGATTTTTTCTTTCTTGTTTTGTTGGGGCGTAGGGAATGGATTTGTGGGGTTTTGTTCTTTGGAGTTTTTTTAAGTCTGTGCTCTTAGTTACCACATTGTAGTGCACAGGAAAAGAGACAGTATGAATCCACACGAGTACTTGTAAGTCCTTTCTAAGTCAAGCAGCTAAGGCAATTTATGCTAACTGAATATTTGTTTTTAAATCTTGCTGCATAAATAATTTATTTTGTAAGGCAGTCTTTCCATGTTTCTTAAACAGTGCATTTACAGGTTATTTAAGGTTGTATTGTCCACTCTTACATAATCTAAGTGTTGCTTCTTTTTGTGGCATAATAGAAATTGAAACTGAACTTGCCATTTACTCAGCTTAGTTTTTGGGTTTTTTGCCTTTTTTCCTGAAACAGTCAGTGCTTAAATGTATTTTAAAATGTCTCAAAATCTACAGCATAATTCAAGAAAATTATGTGAAATGGGAGAAGACCAGTTTATTAAAGGTGATAATTAAAGTCCTGCTTTATAGGACATTAGCAGGTTAAGTGCAAGAGTTTCATTTAACTTTGTTTCTCTTTAAGCATTCACCTCTAAGGCATTTATAGGTCATAGTGCATGGGGAGCGTATGCATGTAGTAAGAAATTTGAAATAAAATTTCTAACTTTCTTTTATTCTATTTCAAATATTTTTTCTTTTTATGCTGGTCATGTTAACAGAGCACATTTCACAAGGCATGCAGGTGACAGAATTGACATAGTTGTGTTCTATTTTTGCTACTATTGATGTATTTGTATTACTTAAATGTGTCTTTCCCTCTTGGTTATATCACAGAGACTTCAGATTAATGTTAATAAGTCTTAATCCAGATTTCTGTGAAACCAAGTACTTATTCTGTGTTGAGAAAGTACATTCATTGCATAGAATGGATGAAAGATTAGAGCAGAATTGTTTGATTGGCAGCAGTAATACTCAGTGGCATGTTTTTCATATTATTCTTTTTGTTGAAAAAAAGTTAATTTTGAGTTGTGCTAATGAAAAATCTCCCTTAAAATTTACCTCATTAGTACTGCCTTTGTTGGCAATTAGCACCTCTAGCTGCTTTAACTAAAGATCTGATCATTTTTCATTTTTTCCTCATTTGTTTCTGTTGCTGCTGCTTTACTGTTTACTGAGGACTGCTGTTCACTGAGGTGTACTGTGGAGGAGATATCTTAAGTGACATGCAAGATACCTCATCATGTAATACTAGATTTTATTCTCTCTGCTGTCTTTTTCCAGCCAAATCAGGGAAAACAATGAAATCTCGGCTTTGAAATGTGTAAGCATCAGTGGTTGTGGTATTTGATAAGGCTTTTTGATAGCTTTTGCTTTCTCCTGTCATCTCGTTGAATGTCAGCAGGCTTTCCTGGTTAGCACTGCTCAGGCTTTGCTCACTTCTGCAATGCTTGCTCTATATGAAGGAATAAATTTACAGCTTTGGGATTTCTTAAATGTATTGTGTGAGTTTATAGGATCAGTGCAGTATCATGGTTATAAGGATCATTGTGTCTTTTGAGAAAAAAAATTTCTTAGTGTTTGCTAGTGACCTCAACTCCTTTCTTCTATTTTCATTAGTCTGTTTCAAGCTAACAGAACTTTCATTTTGTTCACAATAGCTCTCAATTAAAATTCTGGTCTTGCTGCTCATGTTGCCTCCCAGGGTGTGTTTGTGAGGTAGAATCCACCATCATTGTAGCATGAGAGTGTACAGAGCCCTTCCTTGGGGCTCAGTAGATATTGTTCAAAATTCCATTTGCTATTTTCCCACTCTTAGAGTTTTTCCAGGTTTGACAAGGAGTCTCCAAATACAACATTGGTGTCTCTTGGCTGTTTTAAAGATGCTAATAATAACTTCTGTGGATAATGTGCCATCTTCATACTTGACTGATTTATTAATAAGCCCGTGTGCCCCGTCTCTGGTCATGGAACCACATAATCTGTAACGTGTGCTGCAAACCTTTATGCATAGGATTAATGCACACTAATTGTCTCCTGTGCTGTGCACTGTACTGAGTTTGATCTAAAAATGGAATGGCTTTGGACGTGACTGAATCCCAGACTTGTTAAAGGTGTGCCATCATGGGAATCTTGCTGGAAAAAATACTAATTTGCTTCACTTGGGAAGTGCAACTGTATCTGCAGTTTCCTGGCAGTAGCTTCTTCCAGGATGCATAATGTTCCACAGTTGTATGTAACCTGCATTTTAGTGCTTGTAAATTTAATCTTCATTCAAGGCTTAGGCAAACTGCCCTAAGAGATTATGCTAATCTAAAGCTTCTACATCTGAATTTCCTAGTTTGTTCTTTTTTGTGTCATGGAAGTTGCTGTGCAAAATGCCACAAATATGCTTTTCCTTAGTGTTTAAGTAATATTTTGTATTAAGGTAGATTTTTTGCACAAAACAAGTACATTGCTGTGTATTGTACTGATGGAGATGTACAAGAGGAAGGACAGGTTAGATGCAAAATAAGTAGTATTTGAGGTTTGCTTTAAAGAGGATATAAACAATAAGTGGTAACTTAAGAAGAAAGGTCAATGAAGAAGAAAGAGTAAGAGAAGCAGATGGTGAAGAATCAGAAAAAATGTCTGAGGCAGGATGATTTGTGATGCTTTTTGTTAGTTATGATTAATAAACAAAAAATCAAACAATACACCTGTGGAAAAAAAATACTTGTTTGCAATGCTCTAGATCGTTCCCCTTTCAGCTGTTATTTGAAACTGTAGTTAATACACAACTGTATGCTTCAAATGAGATCAGAAACTGAATCTAATTAAAAAACATTGCAGCCAACAGCATTCTGAAATTGAGAGATTATTTTTATGTATTTGGCATAGGATTGTTGGTCTTTTTCCAGACTTGCTGTCTTTTGTTTGTCATACAAGATGTTGGCTTTCATCCAGTTTGAAACAGAGGGGTCCAAGTTTAAAAGCTACTGAAGTCAGCAAAATACTTGTACTAGTGTTAACAGAAGCTCAGTACTGTGTAAACTCTGACTTTCTCTGCTTTTTTGTAGTTTTGATGTTTAATTCCCTCTGTGGGATGTTGCTGTTCTAGGGTAGCATTTAATGGTGGCCTTGAAGCTGTGTTTAATTGGTATTGTCAAATATTGTATTTATTTACCTGCACAGTCCTTTGCAGGTACCTGTTTAGTGACGGTCTGAGGAATAAATACTGTGGATATTGCATCATTCTCAGTTTGTCTTCAAAGCAATCTGGCTGCTTACATTTTGTGCAGCAGCACTGCAGAGCAGAACAGCCTTCTCATACTGCAATTCCTTGTGGTCTTACCGTGCGTGGGGGCAGGTTATGAATCCATGTGCGCACGTATTGCACACGTGCCACCCCTCACCACCCCTGCAATGTGTGGGTATTTCTGGTTAGGATACTGCTGTAGTTTGAAAGCAGGATGAGTAAGATGATTCTCAAATTTCCAGGTGTTTATTTTTCCAATCAGTTCTCAAAAACCTTTAATCAAGTGGTTGGGTAGCTGTATTCTTGAGCTTAAGCTGTCTGGATTTTAGAAGAAAATTAAAATTTATTGTGGTTTTTTTGTCTTGTTGCTTTTTTTTCCCCAATAGATATTTTGTTTTTCCTTTTTTATTTGTGTGAATGACAGTTGTAAAAATGCAGAAACACATTCAAACTAGCACTGCTACCAGGTATTGCAAGGAGTGTGGAATTCCTTGCATGATTTTTAGATGCTTTTTAAAATTTTATTTTGCCTAGTGCAAGTATTCTCTGGAGCCAAGAAAGCACAGTTTCTATTGTATTTATTTATTCCATATTTTTACATGGAATATGAGAAGTTGGCTTTAGTAAAAGGACCCAGGAACAGTGTACTTTAGCTTCTTTCACATTGGAGTACTCTGATAAGCTGCTTAGTTCTGCATTTTGCATTTTAAGTGTCAAGTGTGGCAGTTTATTAGAAGACTTTGCCTTTGGAGAAAAGATAATGTTTTATGTGTGGAATATCCACTATTTCTGTGTTCAGTGAAATGCTTCTAACTACAGTTTTCTTAAGTGTCATTTCTCAGCAAAAATAAATCTGGTAAGAACCAATATCTACTTTTTGTGGAGGACTGAGCTGTTTAAATTCCTTCAGGGTGATAATTGCTCTTTTATTTGGAAATGTTTTAAAAAGTTTGTAGAGTCTCTTCACTGCAAGACACCAAGAATTTCTACATTAGAAGTCTCTCTGTCAGTATGGATTTCCCCTAAAATTATAATTATGGCCCCTTTTTGCTTTGCTGTTGTATTTCTTATAGGTAGAGTTGCTTTCTGTTGTCCTAAGTAATACATAGAAATGTTGTTCAATAATGCTGCAGGTTTGGTAACTGATGAGCAGTTAGTTGGTGCTAAAACTCATTCTGGGGAAGCAAACTTAACAGAAATGTTAATGTTTAAAAATAAATAAAGGGGAAAAGGCAAGAATTTGGGAAGATCTCTGGTTGTTTGAAAAATCTTGTACAATAAAAATCTGTTTAAATTCTGAATTAGAGAGGTTTTTTTGGAGGGCTCAGGATGAAGCCAACCTAGAGAAGTCAAGAGAGATGAACTATAGCAGTTGGAGTCTGAAAATGGCTTGAAATCTGCATCATTGGTCTTCTCCATTGAAAGCTGTCTCTTTCTGTTTGCCTAAAAGAAAGAAAAGATCATTCTCTTTGTAGTTTCTTACTACTGTGGTATCTTAGGTTAGTAAAGAGAAGACCAAAATGTTGAACATGGTTGATTTTCCTAATATTATGCATCTTGAGTGTTCTTGTGAAAGAATTTGAGAAACACGTGGTTAAGCCTCTAATAAACATACAGAGGTTAAGCTGGTAAGAGACAGAGGTCCTTTGAACACAGTAACTGGGAAAACTAGTTTGCATACTGAAGTTTACTTGCCAGAAGCATCTTAAAGCATTTAGGTCCTGCTTTTACTGTGTGTGGGCTTGGGGTTGTGGGTTTTGGTGGGGCTTTTTAACATCAGCAATTATCAGAGAGAACTGAAAGAAATTACATACCTTACGTTTGTGTTAACAAAGCAAAGCACTAAAGGGCAAACAGGAGTCGATTCAATTTTGCTAACAACAAAAATTAAATTTCATTAAATATCAGATGCCTCATTTCTAAGTTAATGTTTACAACTCCGTTGCTTTTGTTAATCAGCTCAAGAAAACTGATTGCCCTTCCTGCTGTTCAGTCTCAGTTGCTAGCTTCATACATATGTGAATTCTTACTCTTTGTAAACTCCTGTATGTATTTTCATTATAATTTGCATTTATTACAAATGCAAGTGTTTCTAAGTCCTTGTTCTGCTTATGTTTTTAGACTTTTAGTAAGAAAAAAATGTAATTTGAGACTTTAGTCTGGGTGTGATTATGTGGTACAGTAAGTTGTTTGGTGTTCCTTACATCCTGAGCTGCCTCCAGAGGTTTGTCTCTTGGGAGGTATATGGTGTGTCCTCCAATTCAAATCCTTTTCTCTTCATCACATCAAGCTGTGTGTTACAGTGCTTCTCTTTGACTGAATATTCGTGATTGTTTCTTCAGATATCAGCTAGGCTCATATTGTTTTCCTAAGCTGTGTTAAGCAGAAATGTTCAAAATAGTTGTGTTTGTCATTATTTTGATACTCATTCAACATTACCTTTGGTTTGGCAGCTGAATATACTGTTGCAATAAATAATACTTTCTGCTTTAAGTAAATCTACCACTAAGTCATCAAAGTATATAAAGCTTATACTGATTATAAATCTAGTATTTTCAGTTTTGATTTATTCCCAGAATGATTTGGCAATTTTTAAAATTCCTAGCTCTGTAGGTGAGACCATCTCATTACTGTTTATATACTCTTTCTTTGAAAATTTTAGTTGATTTGCCAATATAAAGATTGAGCAATAGTAGGAGTAGTACCATTCATCCAGCATAATAGGCTCTCTTATATAGAGAAATTATGATGTACAATGTTATTCCAGCTGTGACAATATTGAAAACTTTTTAATTGTTATTTTACAGTAGAGGCAACACAGCTGTAAATCTGACTACAGCTATCTGCTCATTTCTCCAACTAGCTTCTGAAGGATTTTTCACTACTGAATTTTAAAGGTGCTTTATTTCTATTGAAAGCAGTGCAGTTAGCAGTACAGAGGTATCCTGTCCCAGGGCTGGCACAGCTTCCCATGCTCTGTGCAGTGCATGGGCTCAGCCCTTCATGCACAGTTCTGTCAGCTGAAGTTACCCATTATTGATTTGGATTAACTTGTTGGTGTCAAGCTAATACATATTTGTTGAAAGCAGGTTTAGAATGAAACGGAGGAAAAGTAAAATTACTTTGGAGTTTCCAAGACATGATTTTTTCTAAGCATAACAGAGGAGCGTTGTGAGCTGGGAGATCTGAACCCAAATGGAACTACTGCCACAAACACTATTGGTTTTATAGAATTTGCATTTTCTTTTAGATGCAGGTGTTTGGTAGAGCCTCGTTGAGTCTGTAAACTCTTTATTTGGAAGGCATCAGGATTGAGGTCAGGATTATTTGTGATTCTGGTGTGGTGTTTTTTGGGGTTTATTTGTTTGCTTGTTTTGAATTGCCACCTTTCTTTTTAATATTTCCAGTACAGGAAAAGAAACTAGTTCAGGAAATGGAATTACAAAATTATAATAGCTTTGCTGTCTACCCAAAGGGGATTATTGTCTTCATTGACTGTAGCTGTCTTGATACAACTGATATAACCCTTTTTCTGTTTATTCGGTCCTCAAAATGGAAAATCTTTGGTAAATCTGTAGTAAACACTGTGTTGCAAAATTGTGTATCAATGAATGCCAGTTCTTAAAACTGGTATCTGTGACCGTCTTGTGGTGTGTGGCTTTTTTTAACCCAGGTTAGTTCCAGGCTGTTATATTAGGAGAAGATTAGGCTATAATGTGGGTGAGACAGGTTGCTCCACTGTGTTGTACATGAAATGTGGAGCACCAGAATTCTGGGAAATGTAGCAAGACTCATTTAGAAAATAGAATGGATTTTAAATAAAGTTCAGTTTTAGGTAAAAGGTCAGGTTCTAGCTCCCTTTTTTATTTGTAGCAGTTCATCCGTATACAGTATTGTGCATATTGTATGTGTAAGTTAATCTCATTTTTTAATCTACTATAACTGCCCTTTTGATTCTTGAAAATCCTTTTGGGCATTTTGCATTCCGATATCGATCCCTGTCTGTCTGACTGCTTCAGCTGGGTAATCATTTTTCTTGTTTATCCCTAATCCTTTTAATATTTCCTTCCTGCCACTGTATAGCAGTACAGTATGCCTATTGTTTGGAATGTGTCTCAATGATGACTGTAAGACTGTTCAATGAAAGTGACTGTGTTTTAGCCTAGATTTCACAAAAATGGTTTACAAAAATGCAAAGCTGAACACGTGCCTTCAAAGCATATGTGCCAATTGTAGTGCATTGCTTTGTTAGTCGTGCAAAAATCTTTATGAACCATATCTTATTCTAAACTGCTCAGAAAAATGAAATATGGAATATAAAATGAAAATTAAATATGAAGCTTGCTATTTCAAAATGCTTCTTATTCTGTGTTCTTTGTATGGAACTTACAGGAAAAATGTATTTTTCCCTCCATCTCTGTGTATATACACATCCGTTTGTATATCCATATGGATATGTATTAAAAATTTGATTTTAAAGAATCAACTGTAGAACCATTTCAATATCTCAGTCAAAACACTTGGACCTGAGAAATACCAATTTCTCTTCAGCCATCTCCTGCAATAAAACATTCTGCCCTCGTTTCTATGGTGACTGAGTAACAGCATCACATGAAGTTCTGACAAAATGATAACAATTCCTTCCTGAAATGGTTTCCTGAGAAGCATGGAAACCATTCTTCCATTTCACCTGAAGAATGAGAAGACCCTCCCATCCCTGTCAGGGCTTTTCTTCTCTGTTTCTCCCACAGCAGATTATACCCTAAGATCCTTTTACTGTACTAACCAATGTTTTAACTGTTCTGCTTTTCTCATTAAATAAACTTGGCATGTACTTTCTCTGCGTGTCAAAGCAGAGCATGCACACATAATGAAGGAAAAGAATTTGATACAGAGGTGAAAGTAAAGTGTTTAATTCTTCTTAAGGAGCTATTTTTATTTCTGTGCTGCTTTGGTATTATATAGGTGGGGAGGGTTGGGGAGTGGTTTGACGTGGTTGGTTTTTGTTATAACTGCTCTACTTTAACAAAAGAATTGGAAAATGCTGGAGATCTGGACTTCCTATGTTCAGTGACTGTCTTAGTAAAAACATATCTAACTAGTACCTAGCTTGAGTATTGCATAAACCTTTCAGGAAGCTGAAGCTAAAGAAGCTTCCTTCTCTCAAAGAAAGCATTAGTCGCAGCATAAGTGCTTCAGTAACTTGCTATTATACCTCCATTTCCCCCTAATAACTTTGTACTGTCATGGGAAGTATAATTTTAAAAATACACTGTAGTTTTTGATATGGAGAAACTTTGTTTAGAGTTCTGGATTTATGGCTGTTGTTTTATGACAGACACTTTCTAAAGTTAATGGGAAAAAAAGAAACCAAATCCATATCTTGATTTCTTCTTATGATTATATCCTTTGAAGCTTGTTCTCCTCCCCCTCATGCACTTTATAACAAGTATACTGTGGTTGCAATGAAAGGTCAGTTTGAATGTTTTTATGCCTCAACTTCCGAGATTCTCAATTTTCTTGTGCACTTCTGAGATGAAAGTGAGACTTTTTTTGAGACATCCTAACTTTTTAAGTGAATGATCCCTGTTTTAATAATAAAGCACACAGTGCATTGTATCTTTTTCAGCTATTATTTTTCAATTATACATTGTAACTTAGGTTATTATTAATAATTGTAGGGTATACTCTGTCATGTGCTCAACAACAGCAAGTTGTTCTTGCAGGCTCTTAGCAAAGTACAAGTGAGCCTGAACCTTCAGACCTACAAAAAGTAAAGTTTGTCTTGAAATGAAAAACTTCTACCAGTAGTAATTTATATCTAAAAATAACGCTGTCACTGGTAAACTGAAGAACTTTATTTTAAATGATCCCCAGAGCTGCCTTTCAGAATAGGGATTAAGTTGATTTCCAAGGATAGAAGTCTTATTTGGAATTAATCAAAATGTTAGTTTTCCTGTCTGGATTGTGTTCAGTTTATTAAGAATGTTGTATTTCTGGCTACACTTCTGAATTTCTTAAGAAAATTGTCTGTCTCAGAGTGGATAGTTTGCAAAAGCTTGATTGATCCAGACTCTTCCTTTATCTCTTTAGAGATCCTTTGTTGGCTCAGGCTGCTGAGATGTCAGGAATAGCAGAGCACTTCCAGCTTCAGTGGTGTTTGATGAAAGGCTGTAAAGAGAATGTGTCCCACAGAGAAACCTCATCAGGAAACCAACCAATATTTTCTGTTCTCTGTGTAGCTATTTGAAATACTGCTTTTTTGAACATAAAGGCAGCTCTTGCAGACAACTTTGTTTTTCTTAGTGAGTTGTAGGTTATCAGCTCAAACTTTTATGGGAAGCATGAAATGCTTGATGTTTGATGGATGCATCCCTGAAAAGTGATTGTTCTCCTTATTAATGGTAGGGGTATTCTTTTTAAGGGATATACTGAAATGTGATTGCGTTTTATGCTATAGCAATTTCACTGTCTCTACATGCAGGTAGGGTTGTGTGGAATTCTTCTTGTGAAGGGATTTGCACTATGGGTGAGAACAATGTGACACGTGTGCTGTGTAATGTGTTAAGATGCCCTGTTATTCAGGAATATGTATATATTTGCTGTATTAATTTGTTTCATAGTAAGTCACATATATATAGCCCCATGTGTAGTTCTCCCTTTCCTCAAAAGCCTAATTCCTTCACCACAATGCTTTGAAAAATGAAGTTCTCCTGATACTGGACACACATAATATTTGTTTATGTTGTATTTATTATCAAAACAGAGTTTAAGTCCTGATTCATTGTTTGACTGTGAAGACATTGGTCAGGAAGAACCTGAATTGTGTAATAGGCAGTAGCTTAAAGCATCCAGGGGACAGGTTGCTGCTTTGTAGTGTATGTGTCAGTTTGACAGAGAAGCTCGTGTGAATCTACTTTGGTCTGTTTAAAAGCTCCTTTGAAACAGTCTGTCTGGTATGGAAAAGGGGCAAAGTAGCAGAAATAGCACTGGTGAGTGACTTCCCAGGGATTTTTTCTGGAATACAGCTTGGCATTACCCTGCTTTCTGTCTTTTGAGGCTGTTGGTGTATTTTTAATTATTTTGTTCTTACATGTTTTGGTTTTTTTTTAACGTTCCTTTTGTAAGGGGTAGAAGTGTTTGTTAATAAAGGAAAAAAGAGCTATTAAACAGTTCTTGTTTGATGAAATCTTAAATAGCTGTATGTATTGGAATTAAATCAGGAATTGTGCTCAAGCAGTGACATTTATGGCTGTATTAATGTTTGTAATTTATTTTGAGAACAGATTAAATTTTGATGCCTTCTTCGCTGAAGTAATGAAAAGGTAGAACTAGTTTAGTGTAATGAATCCCTGTGGATAGAGACAATTTTGTCATTTGCTGAGATAACAATAATAAAAACCTTGAAACTTTTCTGAATGGTTGCTTAGAAGTCTTCTATCCAAAGTTGGTGTCAAAATGAGGAAGCCACGTCGGCTTTTACTGAGATGCAGTAAAACTGAACTCCCATCTTACACTGCAGTGAATTCTGGACTTGGAAAGCAGTTACACTAGCATGATGCTAGCTGATAAATAGTAATGCTGCACCTGGAGCTGATGGATTCTCATGTATTAGATAAAAATTATGTTCAAAGAAACACTTTGTATCCTGCTGACCACTTATCATTTTAGTCAGTAACTGCTTTCCATAGAGGAAAACAACATCTAAATCAAGAAACAAATTGTGACATTGTCTGCAAAAAGTTTCTTAACCTGCTTTTGACTCTGCTGTGGGCTAGAATTTGGGAAGCTGGTAGATAATTGTCTGTTGGTTGATCCAGCTTGGGTGAAATATATTTGACTTCCCTGCTGCTCAGTTGTGTTTGGGTATTGGGAAGGGAATGTTTCAACATGTACGTAGTTCGAGAAGCAATTTGGAAGCACAGTATTTACATGAGTATTAATAGGGAGTTATTAGTAGGGTTTTGTTTATTTATTTTTTGGGACTATGAAGTACAAAAGCAATAGTGACACAGGATTAAAAAGAAAACCTTTAGTTTATAAATACCTGCTGGTGTTTTATTTCCTGATATTAAAACATAAACACGTCTTTTGCAAGGCGGTGCTTATGTTTAAATAATTTCCTCTGTAAATGGTGCTGGCTTTATGTAAGAGTCCTGTCACAGTCTGTAACCTTTAACTACATTGAGCAAAATATTCTAAAGTGGAAAAGATTATCAAAAATAACTGCAAAACACTGAGTGAATATTTCATGCAAAAATATTTTTGTTTTCATACAAAAAATACATGGTTCTCTATTTTAAATTTCTCTCCTCTATTGCTTCTGATGCTTCTTATGTGTTGATAGTGACATGTCCTTGTTTTCATATCATTGCTAAGTGATCTTAGCAACTCCAGCAGCAGACTTTGCATTGGTCTTCAAAAATTACACATCTAGAGTCCTGTATAATGTGAATTGGAATAGTTTGATGTGCATTGCTGACAAGCCTTGCCTTTTGGAAAGTTATCCAAATTGGTCAAAAATAGTTTTTATTGCATTTGACCAATTGCATTGCTCAAATTTTATCTGTATTGAATTATCTAAGCAGTACTTAAGGAAATGCTTATCTTCGTATAGATACTATACTTCGTATAGATACTATAGATAGTGTGTAAATGCAGTCAGGTAAAAAATAGCGCTCAACTTTTTAAAATACTTACAATCCGAAGTATTTTCATGAGAGAGTTTGCATGAGGATGGGATTATCTATTAGTCATGGAAACTGGATGGGCATGTTTATGTGCTAGGGCACATAAGGTAATGAGCAGTGGGAGTTTAAGGGTCATCATGAGTACAAGTGCTCTGTCAAGAGCCTATCATGAATATGTACTTTAAGGGCTGCTACTGCTACAGTTCTGTCGCTTCTCTGTGCATGTTGAGCAAACATGCAGTGGAAAATGAAAACAACTTTAAAAGCTAGAATGTCAAGCCTTTTATTATATCCATAAACTAAAGGCTATCAATAAAATACTGAAACTAGTATGTCATCTATTATTTATATAGCTCTCTGCAGTGAACCTCTGTAACCAGTAGTGTTCTGTCTGAACAATGTCTTTAATAAAAACACAAGATAAGAAACTAAATGTAACTTTAGGTTTTTTTTGAAAAAAAAAATTAGTCTTAAAAATGTTATTCAAAGTTATAGGCAAAATACATATCTAGTCAAGGCTGTTTTAAAGATAGATGAAAATAGTAGGATTTTTAACTGTAAGAGCTATAATGCTATATAGTAGCACATTTAGGTTAGTAATCTTTGATGGTTATAAGAAAAGACATAAAGTACTTGTACATGAAGGGCTCATATAATATCCTGAGTTAGAAGGGATACATAAGGATCATCAACAAACCTCATCATTACCATAGTCAAACCTCTTATCTCTTAGTATTCAAGCTGCTGAAGTATGTAGAAACAACACTTCTAATGTGAACATTGGGAGTGTGTACAGGAAAAGTCCTCTTGTGCTAATGTATTCAAATATGTTAGCTCTTGAACTTTTAACTTGCTTTTTGAATATGTGAGAGCTCAGTTCAGGTTAATAAAGCAATCATTTTAAATCAGTCCATAATGGAAGGTCTTAGGAAACTGAAGGAATAGGTGTGAACAACTGGGCTGACATGATATGACAAGTTGTTTCTTGACATGCTGGCCAAATATAAGTTCACAGCTTTACTTGAGGCTGTGTGGGTTCAGCCATCACATGCGTCATATGAATTAGAAATTCTGTAAAATATTTCATAAGACACCTTGCAACTTGCAAATAATTATAGTTTTTAAAGGATATTTAGTAATTTTTGCTAATCAGTTCAGCAGCATCTGTTTCCTTTTTTTAGTGCTTTGGGGCGAGGAAAAAGAGAGGAGTTTTATCTGAGTTTATCTTTACAACTTCAGTCTTTTGCTGACACATATGGCATGATGATTTTTCTCTCCCTTTCAGAAGAGAAACCTGATTGCTCCAAGGCCCGCTGTGAGGTCCAGTTTTCCCCTCGATGTCCAGAAGATTCCATCTTGATTGAAGGCTATGCACCTCCTGGTGAATGCTGTCCACTCCCAAGCCGTTGTGTGTGTAATCCTGCAGGCTGCTTGAGGAAGGTTTGCCAACCTGGCTATTTGAATATATTGGTTTCTAAGGCATCAGGAAAGCCAGGGGAATGCTGTGATCTCTATGAATGCAAGCCAGGTAAAACCAGATACGTTTTCTTTTCCTGTTTTTATTTTTTCTTCTGTCTGGCAAGCAAAATATTCTATATAATTGCATCCAATAAAGCCTATAGAGCCTCTAAATTCTCCTGATTATTCTTGAAAGTTAAATGAAAAACTATGACATAAAAAATATGAAAGTGTATGTAGGCAATACCCATTAAAAGAAAAAAGGATAAAAATATTATGGTAATTTTTCTTTCTTTTTTCTTTAGACATTAATTTAAACTGAGTAGCAAGGGAAAAGTAATCTAGTGAGAATATTGCATTTCTGTGAATGTGCAAGTGACATACTCTATATATTGATTAGATTATACAGAGGTTTTTCATAGTAGGAATGCATTGTACTTGGTCAGGGAATTAGGATTTATGTTTTAAGATCTCTCTGGATTATCAAGTTTTGACCCTTAAAAACTGCAAAGCAAAAGGATTAGGGAGGGGCATACTAAAAAACCGTACAATATTTTCAGTATTTACTCATCTTCCATTTAATGAGAACACAAATCACCCTTCCTTGTGATTTATTATTCCAAGTGAAGCAGAAGATGTAATTCACTCTTTGATCCAGGCTTTGGTAAAATAAACAGTCAAAACAGAGAACTGAAAGCAAGCATATAATCCAAAACATTATATGCAAACAGTTTCAAGTGTGCTTAAACTGTCCATTTCCTATGCTAATATTTAACATTTTCTTAAATCTTCCACAAAAGAAGGCTGTACACTCCTTGTATCTTCTAGTGCTTCTCTTTGTGTTTTTTCCCTAATATTCAGTGCAAATCTGTGTAGAAATTCAAGCAAACTTTTTTTGTACCCTGTCCTGAGTAGTTGGTGAGCATGTCTTTACTATAATTTTTTGCTCTGGAACATTCTGTCAACCATGGGCTTCTTTCATCTAGAATTATCTGTGATTTCTTGTGACATTGTCTTTTTGGACTCCTCCCTGGTTATGTTTCCCTTCTATAAGTTTTTTTCAGTTAATCCACACTTTAACATGTAGTATTCGAAAGCAGGCTAATATTTTGGGAGCGTCTTAATCAGCACTGAATACTTTAGAATAATTGCTTTCTGTTTCTCATGCAAAACTTTAAATAAGATTTTAACTGTTTTGCAAGTTGGTGAGCTGCTGTGATGCCAGGACCTTTCTGTAGTATGACTGCTACTGAACCATTATATTTGTACATTTTAATTCCTTCTATACACTTCAGTTATGCCTTTACTGAGTTTTGTCTTGCTGACTTTGGATTATTTATCATTTTCAAAAGAAATTTTAGCTCTGATCTTGTCCTCCCAAATATTATTTGAATTCCCATCTTGTAGTTGGCAAATAAGTCCATCGAGACTTCCCCATGGGAAAATTACTTCCTGAAAGCTGTTTTCAACTTTCTAGTTTTACAGAATCTTCAAACTGAATAGGATTTTCTATCATATTAGTGAATCTATGGGACTCTGTGTGTTTTGTTTTCTGAAGCAGTTTGTATATTTGCTGTAGGGAGTTTTAAGAGGTGAAGGTACATGGGACAAACAAAGGAAAAATGAAGGTGTGTGTCAGGAGAGTAGAAGAGCAGGGGCTTTGAAGAGATTGGGGAAGGAAAGAAACTAATGGGATTTAAGGAAAGCATAGAGCTTTGCAAATGGGAGTTAGAGATTGAGAGACCTGGTAATAAGCCCTGCATCTTCAGAGTCTGACTTGGTATACTGAAGAATTGTAGGCAAGAAGAGTTAGAGAGGAGCTGAACTTCATGAATTATTACTGAAATGCCATGTTGCTAGAAAAATACGGGTAATGGACAGAGTAAGGCCTGGGAGGTTGGTGCAGAGGCTCTTCTGGGGCTGATGTCATCAGTTCTACTGAATGTGTCAGCAAGTTTATGGAGGTACCACATTGAACTAAGAAAAATATGTTTCCATTATTGGCCACAGACCTAGAAACTTTAGTTCTGGGAATAATGCTTCCAGAACACTCTTCCTGCTCCTCCATGTTTGCTTAACCACCCTTGATAGGGGTTTTGCACCAGCAAGGACTTTCTGGTGGAAATAAAGCTGGGAGGACTACTTCCTATGACAGCAGTGCTGCTTTATGCCAAGATAAAGTGCTTGTGCAATTAAAACATAAATTGTGTTTATTTCTGTTCCTTAAAAAAGATATCATCGCTCTCTAGTTTACTCTGGCATTTGAGTTGGGAGCCTTCTGCTGAGAACTGCATATGTTCAAGTGCTGTGATTGGCAATGGAGTTAGTGAAAGGAAAATAGAAAGTGTTTCCTCAACACTAAATGCTAGAATAAAAATATTTCATTTTGAGATCCACTTCCTATTCTGCCCCTTTTACTTTAGGAGTACAATTGAAGGCATAGTTAAAATGAATACTGAAGAAACTTAGCAGCTTAGATGTCTATTGGCCTCCAGAATAATTTACTTTAAATGTTCTTACCTGCTGCTCCACCAAGTATCTCATCACAGTTGTGGCACATACTGAGAACAAGTGTGTCGTGCTCATTGTTTTACCATGGTTGAAAAGCTCAGAGATGAAATAACCCTGGTTTGGTTTCATAAGCAACTTCTTTTATTCCTACAAGATGTAACTGTCCATTCACTAGTGGGGAATTTAGTCTATGTGCATTGAATTTAACTTTAAGATGGGAATTACATTTCTCAAAATGTATTTTAATTTTTTTTCTTTTCTTCAAGACAATTTGAATGAGCAGTCTCAAATGAAACTGCATATTGTGTTAACTGCACAAATAAAAATAACCCAAAACAAAATTTGTGGGAGTGTATGTGCTAAACCACTATGAACAAGGACATTTTTTAAATCATGTTTTTTTTTTTATTTAAAGATTGAGTTAAAATCTAAATTAAAATATGTTTTGCTGAAGTGTTGATAGGCAGTCTAGCTGTCACTTCTGAATAAAACAAGCTAAATAGTTTACTTTGGCAGTTGTCCAAGAGATGTTTGTTATACCTTTTTTGATAAGTTTTGTTGTTGTATGTGGTGCAATGGAGAGTGTCATCTTATAGTTTCTGACATTTTTGGAAAGCATTGGGAAGTGTCTGTCACGATAGACATATAGCCTGTGTTGAAAAGACCACTCCTGTCATTTTTTCAGAAGTCTTTCTGGCAGAGCTTTCATTCACTCATTTCCAGCATGGCCTGAAAATGACTCTTTTTTTCCTGTACCATATATTGGTTTAAACATAATTGTAAAGAAAATGTTATTGTTTGCCTTACTTCTTTGGGGAATTCTGTGCAGTCAGGGCTTGATGGAAAGTCCGAGATCAGCAACATAATCTAGTAAGTAGTGTGTAATGACGCACAGGGAAGTAGCTTGTGCTCCACCCTGATACAGCTTCAGCATTGAAAATCAGGTCGGGAGCTTAGACAGCCTTGCACTAAAGGACAAGGGTCAGCAAAATCAAGTTTTTATACACAGCTCAGAGAAATAGAATTCCATAATGTTTTTTCTTTTATCCTCTGTTACTTACAGAATAGAACTTACACTGTTTTATTGAACGATTTGTTAAAAGTTTATGTTGACAGAACTTGAGACAGGAGTGGGAAAGGATTGGACAAGAAGAGTGAGGAAGAATTACAGATACATTTCTAATGGAACTGGGGAAATGGATTTTAAGTTGACATTGAAGGTGAGAGAGGGGAAAAAAAATCAGGAAATGCGGAGATCCATGTTGGGCAATACCTGGGATAAGGCAGTTAAGAAAGTGGTTCAGGCAGTGATACAGCTGCATTGAAGGCCCAGGAATGCTGTGGTTGTATGTAATATGTTCTGAGGTGTCATGGAATGTAAAAAGGATAATACCTTGTCAAGGAGAGATACTTCCTGTCTACCTCTCTCCCGTGGCAGACGATGTGACTACCGTTATCGTGTGTAGCTGTGTTGTGTTGCGTTGCTCATGAAGAGCCAGTTGAAATGCATCTGAACTGAAGGCAGAGGGACATCATGTGATGCTTGCATGCTGTAAAAGCAGACTGTCTATACTTGTACTGAACCTTCAGGAATTTGCAGCTTTTGAAGCCTTAGCCTTTGCTGAGCCACTGTTTCATCAGAAATGCAAATACTGTCTTGCTTCTTCACCATTAGATGTGTAGATCTTTATTTAGTTCTTGCCCTAAACTGTACACTGTATTGAAACGCCAGCTATTATTAGTATAAATGTGGCAGGGTGAAACTTAACACACTTAATATACTTTGTTAACTTACTATTCTAGAAAGCTTTATTCACCTGTTTTCATTAGCAGTTTCAAAACCTTTGGTTTTGTAGTCTACAAAGGAGGTAGCACATTACTGCAGATATGTCAGGGTCTGTCACTGTGGCAGGGTTTCTGCTACATTCTTGTAGAAAAGTGGTAACTCTCAGATGCTTCTATATACAAATTCAGTGAATGAGAAAAGTCTTGAACACTCGTAAGCAAAGGTTGATTGGGTGAATCTTCACTGATAGGAAATTGGAACATATTTATGAGCTCCTGAAGACACAGATTTGTCAAACAGTATTTAAAGCTTAAAGTTTCTATGATGGACAAAAAAAATATTAGTTTAGAATAAGATATAATAACAGCTTATAAAAAACTGTTCATAAAATATACACATGTCAATTATTGGAGTCACAGTAGGATGTGTAAAGAAAACTAAATGGTCGGTGGCAAATGTTTGCAGCCTTATTTTTCAGGACAGTAGTGCAGCTAATCTGGGAGATACCTTTTAAAGAAATGAAGAATTACAATTAGAAGCTGTTCTGTAACCTCAGAATATTTCCAGTTTATCTATAAGTTTCTGTCAATACTTTTTCCAGTTTGAGAAACCTGTTTAAATCTGAAAGAAAGTAGGAACTTTTTTCCTTTTCCAAATATTTTCCATTTCTTATCTGCCTTTATCTCTTGCTTGGTGAGGAAACTATGAGAGATATGGGACTGTTCCACCTGGAGAAGAGAAGGCTCAGGGAAGATCTCATGAATTGTATGAATACCTGAAGACGGTATAAAAGCAGAGCCAGGTTCTTTTCAGTGTTGCCCAGTCATAGGACAGGGAGGAAAGAGACACAAATAGAAGCACAGGAGGTTCCATCTGAATATCAGGAGGAACTTTTTCACAATGAGGGTGATTGGACACTGACACAGTTTTCCCAGAAAGGTGGTGGAGTCTCCATCCATGGAGATATGGAAAAGCCACTTGGGCATAATCCTGGGCAGCCAGATCTACCTGGCCTGGCTTGGGAACCTCTGAGAGGTCATGTCCTAGTTCAGCTGTTTCATGATTAATATAATAATATAATAATAAAGAGAAAAAATTCCATTTGAGGAGTCTTAACTTGAGGTTTGTTTGTAATGTTTTTTACTTTTTACTTGATTAAAAAGACAGACTGGGCTGGTTTTCAGTATTAGTGAGCCATGCTCTATCTCACAGTAACAACTGCAATGGAGATGTGCAGAGCACATGTAATTCTTAGACTGATGTCTCATGGTGGCAGAGTCAGTTATTGCTATGCACCACTGAGGATCAAGCACGGAAAATGTAGGAACAGAGGAGAAAAAATGGCCCTTTGAAGGTTATGAGCTCTTGCAAGAAATGTGGGTAGCATTGTCAAGCTGCTTTAGTAGTTCAGTAAGCCGCTGTGGTAGTGTCAGTGTTGCAGTGAGGTTTAATCAGTAATCAGGGATATTGTACTGCATCATTTGCAGTCTGGTAACATTCTGTTCATCCTGCTTGCTCTGTCAGAAAGTTGCTCATTTCTTAAGGGGGAGCTGTGTTTTGTTCTGTACTTTTTTGGTATAATTTTGAAAAGCCATAACAGACACATATTACCTGAGCTGGTAGTGTTTGCTGTGTGGAAGATTTAGTACCTGTCGTGGTTTAAAACCAATAACTAAGAAAATTACTTATTTCTTGCTGTGAGATATGGATTAGAACAAAAGCAAAACAGGCATAAAACTTAAAAGGAATAAACAAAGTTTACTGACAAACTACAATAATAAGAACACCAGAATAAACTTCCAGAAAAACCTTTTCATCCCCTATCTACCCACTATTCCTTGGTTCACACAACAACAGAGACAAAAACTTTGGAACTTTGGTGGTTAAAACAGTCCCAATTCTTGCTACAGTCTTTTCACCAGTCTTTGTAGAGAAACAGAAGTTTCTTCCTGTTAATTTATGGAGTTTCTCACAAGAAAACTATTTTTGCTATAGTTTTCCATTGCCCTGATATCAGCTGCCCAGAGCTGCTATTATCAGAGCCCACCCCTCCCATTTTTACATCACTCTGAGGTGTGTATGGGCCATGAGTCTAGGGATAGCATTTTTAAGGATGATATTCAAAGGCAAAAAAGTCTTCTTCATCTGTTTCTGTGAGCTTCACTAGACAACAGTTTTCTCATTGCCTCTCAAGGCTTCAAATCTCCCAGCACTTCACTATACCATAATTACTCAAGTTTACACTTTGAACACTTTATTCCTCCCTAGATACTTAACATGAATTAAAGGAGTTCTTTTCAGGACTTCATTGTCCATCTCCATTGTTTTAACAGAAAGATATTTCAGCTAAATTAAAGCATCTTCTTAATTCTCTACCTTTTCTGAAGCTTCTTTTCTTTCCTGTCACTGGTAGTTTATAAAGTCTCTTTTCATGTTGATCACTCTCTTTTTTTTCTCTCTGGATAAAAGATTAATCTGCAAGTCTCATCTGGGTAATGAAAGAGTTAAAATCTTGCCCAGGCTGTTGTAGGTAGTTCTGTGGCCTCGGCCGGTGCAGGAACTGGAGTCGTCTGCGATGGAGAGTTCCTCATGGCTGCTCTGGAGAGTGTGGTCACCGTCTCTGCTTGCTGCAGGCCCAGAGCCCCTCTCCTTCTTCACTCAGCAGTTTCTAGTGAATTTAGTTACAGCAAAAACCCTGCAGCCGAGCCAGAGATCGGCTCGGCCAGGCCTGAGCCCGGGGAAAACCCCCCGCAGGACCCACATCTCCCAGCCGGGAGACGCGGCAGGCCCAGCCCTGTCCCCGCCCGGCCGCATGGCCTGGGCAGGGAACGGGAGGCCGGAGCTCCGCCACTCTTCACAGCCAGGAAACAAAGAGAACCAAGAGAGCTCTGGTTTTACACTTTAAGGTAGGGTTCACAAGTTGATCCCACTTTTCAATGGCCTAAACTGCTGTCAGTTCTCAGCAATGACCGATAATTGGTCAGGAGAAAAGACTCCGGGCAGTTCCCAGAAACTTCAACTTTTCTTAAAGGTAAAGTAACTCCATGACAGTATCAAATACGAGAAAGATGTGTTTCAGCTTTTCTGAGTATGACTTAGAACATTATTTATATATTTAGTGTGGTTTGGTTTTGGTTTTTGGTTTTTTTTTTCCATTTACGTTCTAGACATTCTAAAAACTGTCCATCTGTCTTTCTTGTTATGTGGAATTCTTCATTTCACGAATGCAGAAAGATTTGTTACTTTGCATTTCAATTTGCTATATATAGATAAACCAGACAACCTAATAAAATAGTCTTTAAAAATGTCCTTTATACATGCATCATGTATATCTATATCGTGTATATCACATGCTATACACATATATCTACAGTGTATCTCTTTTTTTTTCTGTAACCCAAGTATTTTGCTGTTTAAACAGACATTAATTAGTTAAAAATTAAACAATGAATGTTTACTGTTTTAAAAGCTGTGGGAAATATATATTCTTCATAAGTAGGGTTCCTCTATTAAATAAAATTCACAGTTGTAATGATTGTGTAAGGTTGCCTGTCTAACTTCTGTAAATTGTTTTAATATCTAATATCACTTCAGTCGCTTCCTAATAATTTTAAAAAGTGAATCTTAAAGAGAAAGGGAGGCTTTTTGTAATGTTACCTAGCAAGCACGCGTTCACTGGATAATTTTTGTGACTTAAAAGGCTGATGCATAAGTGGTTGCTTATGAGGAAGTAATTTGCAGAAAGCTTCTAAAGCATGAGTAAAAGAAATGTTCTTCTTCCCTTCCTCCATAGTGTTCAGTGTGGATTGCAGCACAGTCGAGTGTCCTCCTGTTCAGCAAGTTGTTTGCCCCCTGGATAGCTATGAAACCCAAGTCAGGCTGACGGCCGATGGCTGCTGCACCCTGCCCACAAGGTTGGTGTCTCGATGGCTCAGTGTTTTTAACTTGTTCTCGACAATCCAAGCACTGGAAATACAGGATATCAATGCGCACTTCTGTGACAATAAATGATGCTGAATACAAGCTACGTGACGTAGGTTGTATCAGTCTGGTGGAAATAGAGAATCTTGTACTTTTAAAGCAGAAAAAAAGTCTTCACGGTACAGATGCATGAAGTTGGTTTCTGTCAAAATTATTTGAGGAGTTCATGTCTCCAGATTGACTTTCAGTTAATTCAATTAATTTTGCAAGAGTTGACTTTTGAAGGTGTTTGATGGTAAGGAGTTAAGTGATGGAGATGATAGAAGACATACTAGGGAAAAAAAAATCTCATCTAGTTAAAGGAGAAAAAAACCCTAATTTTTTGTACATGGAAAACCATTTACAGTGGTACATGTAAAGTGGAAGTGTAAAGATGGAACTCTGGAACTGTAGAGGAACAGAAATTTCAAGTACTTGCTTGCATTTTACTTCTGTTGTTGAAGTAGTTATAACTTCCTGCGCTTAAAAAAAGTAAGACAGTTTTAGAGTTGGCTTTGTTCCACCATTATGCACCACTATTTGAGTTTGTGTTTTTACAGCAAATTTCCAAAAACCCGATTCATGAATCTGCCAAATTAATATATATTCAAGCAAAAAATAACATAATTGGAAAGATATTACACCAAAAAGTAAATTTTTCTTGTAGATGTAGCTAGCCAGCTTACGCAGTGGAAGGTCTTTGCAGCCAGAAAATATTGTCAGCCTCTTGTGTAAAGTAGTAAAAAACTTTCAAAGAAATGAGAAAGTGGAAGATAGCAAAAGATTATATAATCAAGGTTATCTTTCTTTGGGTGCACATTTAGTGTGGCATCTTCTTTAAAACTGTTTTTTCCATGATGTATGAAAGTCACTTATTGCATGGAGAATCAAAGACATTTGATAAAATTAGGGCAGAAAAAGAGATGGAAATTATGATTTAGTGCACTAATCCTGCCTCGTAAAATTTGAAAATACATTTCTAAACTTGACAAGTTTTATTTGTAATTGTAGAATACTGACAGTAGCCTGATTCTTATTATCCTTACTCAGTGAATGCTACCAAGGTTATTTAATTGAGAGTTGTTTTCTTTATTTTCTTTTTTCCTGAATTTTCTATACCAGAACATGATGTGGATTCTCAGTATCCTCCCTTTATGTTTTGACATGTTTTCTGTAAACTTCCTAGGAACTGCAATGATGTATTAGTTCAGAGCTGACCTGGCTAGCTGGGATTGTGCAGCAGTCTGCAGATTTTATGCAGTCATCATACTGCCATTGTTTCAAATACAGTTCAGCATGTTGAAGAGAACTCGAATAAAATGCTGCTAAGGCCTGTATTCAGAAAGACAGATTATAAAGTCAAAGAAGCAGTCACAGATTAATATTTCATAAATTCAGGGTTTAAATTAACACTTAGTAACATTGATACAATAGAAAGATTTATGGTACATTTTTGCTTCCAAATTTGTTTTAACTTGTTGGATTAAAAAATGATACATAAGCCAAATTATTTTTGTTTCACAAAAGTAAAATTATGTTCTATTTTTACGCAGTCTAATACAACTTGTGGTTTGATTTTTCTAGTGCTTGGGTGAAGGGAATGAAAAATATCCACTTTATTCTTCGTCAGTGATAATTTCAGTGTTACTTCTATCAGGAAATAGAGAGGAAATAAATCTTCATTTACTTCAGAAAAATTACCAGTTAGAAATACCTTCTATTTCTAGTACACATGTGGGAACTGACCTTAAATAAAATACCTAGAGCAAGCATATTCTTGAAAGAATCTTTTTGTTTTGTTGAGAATGTTTAAAAATAAAGTCAGTTTTCTGAGCACTAACTGATGTCTGAAGTGTCCTTGCCTGTGTGTGTGGCAAGTCAGAGATGAAACAAGTATTCTTTTCTCCTGTGCACAAAGGTCCCAGTTGTACAGGCAGGCTTACAGCCTGTGAATTACTAGATAATGGTGAATTCCTGAAACCTCTTTGAAATCAGTTGTTGTGCATTCCTGGGAGCAGAGTTTAACAAGAGATCAGAGCTAGGGTAGATGAGTACTTAGCTCCTGGAGCCTTAGGATCTGATCTTACGATTGAAGCGGGGTTTGTGTTAATACCTCTGCCCTCCTTGATGTATAAAACTGCAAAATGCCTCCGCAATTAGCATAACCCAGTATGTCTGCAGGCAGGTAGAGACAATTGTAGGGGTCTTGTACTCCTCCATTATTTTTTAATTTCATGGCTCGGTCTACGTTGATGTATATTGTAATTATGTGGGTTGCTATTTGGATTGCCTTGAATCAGCCAAAGAAACTATACACTTTTTAATGAAGTAGTTGAGAAGGTAGAAGAAAAATGGAATCTGGCAGCAGTGTGATCATGTGCCTGCTGAAAATATATTTAGTTATTTTGATTTTCATATACTACTGTGCTTCTTAAGGAAGACAGTGTCATAGTCATCATTCATCTGCTGTAAGTAAAGATTTTATTTTAGGGGGGAATAAAGGAATGCAGACATGGGGATGATAGAAAAGAAAGCTTTAAAAAAGATTAGAGGAAAGAGAAGTGCATGTATGAAAAGAGAAAACAGAAAGGGAAAAAAAGTGCAGTTACTTGAAACATGAAAATTGAACCATTTGACTTCAGGTTCAATGTTTCCTCAGATTTGAGGGGACACCCTTTTTATTTGAAGGGTCTCTTAGATTTGCATGTCAAAATTATAGAAAAACAGTGCAGATCTATGGATGAATGAATCTGTGGTAGGAAAACGGGATGATTTTCCTTAATTTAAGAATTTCTTTAAAAATATTAAGAATTATGAAATATCAACATTGCCTTTTCTGAGATTCAGTTTAGAATCACCTAACTGCATACCCCACATTTTTTCATTGTTAGAATGAAGTTCAAAAGAAGTGGCACTGTATTTTTTTAGTGTGCATTTGAGAATAATTTATTAAAAGTGAAGGCATTTGTCTATAAGGTCATTTTAGACTTTAGACTTCATGAAATTATGTTTTTAAGACTATTAACTCTTTGGAAAAATTATGATTACCTGTTTCATTTACTTCCACTGGAATAAAAAGGTAATACAAGCAGAACCAGAAAGCAATTAAAGGAGATTGCCATGGTTAAGGACAGATGATGTGTCACTGAGCTGCTTAACAAGTGGTTCATAATTTCACATACAGTAGGAGCAGATTGACTTCTGCCTCACATCTTGTTCTTGACCTTCTTGTGCTGTTTCTTGTACATAATATGCTAGGAAAATGGAGAACCTGAAATCAGATGATAAATTGGCATTTCTTTTGTGAGCAAACTCTTGAATGTGTATTCATAACAATGAAAACTCCTTGAACAATGCCAGGGGAAAAGTGGAAATAGTAAACATCTGATATCATAAATTCTTGTTCTTGCACTCAGAGGTTACATTTAGTGTCACACTGATTTCTAATGCATTGGTTCAAACAGAACAGAACATACTGATTTGGCATCGACATCAAAATACCAGTTGCTTCAGCTTTCATCAGGCTGTTATGAGACACTTATCTTAAATTTCCAGCAATTATGTTAGGAAAACTAAATGTTTGGAAAACAGGAAAACAGCTATTATGTTAGGAAAGCTTAGAACAGTCTGCCTCTGGTCTTGGTTAAAGATGCTCATTTCTCCAAGGAGGTTGTACAAAATTGTAATCTAATACAAAATTGTATTAGAGCTCTTACAGAAAACATTATGGTAGTTTTTTTAGTATAATTTTGTGGTCTTCTATTAGAAAGTTGAATGTGATCAATATCAAGTTTACAGAATCTGTTCTCTTTGGATGTTTCCAGTTTTTCCTGTTGTAAATGAAGTGTCTTCAAATTTTCTGATTCCTTTGGAAATTTATTTTTAAGTGTAAAAATCTTTATAAAAACCTGTTTCTTTTTTTTTATCTGTGAAAAATGGAACAGGACAGTGATTATAAACAGCTTATATTTTTTATTGCTCACAGTTTTGTACATGTTTCATAAAATTTTTACAACATAGTATATGACCTGTTTGGATAGCTTTCCACCAAATATTTTTGGGTTATCTTTTTTCTTTGTGACTGTTGTCAGAATAAGTTGGAAATTTAGTCTTTATTAAGTCTCTGCTTCTTGCTACTGTTTTGTACCCCTGCTTCTGTGCTGTCATCTGTTACAAATTTGATAATTTCAAGATTCATTCAGTGCTCTGTTCTCATAGATATTTCACACACACACACTCCTCCCCCCCACCCCCAGATATTCTTGGTCAGTCTTTTAATAAAACCAGATAACCAAGAAAACTCCATAGGGAACAGTGAGATGTTAGCACTGTGCCAATATTAAAATGTACAAAACCTAAGTAATTACATCTTATTGTCTTGTTATCAGTTCTGAGAAAAATGGTAAGAAAATTGATAGAGGATTGAATTAAGGATTAAAGGATGTAATTATAGCTAGAAGCAACCAACATTGCTAGAATCTGATTTTGTCTTCTGACAATACTAAACTTGACTTAAAAACTTGACCATCAGAGTGCCTTCCGTTTCAATTTCTGTCTTCCATCATCACTTGTCCTATTTTTTAAATTTTTTTTTAATTGGATTCTAGCTTTAAACAAAACAAACAAATGAAAAACAACTAGGACTTTTTAATTAATATTGTCTCACAGGGTTTAGTTTATAAAATGGAAATGTATCCCTTTCCCCAAACTATTTAACATTGAAGGAAATTTCCCACATCTCCCTCAGACTTTGGGAGTGACTCAGTCTCAGCGAGTCAGCATCGTTGTCCTTCAGCTCCTGAGAGGACCTCTTGCAGCATATGCATGCTGGCTTGAATATCATGCTGATAATATCAGATGTAGTAGTATTCTTCTGAGAGGAGAGAAGCATCCAGGAATATGTTCCCTAAATCCCAGTAATAATTTTTTTTCACATACTTTTTAAAAAAGCTCACACCATAATTCTGAATATGTTCTAGATTTTGAAAAGCTCATAAATAATTGATATATGTTTATCTATCAAAATATCCAGTACTTTATTTTCTACCTGAGTTCTGGCTTTAAAAAAAGCAGTTTCAAGAACGATGTGGTGGGATGAGGAGAAGAAAAAGCAGTTTAAGTTGAGCATAACAGGAGCGGATAAATTTAATGTGCCAAAAAAGTGATTAAAAGCTTTTTACACATACAGTCTTGCAAGACTGGAGCCCAAAAGTCTTGGGCTTGATGGATGAGAAAATGAAGATGCTTTGAATTGGACCATTTCACTATCACTTAGTTACAGATAGCTGATTGGCATTACAAATGCAAACCTCTCAGTTGGCTCAAGTACCATGAAGGAGTAGGATTGTATTTGTATTGTTTAGGATGAAACCTCTGAAAAAAAAACCTTAAATGAATTAGTCATAGAATTCCTTTTTCCTTGTTTGTCTTTGCCCTGTCGTTTTTTTCCTTGTGTGTGGCTAAAATGTCTCAATCTGGGGCTGCTGTGAATGGCAATGGCACTGTTTGGTCTGCAGTATGGTCAAGAAGTGAAGTGTTCTTGGTCAGCAAATCCAAGTGTTAAGTCTCTGAATGATAGAATTTTGTTTTACATTTTTGTCATCTACCCAGCCCCAGTGGAGGGTCAGGGGGGCAATTAATATGTGCATTAAAGATTTACTTAGAAAACAGCCCAGATTTTCCCCCCACCCCAAATTTTTTAGTACTTTAATTTCTATACAGCTCATGAAAATGAGTAACACCTTGATATAGTAGGAAATAGTTTTTTAGATAAGGTTTAATTTAAGTTACATCTGGATAGAAATGGAATATAACTTGGGAGAGAACTAGACTAGAATCTTCTATCATATTACCTTGCAATTTATGACATAGTAGGAAGAAGAGTAAATCTACAAAAATGCACTTCACTTCAAGATTCTTCTTAAGAGAATGTTCTTTTTTTAATCTGTCTTGTATTAAAATATTTGTAACATCAGTGTGCAATATTTAGCAGTTCTAAAGGCATTAAGGCTAAGTAGCAATCTAGATTAGCAATCTAGCTCTAAAACTTGTATATATACCATTGCTGAATTGGTTTTCATTCCAAAGGAAGAAATTGCCTATTTTATTACTTTTAATCTTTTGTTTCTAATAAAAACTTGTGTTGTCTTAGGCACAATATAGATGCCACTTACCTATGTAGAATTAGTGTAGTGGTAGGGTAAGGGATGGTGATTTTAAACTGAAAGAGGGTAGATTCAAATTAGATATTAGGAAGAAACTTTTCACCATCAGGGTGGTAAAACACTGGAACAAGTTTCCCTAAAAGCAAGTAGATGCCCCATCCCTGGAAGTTTCAAGGCCAGCTTGGATGGGGCTTTGATCACCCTGGTCTAGTGGAAGATGTCCCTACACATGGCAGCTTTTCTGTGATTCCATGATCTTTTATCTTCCCAGATGACTTTTCCCAGTAAGCAATTGTTTTAAACTTTATCTGCTTTTATGGCACTTGGACACCTTGTTGTTGTATCATACATTGAATCCACAACCTGTCACAGCATTAGACCTACCAGTGTTGTGTATTTCTTGTTACACCAGTGTCTAGGCAATCTAGTGCCAGCAACACAAAAATCAGCACTGTTCTTTCCTTCTCATTCTGTGGCAGCCACCAGAATCAAAACTGGGAAGTCTACTGTTGTAAATTCCCTTTTAAGCTATTATCAAATATATTTGATTGTATTTGAGAGGACCCCTACACAGCTAGTTGGATAAGTTTCTATTCTGACAGCATCTGTAGAGGTGGCCTATGAGTCCCTGATTAACTTTGCACTGTCCTGTTTAGCAGGAAGGGTATTGTGCATCTGTTCTGTTCATTCTTCTTAGATTTTTTTACTGTTTCAGATCTTCTCTATGTCATTCCTTGTGATTCTCTCATTTTTCTAGATTTCCTTAGATCTTCCTGTCTTTGGAAGAACTTCATTTTATGATAATGTTTTGATGTTCTGTACAGCATCCACCACTTGAATTCCTTCAACCTGCTTTAGAGGCTAGTCATGATTTTCCAGCAAGTGTAACTTTTTCCTCATTTTCCACTGTACCATCACCTCCCTTAAGCAGCTTTTCCTGATGCAGAGGTCTCCCTTGTATTAGTTCTAGAATTTTAGATCCTTCTCCTCCACACATCTCATCCTCAAGAATTGGTGTCCAAGAGACTGTGGTTGTGGATCCCAGTTTTTCTTAAAGGAAGGTTCAGCTGAACTGGTACGACCAATCATGGATCCAATAACTTTATCTTCCTGAGACTTCTCTGCAGGGATTAGGTAGCTGGATCAAAGGTCTGTGTTAAGGACTCTGCAGATGCTCTTTTATGTCTTTGGTTCCATCATCAGCTTATTAGAGACTGATTTCTAATCCTGGCCAACTTGCTCAGGTTGTTTCTCCCACACTTTAACTCTAGCAGACCATTTTGCCATCTCAAGTGCATCAGTACCATGGTGGTTTAACACTTGGTGTTGAATTGGAGACGCTGTTCCTTATCAAAAAGGTAGGTTTATATTAAAGGAAAGCTCTACATTGATGGCAGCTGAACCCATCCCTTGTTCTATTCAGGCTTGTAGTAGGCTTTTGTTTAAGGGTTGATGAATAGAACACAGCAATTTTTTGGAGGTTTTGTAATATCTGGAAATAGGTGTTTAGGCATTTTCATTTTAGTCTTTAAAATCCTCAGAAGTTAGAAATGGTGAGTATTTTTCCCAGAACTGCTCAGATATTCAGGCCTGCTTTCAGACTGCACTGTACAGAGTATCCACAAAAGAGGATAATGGCATGGTGTGTAACCTTTCTAGGTGACCCATGTTTCATGTCTGTCTTCTCCTGATGTCTTCCAGGAGAGGTAATGAATTGCTGACCTCAAAGTTCAGGCATTCCCCTGCTTCCCTACTACAGCTGCCTCAGGAATTCCCATGTGTTCTCAGTGTGATGGTAGTTATTGCTGCCTTGGCGTTGAGCCTTACCATGTGGGTTGTTTTGGCCAGCAACCATATTTTCCTGAAGTACACAAATGAGGAAAAGATGATATGTTGGTTGGTTGGTTTCTTTAAAGCCACCTCAGTAAAATTTGAACAGAAGCTCAAGAACTTGAACTGATAACATGAGATATTTCTGGAGCCTGATGGCTGACTCCTGAGCGTCAGAGACCTCAGACAAGGAGAGGACACATGAGAACGTTTGCAGAAGAAATAGTATGTAAATCTTCGGCAGAAGAAGGGTTAAGACATTGTAAATACAGAGGTCCCTTGTATAGGATCTGCATTTTGTGCCTGTATGATCTGTTAAAAATATACATCCACGGGCTTCCACCAACTTCTAGGAAATACTGCATTGGAAAAGCTGAAGGACAATTCCACTGAAAGGAAGAAGCACATTTCCCAGGAACAAAACAAAAATCTCCATTTGCACTAGGGGAGGAAGTATCAACGATAGCTATGCAAGCAGTTTACTTTTTATGGAAAAGTGTCTGTAGTAATCTAGTCTGATCATGTGCTGAGTTAATGGTGTATTTACTCTGTATTTACCTTCTCTGTGAAACTTGGAAAGAAATTTTAAGCCAGATAAATTGAAGTGACTCCTAATTGTATCTACTTTTAGGTGGTGTTTTATGCTTGAAATTAGAATGAGGTTGTAGTGTCTACAGAATTTGGGTTTGCTTCCATTCTTTATAAGCAAGCTGGTGTTTGAAGTCTCAGTTTATAATAAGCTGGTAGATACATATTTCTGTTTCAATTTTTTATTTTCATTTGTCAATCTAACAAAATTAGTGTGTACCTTGATCACAGTGAGTATTGTTTTTCCTCTTTCTCCTGAGACTTCCCACTGTGTTTTGTTTCATTTATTCTACTTAATCAGTTATTAGCTTGTTTGGAAATTGAATAAGTGATTTAGTTGAGAATAATTTCTGACTTGAACAGGCAAATTTCTGTTTGTATCACAGAGATCAGTAATGTCTGACTGTTGTCTTCAGACTCAGAAGTGCACAGATGTTTAGGGAGACCCGTGTATATAATAAAGCAATAGAATTATAATTTAGATGCTTGCATTCTTAAAGGGAAGTAGATAAGAGAATTCCCTAGCAGTTTCCAATGGTACTTGGGGCAGATAATAATACCAACACTACACAGGTTATATGAAGAGTGTGAAGTTGTGTTTCTTCTAGAAAATTGCAGGAAACTTCATGTCAGAATTCAGCACACAAACTGATTCTTTCTTCCTTCTCAAATTATTGAATAATTAAAAAGTGGAACTGAAGGTCATGGACCATTTTAAAATGAAAAGTAGTTTCTCACTGCTGTTCTTTGAAATGTCACTGGTGAATTTCAGTCTACAAAAGTGTTTCAGTTCTTGCATGCATGGTTCCTGCTACACAGAAAGGGTCTCATTAATTGAGTGGAGTTGCTTGGTCTCAAAGCCACTTAGATTCTGGAGCAAATTTTGGTCTTCATTTTTATTCAAGGTCAGGTTGAATGGAACTCTGAGCAACGTGATGTAGTTGAAAATGTCCCTGATCACTGTGGTGGGAGTGGACTAGATGACCTTTAAAGGTTCCTTTCCAGCCCAATCTGGCTTTTTTTTTTTTGACTTTCCTAAACTTGTACAGAATTGCCTTCAGGGATTGGAGAAAGATGTTTAATAACATGAATGGCATGGAAAAACTAAACATGAAATAATTATTAGGGTTTGGGGGTTTTTCCTTGCAAAGAGGAGAAAGTGGTTATGAAATTAAACAGTCAAATTAAACAATAATGAATTTTGGGGAGGTTTGTGGGGGTTTTTGCTCTTTTTTTTGTTGGTTTTCAGGGATTTTTTTGTTTGTTTATGGCAAAGCCATCTCTGATGGCTTAGTTGTAGGGAGATATGTCATTCAGGAGTAAGAAAGTTTGGAGTTACAGGAATATGGAAGTTTATTGATTGCCTATAAAACTACTATCTATAACTGATTTTTTGACCGGAGGTCCTCAGGAATTGTGTTTTATTTGTGAGAGGCTCAGATATTTTTAATTTCTCATTAAACAGTGGTTGAATACGTAAAGAAATAGCATTTCATAATATTAATTATTAATCATAATTAATTTTCTTGAAAACTGACATTTGTATAACATCCTATTTATATCCTTATTTTTAGATTTTAAATTGTTTTTATGTTATGAAGGGTGAACCTGATAAGCCTAAAAAAAGAGTAACTGAGGTACACAGTGATAAAAACCATAGAGACCATTAACAGAAAAAAGCACCTGCTGGTATGGCAAAATGTGAGAAAAATACAGGGTTGAATTTTTGTTAATTTATGTTGTATTTTATTTCCTATACTGATGGATTCAAAAGGGTCTATACATATGTTTGTGTTCTTGAAAGAAACCAGCACACTTGAAAAGTCAGCATCTGTTTGCTATTTTCTAATGCTAATAATATGCAAAAGATGCACAAGAAAAGTTCCCTTTCATGTATCTTTAATTAAAAGCTAGGTAGCTACCTTTTGTACTATTTAAATGCCCCTTGTGTATAAAGATAACTGTACTCATGGAAAAATTCACTATTATGTTGGGTGTCTCTAACAGTATCTGGATTTTAAAAAGGAATTCTTAGTTGGGAGCACACTAACTTTGATTTCTCAGTAAGTAAACCCCCTGAAAAATTAAAGTAGGAGGAAATTGCATGAGTCTGTTTACATAGCAGTGATGTAAAACTTTCAAGCATTTGCAAACAGTCTCATAGTAAGTGTTATATGCAGCTTTCCCAGTTTTTCTGTCATCTCTCTTTAGAGGTTTATTTGATCTTTGAAATAAAATAGTGAAAGATTTCCATGAAAAATTTTTGTTTTTCCTTACCACTTTTCTGAATACTATCTTTAAAACCAAAAAAGCATGAAATAGTGGTACTGAATTTGTGAGCAAAAATTCTCCAGTCTGTCTGACTGAAGATTTAGGAAAATTTTAGTTGAAATTCATGTATGGTGGTGTCCCAATGGCTTTGGCTTTGCCTGGCAGTGGAGACAGTGGCTTTGTCTTGTCTGCTTAACTCACTTAACTTGTGGATTCAGGTATGAATAACATGGAAATAATTCTTCAATAATTTCATGAGGTTGCTATGTCAATATTTCATTTTGCTGTATCATCATCACTTATGTCAAGTTGGAGTCTTACAGTTATGCTTTTCTTTGCCATTCTCAAGCTTTGATAATGTTCTTCTGAAAATTCCTGATTTCACAGTATCCTTAAGTGCTTATATTATTTACACATCTGTGGAAGTTTTATCTACTACACTGACTAATATAAGTGTTAATAATGTTAATGCAAATGGTACTAGATTGCTGCAAGGGGGGGGAAAAAAGAAAAGGGTTGTGATAAAATCTCCACAGGAATGTGATGTATGTTTCAGGAATGCTTTTCTCTAGTCTCAGTGCTTTAGACTTTAATTTTGTTTTGATCCTCAAAATAAATATCCCTCTTGTCAATACACCCCTGCCTCAACCTTCCATTCACTGATCCTAAATCTTTTTTTCCAGGGTGCCTGTTCTTATTTTCATAGCCATTATGCCTTGTGCCTGGAGAACTCTTTTGATCCTACCATCAAAACAGCTTTTCTGAGGCTAAGCAAGCCCTTCTCTCTTTAAATCTGTTTAATAACAGAAGTAAATGAACCAAGATAATTGGATTTGAAGTAAAAGTTGTCATTTACAAGTATTCAGTTCGATCATTTTTATCTTCTTCCTTTCCCTTTTTGCTCTTTTGGGGACACAAACAAAAAAGCTAAGGGACTTTATTTAAAAACGCCCAAACATCAAAAATCAAACCGAAAGAACCCCATCACCAACACACCTCAAATATAAACTAAATTTCTAATGAACTTACTTATCTTCTGAAGAACTTAAAAACTGATTTTAAAAATCAGGCCATTTATATTACTGAAGGAGTCACCTTCCTCAATCTGTAAAGCATTGGTTAATGTACATCATCTGGTTTCTGCTTCGTAATATACTGAAGTTAGCCTTGCTCAGTTGTTGAAATTCATAGGATTACTGTTGGGGGTTGTTAATTGCAGTAGTGGTTTTTTGGTGTTGGGTTGGGGTTTTTTGTTTTATTTGGTTTGGTTTTTCAGCCTGAAGAACTGGAAATAATTCCTTTTATCAGTGAGGGTTGATTCTGTATTTGCAAAATTTTAGTGCAGCAAACCTCTTCCTTGGGATTCTTGGTTCCTTCCAAGCCATGCCACCACCTTTTCAGTTGCCCTAAAGTCTCTTGCATTACTGTTTGATTCTTCTTTATGTCTTTCTGGGCCCTCTTGTAACATTTTACTCAGGTACGGGATTGTTCTTCCTTGTTAAAAGGACATGTTCTTGGCTTGACTTGAGTGTTGTTATGGTAATAACATGCCAAGAGCCTTGTTTCCTTGCAGCCTCTGCTAATAAGGTGTGTCAGGGGCAGACACTGGCTGCCAGCTTCCCAGTACCTCAAGTACTGCCCTCCCTTTAATGCTAGAGCTTTTGGATGCCACAGTGCCATTTGATGTTGCAGTGGTGTCACTGCGGGCCACAAGCAGGGAGGAGGAGCCCTACAGAGCAGTCTTCTCTCGGGACAGCTTTCCTTGTAGCTGTTTTCCTCAGGCAAGCCACAGTTACGGGGGAGCAGCTCCAGACCAGCATGGTGCCTTACTGAACAGCAGTCTGAACAGCTGAATTTTAGATAAATTAGCCTGGGAGGGACCATGGCCACTGTCAACAGGCTTAGCTCAAACTGACCTGCTGAACACCCTCAGACCTAATGTTCCATTACCAAGGGTAAGATAAGCACAGGCAGATAGCTGCCTGTGGCAGAGCACAGACCTGGGCTGCAACTTCTCATCCATCTCTCTGCTCCAAAAAGCACTTCAGAAAAATCTAGTTTTATAAAGCTCATCTTGCTCTCTTGCTGAGAATGGGATCACTTATTCCGAATTTCCAGATGTTGTTTTGGCAGCGTGACAGCCATCTCGGCTACCAGAATTCCTTGGGTTTCTTTCTGAAAGACTTCTGTCTCCAAAACAATGTTTTCCATGCTAATAGCCTGGACAATGGTCAAAGGTTTTCCTAGCAGAGCTGGCTGAAAAGAATGTAGACTATTTAAAAGTTCATCTGAGATAATTTTCTACTTTGACATTCTCTTATGCATGGATTATGTTTTAACCAAATGGGAAGTCAATTTACAAAATTTTGGAGTGTTGAGGTTTTGTTTGCTTACACTGTGAGTATGCAAAACTTTAATTACTCTGAATAGAAGGGAGTCTTTTCTGCAGAAAAGAATGTTGGCTGCCACCAATCTTATAAATATCTCTTTCATCCATTTTTATGGAAGATTGTCTTATCATAAGTTATTTAAAGTGGTGATTCATAATTTCTTGTGGTTTAGTTTTGTGTTTTGGGTTGGGTTTTTTTTCTTTGTTTTTTTTAAGCTGCTGACTGGGAAAAAGATGAGAGAGGGAAAGTACAAGTAATTAATCTGATCATTTAATATTACAGTTCTATGTGCTACAAGGAATGTGAAAAAAAAAGAAGATACTTCTGAGAAAACTTATTGTGAAGGCAGTAGAACTAAGAGTGGTAATTTCATGAAACTTGGAAAATCAAGGTCCACAACTATTTTCTACTGTGTGCTATTTTCTCTGAATTTTCAGGAAATTTGATCTACCTATTTTCCCAGAGTAATCAGAATGTTGAATATAGGGTTATTGAAGTGAAACTTCAATTTTTATTTAGGCTTTTGATACCACTTTGAGATTGTGTCTGCACTTTTTCCCTGTCATATATACTTTAAAAGATACTTTTTCTTTTTCATTAGTAATATGAAGGTAGTTATTTTTGGGTTTCATTCTTCTCAGAAAGGAAAAGCACCTTTCAAAACAGTCTGCTACATGGGTTAAGGTACAAATTCCATTAACTTTACAGTGCTATTTTTTCTTTTTCACTGATTACTCAAGGTCATCTATTTTCTTCCTCCCCCCACCATCATCTTCCTATTCGGACAGCAAAAGTGAGAGATATTAGTAATTCTGTAAAATTATTACAGAGTCATCTTAAAGGAATACTGCCATCACAAATCCTTTGGATTTTTTTGACATGTAGTAAAAGCCAGAATGTTTGTTTTTTTTTCTTCCTTCTTCTACATCTCTGATGGCAAACAACACACGGTAAAAAATAATTGGGCTCCCTCTGTCTGTATTTACAAATTAATTGAGACGAAAATGTAACAAACAAAGGTGTGATAAATAAAATTTTGATTTTTGTACTCTTACTTTCTTGTTTAGTCCATTATCCTTTACTGTTATGGGAAGCATAGTATTATTAAAAACAAACAAATAAAAAACCACAGCCAAACAAAAAAATCTCAACAAAACCAACAAAGAAAAAAATCCATCAAACTTTCAAATGCCTCCTTTAAAGCTGTTACTATACTGTAGCATATATGTGCACATAAAGTTAAATTGCTTCACTTTATCTTGATCTACTTAACATTATTTGTGACTTATCTCTTTACAGTAACATGCTTCTGTAATGCTGTATTTTAAGAATCCTTCTCAAATAGTTTGAGGTTCTGTGAGATTCCTTGACTTGCAAATTTGTTGGAAGCTTCCTTTTGAGTAATACCTTATACTGGAAAATATAACAATTTTATCTAAGACTGATGAGGTTAAAGGGAGAGATACTAAAAACCTATCTGTGAGAGGTAGTTTTTCCTCATTCATTGGACACTGATCTGAGAGGAAATGGCTGTTGGGCAGTTTAGGAGACCTGTATGGCAGAGAAGAACCAAGGAGAACTTCTTGTTTTTTGAGCATAAAGAATAAGCAAATGCATTATGTAGCAAATACAGCTGATACTGCTTCTTACAAATGGGTTGTTTAGTGTGGGGATTATCTTGGGATACTTAAAATATTTGGGATAGTTATTAAAGAAGTAGCGCTCTTTTTTTAACTCATAATTACAGGATCTTCTATTATGGAATCATTGCTGCTTATCCCTATAATGTACCCATTGTTCAGGGCAAGAACTCTGTTAAATGTAAACTTATCAAAAGTCTTAAGTGTTTGACTTTTAAACTGTTATGTTAATCATAAAGCAAAGAATCTGGAAGCAAACATGACTATTGTTTATCCACATTTTATATCTCCCAATTTCTTAGGCTGTTTTCTTAAATAAGCAAATAAATACTACTTACACGGAGAAAGAATGATCCAAAACTAACCACAGTATTTAATTTACCTAGCTTCCCACATTATTTGGAGTCATGTGTAATTGGCTTCCCCCTCTGCAAGCTACAGCACCACCAACACCAAAAGAGAACTTCCAATTATTTTTGTTCAGCTTAGATTTAATTATTCCAATCTTCCTTTCTTTTTATTTTTTCCCAAGATTACACTGGATATAATGTGGTTTCCTAAGGAGAGAACATCCTTCTGATGAGTGAATGCAATTTTTGTTATTAGTGTTTCATCAATTTTGACTATTCAAGACAGAATTGGAGGAGAAGCCTTACATTGCAAGTCTGGAGGACACAGTTATTATAGTAAAAATATGAATATTTTTACACAGAGGAGAAGAGCACGTTGGTGCTGCACACTACCACTTTTTTTGTTTGCTTGACAGCCAACAGAGTTTGGATGATTAAAAAGAACTCTTCCAGTTGATAAAATATCTTGGTTGTTGAGTTAATAAAAGATGATTCTAAGACATGAATATGCTAAAGCTGTAACTTGTGCTCTGACTTCCCGTTTTTCTCTGCTTCTTCTTTCACCTTGTATGTGGCTTCCTTGACTTACAGGGTTTTCCCTGCTGTTCTTTGGTTTCAGATGCGAGTGTCTCACTGGGCTATGTGGTTTCCCCATGTGCGAGGCAGGCTCCGTTCCCCAGATAGTCTCGCGTGGAGATGGAACGCCTGGCAAGTGCTGTGATGTCTTTGAATGTGTCAATGGTACGTGAAACTTTCTACTTTCTCTTGCACCTAAAGAGGAGGGTTTTATGTCACACTGGGAGATGTATTTGGTTATTTTTATTACGTTGTCAAGATCTAAGAGAATTAGTTTTCCTGAATTTCATTTGGTAAGAAGGAACTGGATATTTAGGTGAAGATACTGACATGGGAAACCGTCATTTTGAAGTTGTCATGCTGCTTTAGTTTCTGAAGCATTTTTCTCTGTGACTCAGGGAATTACAGTTTTAGCAAGACTCCCTCACTGCATGTTTTTCACATAGTCTTTTGCCAGTAGCAAACACTAGAGGCCTTCTAGAAATGAAATTTTTGTTAACTATCACAGCTGCTTGTGGCAGCACTGTAAGTGAAAGCATGCTGTTTAAACCATGGGGTTTGCTTTAAAAATCAGTTGCCAATTAATTTTTAACACAGGTGTACAACCTTTAGAAATTATAAGACAGTGTAGGAATATATATTTATTATCATTCCTTGCTTCCCAATCTAAGTGTTTAGAAAATACTTAAAAAACTTTAATTTGTCATGCAAGTGACTCTTACCTGAGGACTATTCTATATATGGAGCTGTGTATATATATATATACACATATACATTTACACACACACACATATATATATGTGTGTGTGTGTGTGTGTGTATATATATGCTGTGTACATAGTGAATTGTGAAGGAACAATATTTGACTCTTGGTAAGGGGGAAAATACGCTTGAAGTATTGTGTAATAATTTCTGACCATTAAAAATTACAAGCTGTTGCAGTATTTATTAATTAATATTTATCCAGCGATATTTGGTCTTGTTTAGTGGTATGTGTATCAAATGTTTGAAACAGCCTTTATTTTACAATTGTCATTGCAAATGGAGAGAGAGAGATTTCTCCAGGAGAAATGTGTTACTTACACATAGCAATAGTTTAAATGCACAAGTGCTGATTGAAAAATAATAGTACTATACTTAATGGGATATTATATATAAAAATTAAGTTTTCCCATATGAATAAAATAATTTATATCAGGAAGAGTCACAGATTCCTTAGCTTTTAGGGTAATTCTTTCACTATTTGAGTAAGATTTTATAAATGCAACTTACCTACTTTTTGTTTATGTACACTAATGGAATACTCATCTTTCTTTGTTTCGTATTTTTTTCATTCTGTTAAAGTATGAATATTTCTGAATCTGATTTACATGTGTGAAACACCTCAATGCAGTGTTTAACTCAGGATTTACTTTAGTAGTTTGAGCAAGAAATATAGTGCTAATTTCTGATTCGATGTCTCAAAGGCACAAACCACCATGCTAATTGCTTCTCTTCAGCCTGCATGTAATTTGTGGGTACTGCTGACAAAACTTGCAGGATATGTATTGTAGCAGGCATGAGATGGAGCTGTTTAAATGGCCCGCTTTTTCTGTGGCATTTTCATGTCCTATTTCCAAGCAGAAGTCAGATTCATTTTCCATTGGTAACAGTGAATTTGGACTGTCTTTAGCACTGTTGCACTGGGCATCACTGCCTTACTGTGCTCACTTCAGAGATCCAGGTTGCTTTTGGAGCAAGATTCCTTTTTGCTTCTCAGGCTTTCTATACTTTAGTAGCCTATGAATATAGAGTAAATTGGAAGAAAAAACAGGAGTTTTTGAGGGGAAGGTGGTGCCACCGAGAGAAGCAGAAAGGGTAGATTGGAGAAAAATTAAGGTTTTCAGGTTTGTATTATAAATATCCTTAAAAATCAGTTTAAATATATTCCAGGCCAGTATCAAAATTATCATTAATAAGTTCCTCTTTAAAAAAATAAATTAATCCAGAGAAAACTGGTCAGAAAAGTTAAATACTTTTTTTAGAAAATCAGATGTGTCATTAGGTTACTTAATGCTACAATCAAATTTTAAAAACTAATGCTGTATGATGTGATTTTAAAGTACTTCAAACAAACTTCCAGGTGCAGTTATTAATGATGCTCTATTTTGGAAAGAGGAAATAGTTATAAACCTGAAGTTGATAAATAGTTTTAATAAAAATATGTGAGCAATTGTGAAACTCCTCATGAGTGTGTGACATTTGTATTGTGTGGCATATCATTGGTAGAGAAGACAGAATAGTCATAGAACATCATCTTCATTGCTTTATAATTCAGGTTTTTTCAAATGCATTTTAGCATGTTTAGGTAGTTTTTATTTCAGGGACAACTACTGCAAATAAGCCCTCTAAAAACTCTAAATTCCTAGAAAACTGGTTCTGACAAGAACTTTTAGGTAAATGTTTAATGCAATGACAAACTGGTACCTGTGTGTGCATGTGTATAATAAATTCCTACCATTACCTTTGTCAGTTTAAAATGAAGAGGGGGGGAATGTTCTTAGTGAAACTGATAGTTGAATTCAATATCCAGTTCTGTTTTTTTACAGTACTTTGAAATACTAACAAGTGCAGAGGAGATACAATCAATATCAGTAACAGATGGAGAAAGTATCTTACACTGATAGTCTTAGATCAATTTCTTTGCTTCATTAAAAAAATGCCTTCAAAGTAAGAAGAGTCAAATCTGTAAGATCTAGGACAAGCTGTTCTCAGCAGTGAGGGTGGCTAGCTGTTGGCACAAACTGCTGGGAGGATGCTGAATTCCTTATCTTCATCCTTTCCAATTAGGATTAGATGCCTTTTTAAAGCATGTGTTTTAATTAAATGCAATTCAGTGCATTTATAGATGGTAAGTGGGGAAGTTGTATAATCAGAATTACCAACAAGTTTCATTAGTTACTTCTATGTTTGAAAACTCTGAGAACAAGCAAGAGGATGGAATAAAAAAGAAAGATGTATTCTCACATTAGTATATTTTTCCTGCTACTGTAACATCTATTGGATTAAATAATCAAATAATTGAAAGAATTAAATAATTCCTTTGGCAGTAGCGGGGGGGGGAGGTGCAGTTAGGAAGAATACTGATCATTATTACCTGAAAATAATGGTATCCATTACAAATTAGTGTACATAGACTGCAAAAAAAATCTAATTTGCGTATTTAGGTAAACCTAATGATGGTCAGAGTGTTAAAGCAGGCCACACTTCTGCCATATTTTTTGCAATTTTGTGCTAATGTGATAGATGCAGAATTATGTGTTCACAGTATGGGTAGGTTGGCTTTACTGTGTAGGGAAGAGCTCTGCTGTAGTTGTAGAATAACAGTGGCTAGTGTTGAGGGGATAATTAATAATGGCTGCAAAATATGCATCATGGAGAGACACTGCAGGATGGTCTCCTTGTTGTTTGTCAACAGTTTGGGGAGAGATCAGTTATTTTGCACATTTTTTTCCTGGATTTAATATAAAACTGATGTAAAATCTACAATATATATGCAGATTTTGTGTGGTTATCTTTATTACTGATACACACTGTCTCAAACTAGCTTTTGGTTACTAAGAAAAGCACATTAGTCTGTGGCAAAAGCAACTTCTGCAGCAATTACTTCTTTTGCAGGTTGTAATGGTGGTGTTGTTATTTGGTTATAAATACAGCATTAAGTCAATACATTAGCCTTTATTTTCCTGCTTCAGATTTATATTGGGTGTGTCCTTATGCTTCATATCATATGCAATCTGCTGCTTCTCATAGTTTATTCTATAATTATGTAGACATTTTAAATCACCAAAATAACATTTATTCATGCTTGGAAAATGATCCTGGTATTTTTATTTAATTGGAGCTTGTTGTTATGTAGCTACTGTCTGTAACTGTCCAATCTTTGCATAGGTCAAACTTTTTTTAGGGTTTTTTTATAATAAAAAAATTAGAAAGTCCTGAGAAGAACTTTCTTATTGGTGAGAAGAAAAAAACCTACATTGCAGATAGATTACAATAGTTCTTTGTGGTATTTTAAACAATAGTTTTGTGTGATATTTTAAACATCACAAATGTATGCAGATATCAGAGTATTTTGCATAAAACTGTTACACTAACTAGAGACATAAAGTTGTGCTTTTTAAAGCACTGCTGTATTTGAAAGATTTCACTATAACAGTTAATGCTTACTGTCATTAGAATGTGATTCTTGTTCCAAAGGTCAGTCAATTGAAAAGGTCAATTTTAAGGCATGCCTTGATTCCTTCATTTTGAAGGGAAGCATCTTTGTAATTAGAATCATTCTGTGTTGTTAAATGGTGGTGGGAATCAATCCAAAGTTCCCTTTTGACATGATCAAATTCCTTGTCATGATTTATTTAGGGTGAGTATTTGAGCCATCCCTGAACATACCGTGCCTGGTCCTTGGATGTCAGAATGAGAGCTCAGACAACAATGATGGCTGCAACATTGTTAATTCTTTTTGCTCTTTTTTCCTTGTCAGGAGAAAGGTCTTTACTGTTTAATTTGTAACTTAAATGTTGCAACTCTATGGAACTGTTGGCAAACAATGATTTAAAATGCAATAGTGATATGGCATTGTCAGTCATTTGTGCTTAGATGGCTGGCTGGCTGTTTCTCCTAATCTTATATTCTTATATTCTTGATGACCATGACAGCAAGCCCTAGTTTGTGCATGTAGCACAATTTTAGCCTGAAGGAGACAGAAGTATGAATTGCTAAATTTAAATCTCTGGCTGCCATAAAATAGTATCACTAGAGGTATAACTGGTGCAACTAAGTACATCACTGCTTTTTGCATGTGGCAATCAGATTTGCACAGTGGTGTTCAGTAGTAAAGTTTTCAGGGAAGAGCTACATCCAGAGTCAGATGTACTCATTTCTGAGAAGTATGAAGTAAATATAAAGGAAATAAGACAACATGGGAAATCTATAGCAAATAATTTCATCTTACTGTCTGAAACGGAACAAAGACTTTGTTGTGTGGTTCCGCTGTTTCAGGGAAAGTGAGAGTCAGTGTTGCTTTGTTTAAAGGCAGACTCTGCCAACTGCTGTGAGGTTTCCCCACTTGCACTTACCTGAAAAATGCTATTCATCTAGAGAATACTAGATAGTATGTGATACTTATCTGGGGAGAATTGAGTGAGACATTCCCAAGATATGCAGTCTTCCAAAAAATACTGCATTTTGCAGAATTCTTCAGAAGGTGTCTTCTGATCCATACAAAATATATTATTCACCAGGACTTTTGTCTGCTAATCCTGGTGTGCTGCTTTTACTCATGGGGGAGCCTGTAAGGAAAGAAAATTGATTCGGCATTAAATTACAAGCATCAACAAGTGAGTCCAAAGAGATTAAAAGCTGCATGTGCAGCAAGAGCTCAAGTGCCTGGAAACAAGAGAGAGTATCCAAAGTTGCCTATTCTCTAATTAGGTATTGATGCATGGATCTCTTGAATGTAAGTTGCACTTAAAGCACGTACTGACTGTGAATTGTGCCTTAGAAATTGGAGAGAGCAATTACCAGGCATCCTGCAGCTGCTGCCTTCTCTCAATCAGGGCTTTCACTTCTCAGTAAGTTTCCTTGAAAACAACTACTACTTCAAAAAATACTGTCAGTTGGTTTGTGAAATATGATATGAGTGTGGGTGGGCCTCATCAATATGTCAGCTTGGTTCAAGGTCAAGGGGACCAGGCTGCTTTCTGCCATGGGTATGTATGAGCTGTGATTTTAGAGTCCAAATCTCCCAAGGATGGCTGTAGAGCCCAAATCTGTTTTCCCTGGGAGCTGAGGTATGGACTTTCATTGCTCTCTCCATTGAAAGTGGTACTACCTGATAGAGACATGAAAATAACTGGCATTGATCCTGGGAAGATCAAATCACACCTTCCCCAGGACTTAAGACTTTGACCCTTTCTGTACTGCAGGTTTAGGCTGTAGTGATAATTGTGTGGTAGTACAGCAGTGAACTCCTCCGTCAGTAAGACCACTTGATGTGACTCATCATCAGTATTTTATAACTGTTTCTGTGATTATTTTTTTTTTGCCTCATTTGAGAAGATAAACTGACATATAAAGGAGACATTTATTTTTTTCTCTGTGCCTTCTGGCTATTTTCACACTTGCATTTCTATACAGTGGTACTGCATTGGAAGAGAGATTAAAAATCTTCTTTAATCCCATGTCTTGTCACCTCTTGGTGCATTTCCTCCTCACAGCAATTGCAGATTCATTATTAATCTCACAGTGCAGAAAAGGATAAAGGTCATTCCACTATTTCTAAAAGGAGATGAGAATGGCTTGTTTTTAAAAGGAGCATCAATGAGTACTGAAGGGAGTTGATGGGGAATACAGGGTCAGCAAGGAAAATACTCACCTTAGAAGGAGGAATGAAGTCCAAGTAAAGTACCTCACAGACACCATCTACAATGGAGTTCCCATTATTTATTGCATTAATCTTGGCAGTCCTTATTGCACTTCCACTTAACTTACTTTATATGTGCTCTAAAGAAATAAGAATTTGACCAAGGTAACAGTCTGTCTTGGAGCTGAGAACTAAATAGTCCTAATACTAATTGAACAGTGCTGCATATTTCTCTTTAACCATCCAAAACCACAGATTTTTGTGGAGGACTTCAAATAGGCAGCTGCTTAAAAAAGGAAGATGTAAAATGCAGCTTGTAAGATGCAAAAGATTGTTTGGTACAATTGTTTGGTTCATAATAAGATTAACATTAAAGGAAGATAATCTGATACCAAAAAGGTAGAGGGATTTAGTTGTTGTGGTCTGAGGTTTGGTTTGGGGGTTAATTGTTTTCAATTCAGTCAGGATGTCTGAAAGGTGTTTGAAAATCATGGCTAATCACCAGTCACAGTTGGATGAAAATTTGGTCTAGTCTAATAAAAAAGTTGGTCAGTCTATCAAACCAAGTCAAATGGTTTAGGTTCTCTGAACCTTTATTATATTTGTCAAATTGGGAAAAGTGTGTGAAACGGTGCAAGTCATCATTACCAGTTATATTTAAAACAGGAGGGAAAAGGAAAACACAGAAAACTGAAGGCCAGGCAACCAAAATTCCTGGTAAAAAATAGTCTGTAGATAAATAGTTAAAAAAGATAGGGTAGGGATTGTCAGGACCACAGGTGGATGTGAAACCAGACACAAAACTCAACAGTGGTTCATGAGGAATGGGAGGGTTGTTCAATGGGATGTAGAGACTGAGTTTTCAAAACAAAATTATTTTTTAAATAAAAAAAGACAAAATCTATTTCACTTATTTCATGTTAGTTAGTGAAACACAAGATTCAGTATAGATTCTGTGAAATGATATGACATATACAAAGAATATTAGCTGTCAAGTGGTGCAGTTTGCCTGGGTTTAAAAGTTTTTTTTAAAAAAACAAAGTATATACATAGAGTGTTTACTTTGGTGAAACGGTAAGGGTTTTTGCAAAAAAAAAAAAAAAAAGCCAAAGTGAATTTTCTTGGTAGACTAATACCTTCAGTAGTGTTCTGGCTCAGATACTGCTGGATTTTTAAATCTGGACTTTTAAAGTTGATGATACCTTTGGAGTCAAGATTAGAATTCAGTATTTTTCTCAAAGCATGGGAGACATTGCTAGACCTGTTATAGCCAGACCACAGCCTTGAGTTACAGGTTTGGAGATTTTTTTTATTATTTTTTTTTTTTTACCTCCCCCTGCAATTTTTAATTTCTCTCATGCACTAGAGGTTTCTCACAAATGTCCTGGCAGCGCATGATGGGCTGTGCCAGTACCTATTAGTGGTCCTGTTTCAGATGTCTGTGCCCTACTAACATGCCCATGGCTATGGCTCACAACATGTATTTTCTCCTGTGATGGACTGACAGAGACCACTGCGACTTAAACACATTCCTCTTTTACGAAGAACATGTCTTGCTTCCAAGGATTGTTTGACAATTTCATCAAGAAAGTCAGTCACTGTTTGGGGGTTTTAGAGCATAGCCACCACCCTCTGTGGCCCCAGCTCCTCCTTTGTTGTCCTGGAATTTTCCTGTAGTGGGACTACGGGATGTTAAAAAGCAGCACAGCTTAATTTCTAGAAGGAATTAAGAGAAAGAAGGTGGGTAGCCTTGTAGAAAGTCACAGAAACAACCAAACACTAAAAAAACATGACCTGATGGAGAAAAAATAAAATTGAAAGAACAGTGTACATTTTATTTGTAAGAGAGGTTGTAGGTGGGGAAACCCTGAGGTGTCCTGAGGATGAGTCCTTTTAGCAAGAAATTTGTGTACTGGAGGATAGAAAAAACTGTTGAGCATGAGACCTCGATGGGAAATGTAATGAAGCTTAGGAGAAGCTTCTCTTCTGTTTGTTTGCTGTTTCTGTTTAATCTGAATTACCCCTTCCATGATTTTTGCTCTGTTAGTGTAGATAAAACTGTGGAATTGTTTAATAAGTAAGTTGCATTTCCTCCATTACTGGTGGTTTTAAAGAAAATATTTTTAAAAAATTAAAATTCTTAAATAAAATATTAAAACAGGTAGAGATGAACTTGGGTTTTCTCAGCATCCCAAGTATCATTTAATTTCTTTTACACACTGCAGTTGCTACAAAATAGTATTTCGTTCCTTTAAGTTTTGAAAGTATTTTTAAGTAATTGTACAAATAAATGCATTCATTTACAAATTATAGTTACAGTTTTATTTTAATTCTGGTTTCTCTGGATCACCTTTTTAGAATATGCAGGACCAAAGGACTTTCAGAACAGTCCTGTAATTGTGTTAATAGGGAATATGCTGCAATAATAAGGAATATGCTGCTTAGGGAAATTAAGCAGCACAACCTGAAGAGTAAGAACCCAAACAGTTTTTTCTACCTAGCTTGTTTTTATATGCTTGCAAGGAAACAACAGCATACAGTTGTCCTATAGCATTGTTATGGGCCAACTCCAATGACATGGTACTCTGGTTTTTAAACTCTCTATCAGCTCGACTTTTGAAAAATGGAAAGCTTTTCTTTATTTTGTTTATACGGACACAGGATTCAAATTTATCAGTTTCCTTCCCTTTCATTTAATAGAAAGTTCACTGCAATTACCCGAGTTCCTTCCAAGGCTGTGGTACAAATACTTCTTTTATACTGAAGGAACATCTGAAGTCCTGGGATCCTGAATCTTTTAATCCTTTAAACAACAGAAAATTGTTTTGAATCTTGCTTCTGGTTTGGGAGAGCTGGAATTTCTGATACTACAGAAGAAAATGCCCAAACTTGCCTACAGAGAGCTGATGCCCTGAAGCATCTCATGTGCTTGGTGTAACAGTGCAGAACTGCTGCCTCACAGAAGATGGTTTACCAAACTTGAATGTGTTTCTGAGCTGTTCCATGACTCTAATTAAAAAAGCTGTAAGTATTAGGAAACTGCAGAAATCTCAATGACAGAAGTTTTACTTTGGAGTAGTTCAGCCCATAGAACTAATACGTATTTCATTAGATTTACATGTAGAAGGTTTGAAAAATAATTTGATAAAACAGATTGTGTCCCTTTGCTGTTCAGGTTGGTGATAAAGGTTTGAGAAATGATCACTGTGCAGTGTGAGGCTGTGGGGTTTAGTTCCACCTTTTTTGGGCTCTCACCCCAAGAACAAAAAGGCTGTGGCCATGGGATCCCATGTAGATCCCATGTTTAGCTCCCTGTAGAGCTAAATTTGTGTCAGAACTATTTTTCTTTTAACTCTGTGGCAGGAAATTTAATGCCAAATCAAGTCATTTGTAGTCATGCTTGACTCTATGTAGGAGCAGAGATGTTATTTGTTCTTCCACTGCCAGAAGAAACCCTATAACTTTCTGGGGACTCTCCCTCCTGTCCTGGCTTCTTTCACAGACGGGCAATTGAGTGTCAGTGCTTGGGTTGGATGGATCTTATAGTACTGGGTTATCTGAGAGCTAGCAGACACTGAATTTCTGTTCACAAAGCCATGGCCTGGGTCTCATGCCCATTGCTTTGTTGTAGTTGTCTGCATCACAAACAGGATTTAGAGTCTCAGATATGTTTACCTGCTTCGTGCTATGACGTTTTGGCAATCTGAATTCCTTTGTGACATACTTAAGCTTGAAGAATCTTACCTGTAATTTTCTCTTTTTTGGCAGAACAAAGAATTCATTAATTTAGGAAAAGATGCATTTATTTAATGTCAGCTTTATGTTCTTTTATCCCTTGGTGACTGTCATACTGAGACCAATAAGGCAATAAAATTTGCACTAAAAACCCAAAAACAAACAAAAAAAACCCCAAAAACCTCAAAACAGGGAACTCAAATTTAAAAAAAAAACAAACCAAAAAGAGGGAACTGAAAGATCTTTCAGCATATTATAGTGGAAGAAATGCATTATTATAATTTCACTGTGTGTTGCTCACTCTTTCATCAGGCTTCTACCTGGAGTATCTAAAGCTAGAGTTCTTTGTTTTATTGCTTGTTTTGCCTTGACTCAGTCTCAAGACTGGAGTCTTACAGATGGTTCTAACAAAAGTAATCCTTCTCTCTAGCTGGATGCGTAGGATTAAGTCTATAGTTTAGTCTGGATATATACACTTACCATAAGGTTGGGTGGTAAAAATGCACACAGAGTGAAATTCTACAGTGATTTTCATTGTAGGAATAAAACATGCTGTTTCCTTGCAGGATTTGCAGTTGCTTGCATTGTCTTGTTTGGACATTTAGAAATAACAATAATTAATGGGGGATGATGTTTCTACTTCTAATGAAGCAGGAATTCATCTCTACTCTTCGGGTATGGGGGAATCAGTAAAAATCTGGAAAGCTGCAATCAAAATAGTGAAGCCAGAAGCAAAAGTATTAAAGGCCTTTTGAGTTGTGTTGGCACTTTTCCTTTTTGAGTAAGTTTCTAAACTAACAGCTTGAACTGCATAAACTTGAAATATTTCTCAAGTGTTTGTTTATGTGAATTGCTTTCTAATGAGGTCATAGCTGTTTTCCTGGACACAGTGGTATTTCCTCCTCTTGCTCTTATTTTTTATGCTGCTTTCTACATTATGCCTTGAAGACAGAACAGGCATATAAAAATCAAACATCGCTCAGGATACTTCCAAGTTTCATCTCTGTGCTTTACAATCATTTCAAATGACTCAAAGCTGGACCACAGTAGAAGCATATGTTGAAAGAAGTACTTGAAATGCTTTAGTTTTAAAGAAAACCTGTGTTATTGTCAAGAAAAACTCAGATGTAAAGTTTTTAGCTCCCAAAAGTTAGGAGAATTGGGATAGATTGAAAGGAATCTGCAGGTGCTGATTTTTCATTTAAAAATATTTCATCTCCCATGTCAGATTGATCACTAAGCAAAAGAAAAATCACCTGATCATAAAGTGGGCACAGTTTTCAACTCTATGTGGCAAGGCATTATATATGTAAGTAAATAGTCTTTACCATCTGTTCTACAGAAATCACAAACATGGACAATTTTCCATTCTTTCCTTTGCTGTTTGCTTCAAATGCAATGGAACATGTTGGATTTACCTACAGTATTTGATAATGTTGTTGCTGAAACAAATAGCTTTCTGTTTGCAGAACCTTTGTTTTTTCAGACTGCTAGATCTACAATTTCTGAGAAAAACAGACTGGTGGACTAGCTACTGCTGTACTTCAGGTGGCTGCTTTCACAAATTTTGGGCTAATGCCATAGGAGGCCAAAATTTTATTCTGAGGTGGGGAAGAGGGAGGGGGCATAAGTAATTGAGTAATATAATGATGATACTGTGAAGTCATGATTTCCTAATGACTAATGTGGAGTACTGTAGTTCAACATAAATTTGGAGTGTATTTTCTACAGTGTCTTGAGTCACAATGATTCAGCCCTAAGCTGTGGAGCTGCACAGTGTTTGTGGAAGGGGGGGGATCATTGTTGAGGGTTGTTGGGCTGGTGAACTGAGTGGTCTTTGCTGGCAATAGGTGATGGAGGTGGGTTCATAAATGTGGGGGAACTGCTGGGTCAAAACCTCTATGAAAACCTTATGATATTTACATGATGTGTCGATCTTCTTCACAATCTGGAAACAAATTTCTTTGGTATAAAATAGTAATAATAATGAGAAAAAGCTGATTAAATCTGAAGACTGTTTAATTAACATATTTTTTTTTCCTCTTTTTTGAATGTTAACAAAGTAAATGAGCAATGTTCTTCCCAAAATATTTGAAAATTTTGAGGGGCTCTTAGTTTCCCACAAAGTTTGGCTTTAATTTTATGTCAAGGCTCTGCTGTAGATGGAGGCATACAAGAAATACCTATCTTATGTTTCTGAAATAATAAAGTGCTCATGTAACTACTGTTACAGTTAAGGTTTTTTCTTTGGTTGTGAGGATTTTTTTGTGGTTGTGAGATGGTTATTACTGCTCCAGGTTGCTTGGAAAAGGAGGTGTTTAGTTCTGCATAATAGATCATGCAGGCACAAAATGTTTGTATTTTGTTTTATGGTTTGTTGTTTGTTTTGTTTTGTTTTTTAACCTATGGACTGGACAACTTTAGTACAATTTATCCACCTGAGTACCAAGTCAGGTGGTCAAGTCAGTCCTACAGAGAGAAAGATTACACTTAAGAAATATCAGAAACTGACTTCTTAAAACAAAAGCATATTGTTTTGTGTGCTGAAATTTGAACTATCTTCAGGTTCATTGAGAATGAGAAATATTTAACACCTGCAAACAAATACCAGTACTGCAGCCTTTTTCCCAAGATTTTAATTTTTTTTAATTACGACTTTTAATTGTAGAGAGTTGCTCTGAAGGTTATTTTGAACAGCATTTTATATTCTTCCATTGTTGAAACAAAAAATAAAATATGCCATTTTCTTAAAATGAAATTGTCGTTTACAAAATGAGAGAAAAATTGACTGTCTCTTTTATATCTGTTTTTGTCAGTAGCAACGCAAGCTTAACCATTTCCTGTTCAACAATATCTGTAAAATATGTATTTTCTCTTCTTCTTCTTTCAGAAGTGAAGCCAACTTGCATATTTAACAGCATGGAATATTATGATGGAGACATGTTTCGCATGGATGCGTGTCGATTTTGTCGGTGCCAAGGGGGCGTCTCCATTTGTTTCTCTGCCCAGTGTGGTGAGCTACACTGCGACAGGTACTATGTGCCAGAAGGAGAGTGCTGCCCAGTCTGTGAAGGTACAGTCTCTTTTTAATCCTGTCTGCTTTTAGTTCTGATGGGGTTTTTTTTGTTGTTTTTTTTTTCATTTGCCTGTTCAATGGACATGAGCAAACAAGGGCTTTTGTTCTTCTGAAGTTTGCGGATTCCTCCGTAATTCCGCTTATTTCTACATTTTTGCTGGGCCTGAGTGTGCTGTCAGGTTCTTTGCAGTGCTCCTCTGACCTTGGCACTACTTCTTAGACATGGTCAAGTGTGCAGTGCTTTTTGGGGGCCTTCTTGACAAACAGTACAAAAAGGTGTTTCTAATTTCTGCACAGACATTTAGACAGGCATCTCCAGAGCTGCAGTTGTGGCCCTGAGACAGATTTCTATTTCTTTGCAACCTGCTTCTTGCTCTGTTCAGCCAGAGTAATCCACACAACTTCTTTCCTCTACAATTACAGCAAAGCAAAGGGGCAGCAGTCCAATATCAATGTTTTTCTCTTCCTCCTCTGCTCTGCAGAGGGCCTTGCTAAGCCTGCAGTCCTCCTAAAAAGGGCTCTTTGGGACATTTCACATTGACCCTCTTGCTTATATTAGAAAGCATTTGAGGCATCTTCTGCCAGAATACAACCAGAATTCCAGCAGAGGAAGATAGGGATGGTGCTGTGCACTTGCATCTTGCCTCAGTGAGGGTCAGGCTATGGCCACCAGGTAGCCAAAAGGCTTGTGAAGCACTTTTAGTCCCTTTGTTTAAGTGTGGACATAGGAATATCTTTTCAATAAGTGAAACCACTTGGAAATCTGAAATCTCCTCCTCAGAGGACAGGAATATAGTAATTACTGTGAATTTCAAACACTTTGCAGTCTCCTTAAGACCAGTGTTCCTGTAGGTCTTTGCAGAAGCAAATAAGCCAGAAGATCCATTATAGTCATGTTTTATTCCAAGCAGAGAATTAGAAAGTATCTCATAAAAATACACGTAATAGAGGCAGCTGTAAGAGCTGGACCTTCTCACTCAGCACAGGATCTGGTGAAAAATGGCATGTTCTGTTACAAGCTACTGAAAGCTTCAGAGATTTAAACCCAAATCTGGATGAAAAGGTATCAGGTGGGTAAGTTAGGAAGTAATTTTTTGAAGGGTATTTGAATTTTTTTTATATTTTGGTGTATATTTTCTATATTTTAGTGTACATTTGTATCAGGTTGATACATGGTGTTCACATGTAGAGAAACTGAAATGCAAATGTAGGTTTAAGTATTCCAGAGAGATACCAATCCATGTTTCCCCTGAGTTAAGACATGGCCTAGACATTTGATGCTGACTATACTTGAAGGCAGGATCCTAGATTTTTGGTGTTTCCTGGTGCAATTGCACCTACATTTACAAGAGCCTTCATGTTGTAAGAAAAAAATAAAAAAAAATCTATGCTATACTGTCATTTAATGACAGATTGAAAAAGTCTAGAGAAGGCATGTCTGATGTGGTGAACCTCGGCCCCAGCTAAGTGCAGATCCACTCCTGTAGAAATTACTGTATGAGCTGCTCACTTTATATAAGATATAGAATCTCTGGGTTTCAAATCCTATAATTACTATTTTTTTCTCATTGTGAATATTCCTAGATTTGGTATTATGAAGTCATTGTGACAAATATTTATATAGATATATAAATAATGTATCTATATATCTGCTTTATCTGATCTCTCTGTCATATTCAGATATGGGTGCTGGTTTTCCACATTGGATTTGCAGATCTAGATATGTCCTTTGTGATCTTTGATGATTTAAATAGTCAACTACCTTATTATTTATCCATAAATTGTTCTGTCATCATCATACCACGATAAAATTTGATTTCTCCATTTTTGCCACGTTTGAATCAGACTAGCAAGAAAACCTGATAACATTTCATTTTATGTTGATGATTTGGTGTGTATTAGTCTGCAGTAGAAATTTCTTTAAGACAAGTCCTTAGTAAGAATAAAATGGGTAATGTTATATAATTATTGAGTAGTCTGTGTTTTCTAGTAATGACTGTGGCTTAATGCCAAGTTATGGGGTCCTTCATCAAACCACCTGGTGCTATATGGGTTACTTCTTTCTGTTGTGTATTCTTCTAATAGGGGTTATGGCACTAAGTGCAGGAAGTCTGACTTCTGAATTCTGTGTGATTGGATTGTAAGATACATGGTGTTTTTACTAGAAATTCCCCTTGTTTTGGTGGCATTCTTTTAAGTGAGCCTAGACAGCTGGTTCCATTAACATATTATAGTTGTCCTGGTTCCTTTAAACACTTTCATGAAAAGGAAAAAAAAAAGGTGGCTCTCATCCCTTTTTAAATAACTTCAGTAAAGCTGACACCTAAATTGACAAGATCAAGTATTTTAAATGGGCAGAACATATCAGCCCACCCATTCATGCTTTTCTGAAGCAGTTGAAGAAGTGGCATTTTTCTACCTTTTCTTCTTCTGTTGAGTATTTCATGACTTGTCAAAGTGATTAGTTGCTTCCTACAAATTTTTACTTGATTATAGAAATATAAAGAAATATAAAGCTTTCTTTTCTTCAGGAATTTTAAAATGGCAAGTAGTAAATTTGGTGTGAGTTGTGTAATACAGGCAAAAGCCCTTCTTGACTTAACTACAGGAGGAGTTCTTTCTCAAAATTCTGTAGGCTATAACAGCATTAGGAGATGTAATTTGCTGGACTCAATTTATAGCTTTAAATGCTAGTGACCTTGTAAGGGTCCCATGAACTATGTGCTTTGAGCACTTTGAACTATGTGCATAGAAGACTATTACAAGTAGCACAAGTCTTGTATGCCTTTTCTGTGCTTTTTCTATAGTCCTCTGTCAATATACATATGTACATAAGTCGAATGATAAGTTGACTGATAAAATTCACTACATTTCATTGTATATGATTTGATTTTTGGCTAGGTCAAAACAGTTAGTTACAGATGCAAAATCATCCTAAAATGTGAAAGATGCAAATTAAGAATTTAGGAAGAAATTAGAAGAATTTAGAATTTAGGAAGCATTTTAATTTTTAAATGCCTCATTTTCCAACCATCTGGTTCTGGGCTTAATCAGAATTTTAATAAAATTCTGATTATCAGTACAACTCGGGATGTTTGGAGTGTCAAAAAGTGGCTTAGAATACGACAACAGTTACTGGCACTGCTACAGGTTTTATCTACATTCAAAATGCATTGCCTTCCTTCCAAAGGGGATTGATGAAACTTCAAAGAAATAATCCAGGTTTCATTCAATCCCCTTTTTCCTTCAGATAAGACATCTTATTTCTTCCCAGTCCTTCCATCTTAACACTCCTGTGTTAAGTGATTTATAATAAATCACTTGTGTTTATTTGATGTCTGCTAAAAAAGATCTTTTCAGGTATATTTATTGCTTTTAATCTATTAAATTTGCTTTAATATGTAATTTGTAGTATTGCTTGCTTTGCCTGACCTATTTACTGTACATTCTCAGATACTTCATTTCTGAGCCTGACAGCTACCTTTTATTAGCCACCACGATAAGTTGTATACATTCACATATAATGTATATATCTTAATAGCCAAAAATATAATAAAGATTAAATGACTTAATAGTCTTTTTGACTATTAAGATCAGTGCAACATAGCACATCTCTGGAGTACTATTAATTCTGAAGAGTAAAAGCTGCTTTTATTTCAAGTAACGGGTTAGACTTGCATGGAACTTGAGAAATCTTACACAAAGTATGCTCTCTAAAATTCTGTTATTTAAGTACCTAGATCTTAATTTGGTTGCTAGCAGGTAAATGAGACTTTTGGTTTTCAAGGGGCAAAACTTCAACAGAAATGAAATTGAAAACTGACCCTGTTCAAAAAGGTAATATATATCCAAAAGTGGAATGAGGTGGATGCTCTCTTCCTGTTCCAGCAACAAGTGTGCCAGAGGCCTCATCTTTGCTCATAGTGTGAAAGTGTTGCAGTGCTGACATGAGTCATTCCAGTGGGACATCTAGAAGTGTTGGTACAAAAAAAGGAATCAATAGATCCAAGAAACACTTTGCCCTGAGGAACAAAAAAGAATTAAAACATTAATTAAAACACATTCTTTTGCAATTGCTCTCATTTCAGACCCACTTTATCCTGTCAATAACCCTGCTGGCTGCTATGCCAATGGCCAGATCCAAGCTCACGGGGACCGCTGGCGGGAGGACGACTGCACGTTCTGCCAGTGCATCAACGGGGAGCCGCACTGCGTGGCCACGGCCTGCGGGCAGAGCTGCCTGAACCCTGTCAAGGTCCCTGGGGAGTGCTGCCCTGTGTGTGAAGGTAAGAGTGGTATTCCCCCTCACCTGGCTTTGGGCTGTCATGGCTGCAGCTTACCTGGCAATTCTCAGTTTACCTTAAAAGTTTGAGGGTTGAAGAAGCTGGTACGGCATTGGCTGGTTACTGAATAATTGCTGAGGGCAGAAAACGTCAGCATGGTTTAGCTACACCTGTATGCTGGCAATCCCTGGTACTCTTTTGGCACAAAGAGTATAGTAAGAGGTGGTTAAGATCAGCATTGCAAACTGAGACATTAAAAAAAATATTTTGAAATGTATATGAAAATGTACATTTAGAGCTGCGTTTTGTGGAGTAGCTGTTCATCTGGAAAAACACCAGATAAATTTAGAAATGGTTCGTCTAGACCTAGAGCCATCTTCACAGTACACAAACACTTGTGCAGGCTCAGTGAGTTGCCACTTACGTTTTTCTCATTCCACCTCTGATAAAAAAAAATAAAATTTTGTGTTATCTACATGTGTCTTGGGGTCCTTCTCCGTTTGCAGTATCCATCCAAGTAAGCTCACTGGGATATTACTTTTTATGATAAATCTGAGGAGCATAAAGATTTCTTACAGGTACTCTTTAACTCCAGAATTCACAAAACTAGGTATGAAGGTGTTTGATACAATGTGTAGAAGCACTTTTATTGTACATTTATTTGTGCAGAATTGCACTACTTGCACTGAATTAATGTCACTGTGAGGAAGCAGGTTAACTGCTGTTAATCCCCAGTGATCACCTCAGGATGGGTATCACAGGGCCTGTGCTGTCACCTCTCATTATCTAGGTGTCTGAGCCAGCTTGGGAAGGCAGGACAGAGAGAGAGAGAGGCTAATGGAAGTCTTTTCAACATGTTAATACACTGAGAGGATTCTTTTCCTCTAATGAGAAAAGGATAGGCAAATGTCTCTATTTTCCTGTTCCAGAGTAGAGAAAATGGATGAGAGATAATTGAATTAAATGTATACATATATGTATGTGTGTGTATATATATATATATATATATGTATATGTATATAAGCTAATTATGAAGAACCATGGGAGCAAACACAGGGTCAAGTGTAGGCTTCCATCCTTCATTGCTGAAGGCTGCAACATAAACAAGCTGCTGCTTCATTAGCACACCACAGTAATGCCTCTGCAGTGCTCTCAGGACACAAGTTAGGTTCTCTGGACTAGGCTGCATAATTCTATGCAATAATATGTTTCTACTTTTAGAAGATGTAGCTACAACTTTTGAAGTCCATAAAAGTTGTTTTGTAGTGTCTTGGGTCAGTGACATATGATGTGCTATCATACTTAAGATACAAATGGATGAAAAGTGGCACAACAGAATTGTGGAATCAATGTTTAAATGAGGTCCTTGTGTCATCTAATTTATGTTTTATTAAAAGATAATCTGACTTCTTGTTTGTTGGTCCTGTTAGCTGTTTTTTGATGTATGCTTAATTGTAGTCATCTAGTTTTGAGTGTGTCATCTGGAAGGCAGTGACACTGAATGGTATTTTGAGGAATATATGTTCCTCAGAATGTTCCTTCCTATGTTTTAAGCTTAAATGCATCACATTTGCCTTGGTGGGTTTTTTTCAATGGGTAATGAAATTATGTAAGTGGTGGAACCAACAATTAGTAGAAGTGCTTCTAGTTCATGCTAGGACGAAGTTTCAGCATACTTAGGTACCAGCAAATCTCTTGAAGTTATGTTTTGGGGCATCAAACAAGTTCAAGGCTGTTATGCCTTGTGATTAGCAGCCTGAATAAAAGTATTTAGATTAATGAGAGCAAGGTGCTACCTGATTTAAAGCATGAGTCCTGTGTGTCTTTCTGAATCTGTTAATATTTTTCTTTGAAAGCACACATTAGGAAAATCCCAGAACATTAGGAAAAAATAACAATGCTAGGTGTTGACTGTCTGCGTTTAACATTAAGAATGTGTATCTTAAAATTATTTTTTTAAAAGGTAGTGTTTGAACTGATGGCAGCAAGGACTTGTGTGTTAGCTGCAGACTTCTGGCCCACCTCCAAGGTCAGTTAGCTTCATGTGTCTTAAGCCCTAAATCTGCGATTAGTAGTGTTTCTCCTTGGACTTTAATGTGTGGGGCAGGAAACAAGTACTGTCTACTTTCATTACAGTGCAGCTGTCCCTTGCTAACACAGTAGGCAGGAGCGTCTTTAGATTCTGTTCTCTGATTTTCTCCTTGTTCTAAGGCTGAACTGGAGAAGTATCCACGCCATGGGAAGGCAGTTAAAAACTTTTACTTCCTTCACACTACTGATTTTCCCCGAATTTTAGTTGTATCATTTTAATGACGATCTAGTCCCATCTAAAATGCTACTTTGTTTCTGCCATCATCCAGACACCTGACATCTCTATTCTCTTAATCAAGTAAGCTTCATGGATCAGTGCTCCTTCCCATTTTAAATCAGCTTCTCAATCTTTTTCCTTAGCATTGTTTCTGTTGATGAAGTTCTGCTACTGATACTCACTGTGTCATCCATGACCTGCAGGGGTGGTGGGAACAGGGGAGAATAAAGTCCTGGCTGGAAAGTTGGCTGACAAAACATTGATTTTAATGATTCTAATGAAAAAGATGTGCAGTAAATTCTAATGGAGCTTCAAGCAATGGAGTAAAGTCCAGGCACATTTTTTCCTAAAGGAATTAAAATGCATCACTGTCAGCCATTTGAAGCTTTTCTGCATACCACCTCATTGCACTTGCATATCCACAGCTTAACCTGAATTTTGCACTGCACTGTATGAGCAGAAGCATTGACTGTCCTGTGCTCTCCAGTTGGTTTCTCCATCCTTCTGCTTCTCTAATTTCCTGCTCTTCAGGAAAGAGAAGAAGAATTCTTATCTAGTGTGGGCAAAGGTCTGGCATTGGTGATATTACATAAGTGTCATATTTTCAACTATGCAAGTTTTTAGAGGAGAAAAGCAGTGTACTTTAGTGATATGTTCAATAAATGGGCAAAAATAATGTAAACTTTGCAGCTGATTTTGAAATAGCAGTTTACTAGTGATTGTAAAGATAAGCATACCTCATTTTGCACTCCTTTGTTGAACAACTTCCAGTTCTCACTCACATCTCAACACTCTCAACAAGAATATACACCATAAAGAAATAACATAGTTTTTGCAGATGAGCTTCAAATTACTTGTTTTCAATAGTTGCATTATGTAATTGCATCATAAATATACTTTGCTTTTTTGCTCTTACTTGTATACTACATTTGTTGATTTAGCTGTAGCTCTTACTTTTTGCATTTTTTATTTTTTTTTTTTTTTTGTGGAGACTAATGAAGAATGTAGGAAATAATTATTTGTATTTTAGTATCTTAACTATACATCAGTTCTAAATCAGGAAGAAGAATGGGGCCTGCTGAAAACCCCCTACTATCTTAGTTCAGTTGCTGATGGACCCATTCATGCCCATATTTCTATTTAGAAATAAATGTTAGATAAAGAATAATAAGGAAGACATTTTAGATGCTTATCACTATTTTTAAGCATGCATTTATTTCTCATTAGACTTCTATTTATATTTGAAAGAGAACCCACTTCCATAAGCCAGCTTCAATTGTGTGAGCTTACTTTAAGCATGTCAGATATAAGCTCTTCAATATGCAAACCAAAACATTTAGTCAAAGATACTTCTATCATGTATTTTGGTTTGAAGTATTGAGAGATACAGGGATTTGTGGGGCATGAAACTGATGAGAAAATTCTAATCAAAACTGCTTGTAGATCTGGCCTGGCTATGGCTCATCCAGAGTAAAAGGTTATTAATATCAGTCACTTCTGAGTCTTCTTCTCTGTCTTTGATCTAAATGCTGCTGTACCTGCAGTTCTGCCAATTCATTTATTTCCTGGCTGATTTATAATCAGTTTCAATGAAGCACATATTTGTTCCCCAAGATAAGTTTACATTCCAGCAGCTTCATAAGGATAAATTTTTTCTTGGATTACACTTGCAAAAAAATTTTGCTGCCAGAGATCACATATAACGTGCTAGAAATTCTATGTACAAAGATTCTTGAAATATGAGCACAGTATGTCAGCACACAAACATATCCAGCCTTTGAATATGGTAAATTCAGACCAAACTAGAACATTCCCATTCCCTTGTGAAGAAAATCCTGATGTTCTTAGCACCGCAGTGAGAAAACCATCTGAGGATTGTGAAGGCCAAAGTTACATAAAAGTAGCTGTTGACACTATTCTAAATTAGAGACCAAGATGGAGCAATTGTGGTATTTCTGTTGCTATTCAGAGTTGATTTGTATCTGTTCTCTGCAGTAACCCTTCTTAATTCTTCCTGTCATGCTGCTGTATATGTATCCATGGAGTATATCCTGTATCTGTGCTATGCAATACATGTTCCCATGTTGATTGGATGCCCAGGTTGGTTTGAAATGTATAATTTTCTGAATGCCTGCCTTGGGTTTGCTGGACTTAGAGAAGATGGTAACAGTCACTCCCCTCACTTCAATCTTGCCTGCTGCTGCAGGAAGGGGAGGCTGAGTGAGGTGTTGGAGATGCTTTACACTGGAGCTCCCTGGGGAGATTGATGAGAAGGAAGAGATAGGAGTATGGGGGTAGGTGCATGAAGGAGAGGGGTTTTTATGGCATTTATGGATGTGGTGTGCCAATACAATGGGTTTGTATATGGATTTGATTTCCAATTCTGTGGACAGCCTCTCTTGAGTTGCACTGTAGCTGGTATCCACTAGTATCTTTACCAGCTCTGCTGGATGTATTTACTAGCTCAGATCAAAGCTAAATTTATTTTATCTATAGACAACAAAGCTAAAAAGAGCAGCCAGTGTCTTGGAGGGTAGAGTATTAATTCCTATGTGTTTTAAAGCAAACAACTGACAGAAGGATACTGGCCAAATTCAACAAGGGAAAATACAACATGCTGCGAGGAACCAGAGTAATTTTGATTTTTGTCTCAACACTGTTTGAGCAGAGGTATATGGGGGAAGGGCTGCACATGTGCCATTTGCAGCAGGCAGCTAGGAAAAGACAGAGGAAAGCCCTGGCTCTAGGAAGACTTTGCCTGACAGCCATTTCATGTCTTGCATAGAATAGGCAGTCAGTAGGTGACCACCAAGGACACTGTGTCCTCCAAAGAGGTTCTCCAGTCCGGTGGCAAAAGGTTTCCACCGATGGACTGCAGTCGAATGTTCAGCTGGGCCAGTGGTCTCCTGCCAGTGAGCAGACCTTGGGAGGAGCTGAAGGGTATAAAAGTAGCTGTGTCACAAGCTACTGGGCTCTTTTTTGCCCTCACTTCCATTTTACTTGCTCTCACTCGCTCTCCCTCTTGCTGGCTGGACACCTGCTGACCACCTCCAGTGTCCTGTCCTACCACTTCCATCTTCCTCACCTACTCCAGCCATCACCTGCCCCATGCATTCCTGCCCAGGTTCCTGTCTGAGCCACCCACTTCCAACCCTGTGTCACTGATGCAGCCTGTCACCACAATCCCTGCTGCAACCCTGTCCAGGGTTCTGGACCTCCTGCCTGATGTCCTCACACCTCATGCCTGGTCCCGTTGCTGTGGGAGCTGTGCCTGTGGAGCTGCACCTCTCCGGGAGCTGTGCGGGCTCCCCAGCACACACCCCTGCCACATGGACCCCCAAATTCTGGTCGTAATACCTGCTTTTTCTCTCT
>NC_031770.1:34995340-35072874 GCF_001522545.3 Parus major
GCTTTCCTACTCTTCTTTAGTTGGGCATCGCCCTTTTTGTGACCAATAAACAGTTCTCAGATATAAATTTGCCTCATGTGGCTAAATTCCATCCTAGATCATCTGTTTTAAAACAACCCCTTGCAGTTCCCCCTTAGTGGAACGTGACATGCTTGGAGGAGATTCTTCATGAGTCCTGAACCAGAGTGATTGTTAAATAGCAGCGTTCCAGGAGAAGTTTGGTGATTAAGGGGAAAGAACATGTTGAACAGGGATTAACAGGGCCTTGAGAAGGCAAATACCATACTGAAATTAAGATCAAGAGGTGAATTCACAAGAGCTGAAGTAATCCTTTTTGCTCTCTTTCCTGTGGGTTGGTGTGTCCCTGGGTGACATAGTAGGTACTTGGTTCTTTTCTGAGCTTTGCTTCTATGATAAAAGTGGAAGCTGAAAAGAATTGGAGAGGTATGAGCGCAGTCCAAAATTTGTAAAATACATCCTAGGAAGACAGACTGAATAAATTGGATTGGTTCAGCTTAAAATAAAACTGTGAAGTCAGAATGTGAACATTGCAGTCCTCAAGTGCCTAAAAAGGTTGTTGAAAAGAAAAAGATAAGACAAAAAAAATGGAATTGGATTACAAAAGATAAAGATGGGATTTAGAGGAAGGCAGAAAGTTGTTGAGGAAAACAAAATTCCCTCTGTGGCATGTTGTGACTAAGATTGTCTTTTTGATGTGTTCAGGGAGTGGCAGTTGTATTTTCAGCCTCAGTGAAAAGAGATTTGCTCAGGAAATTGCTTGCATAACTGAAAGCAGTAATGGTAATTCATGTGTAGCTCTCAGTGTTCATGCAAGTGTTGGCTGTGGCTTACCAATATAGAGCCCAACATATAGCTGGGGGCTTGCAGGGGGAGGGTCTTTGGGGGTCTTTTTAACTAAACATCAAAGGAATCAAAACCCTTTTGGCAAGACATCTTGATACAGTATGTCCACTTAAATCACTTCTTTCCCTGTTACCTGACATGCCAAAGCCCATGGACTGTGCATGGGCCATGTTAGTAAAAACCCAATATATGAGGAAGGGGACTGGGTGCTTTGAGGTGGCTGCTTCCATAAGGAGAGGGGCAGAAAGCCTTTCCACAGCAAAGGCATGAAATTGAAGACAGAGGCATATTGAGGCACAATAGTGTGGAGAGGAAGACCTTCCTTTATCCTTGGCTTGTCCCCAAACTCAGGCTCTTCAGTTGACACAGCTTTTCAAACCATGTAACTCCTTTCTCTGATGAGAGCTAGGAAAAGCAGGCCAATTCTCTTCTGTGGATCCAGCACAAAGAATTAGTTTTAAGCTTCTGATGGATGCTCCTATATAGCTTCTATAGCTCCTGTAATGATATAGGCCCTCTGGGATTTGACTTTGTCTATTTAATCTATTATCTATTTATCTGTTTAGTTTGTTTTCTAGACTTCTCTTCATTAAGAGCCAAGGCTTAGGCAATCATACTGGCCTCCTGTGCTTTCCCTATGGTTTTAGAGCCAATGACTTATTTTTGCAGCACAAGGAAGGGATCACATATCTTCAGATTAAAAGAGACAGCTAGGTGGAGGGGAGAAAGAGGTTTTTCAAGTGCCATAAGGGATTCAAAAATGTTGATATGTGCTCACACATCTTTTGGCTCAGACCAGCTCTTCATGGGGGCTGGTCTGGGTTCCTGTTCCATTGCAGCTAACCAGATCCATTGGCAATCAGCTGCAGTTAGTACTGCTGCTTCCAGACCTGCTTGCTTCTTGCTGGGCTAACAACTTTGCTTTCTCAGTAACATTACTGTGGTTTAAATAGCAATTCCATTTTTAACGAATTTTGCAAAAAAAGAGGGAATATACCGTATGAATATATAATAGCATGTGAATAGTACTAAAGAAGCTACAGTGATAGAAATAACTGTTTCCCTCAGGCCATCTGCATCTGTGGACAAACATCTGCAAATTGGAGTAATAGCTGTGTTCACAGGAGGTAAATATTGGTTAGGACAGTATGATCTTTATTTATTTTTTTTTAAGCAAGATAATAAATTCAAGCATTCAGCACTGGCATTGATGCCAAAAATGTCCCTTAGGAAAGTCTGTGGTTGCTTCTATTCCCTTACATCTCTCAGAGGCTCAGGCTATTCATAGAGAAAGCTGATACACGGTAATTGGTTATCTCACAGCACGCCCTTCTGCAAGAGAGCCCTCAGGTACAAGTGGCAGGGTGCCAGCATAAGCTGTGAATGAGAAATTAAGTGTTAAACAAAATCCCCTCAGAGGATTTTCATGAATAAGACCCACAGTACTTTGCTGTCATTATGGCTGACACTTTATCTTCACAAAAAGAAATTAACATTTTCATCAATAAAGGAATCCAAACTCTAGCTGAGATGTAATTCAGTTCAGTTCCTTTAGCGTGTCTAGCACTTCATTAAGTAAAAACAGGCAGCAGAGTCCAGTGAAAAGAAATTTGATTCATTCAGGATGAAGTCAGTGGTAGTGAGCAGTGTTCACTGACACGGGGTGTGGGCCCAGAGTCTTCCTTAGAGCATGAAATGTTAAGTTATTGTTCAGCAGCAGCACTGGAGCTCCTAACCAGCCCTTTCATCATAGTCAATTAAGGGATGCAAACGCCACGCTGCAGAGAATTGGGCTTCTGTTTGCCAGATCATCATTTAGTGTTGTGGTTCTAGAGAAGGCAGCTGAGCCTGTTGAACCACTGTATGATGAAACCAAACTGGCCAGTGCAAGCCAGTGAAATTCAGGAAGACTATACAGTCTCTTCCTGTCTATTTAGTATAGACAGGAAAAGTAAGGAATAACGTTTTCATGGTTTTCAGTGATTCATCGTTGAATTAAGTGGAAGACTGCTGAGAAAGTAAATAACCAGGGAATCCTAATGAATATGTGTCAGAGTATGAGCCTCATGGTTCATTCTAATTTTTTTCGGCACCAATGGTTTTCACAGATTTACCCCAGATGTACACTAATTTAGTGTTTATCCTCACCTAGCAAAAATAAGTGAATGGCCTTCTTAATGTATTTGGACATTTCTTGATAGACTTAATTGCCACCTGCTACAACAAGGTGGTAGTTTCTAGTGTAATTCCATCTAAAATTGTCAAAAAAGTTCTTATCAGCAAAAAAATTCTTTTGAAGAGTATACATGCCTGTAAAACCAAAAACCACCAAAAACTGAATTGATTATGACAGACTAAAGGTTTTAACTTTACACTTTGGGAGTAGAAAGTAGGTATTTTGATTGCATTACTGCAATACATATAACCCCGTCTTCTTTACTCTGCAGAAATAGTCTTTGATTATAATAGCTACTTTCAAAGAAAAAATACATATTTTAGTAGTTTCAGGTTGGCAGCATGAATAAAATTTGAGAAAAAAGGCTGCCAAACTGAACTATGTGTTTGGAGATATTAATGAATATATTTTCAGAGTTACTTGTGACATTAAAAAACTTTATCACCTAGGTCCTTCTATAAATTTATAAATTGTTATGTGATGCTGAATTTTTGAACCCTGGTAGCCAACACAGCTAAATTCTGGGAAAAAATTTCCTGTGAGGCATTAGGTATTTCAAACCCAGGAAGGAAATTCTTTAGCCCAGGACTCAGGACTGATATTTTTCATGTAATGAATTGGAGGGGCGGGGAAGGCTGGAATGCGAACTATGAGGATGGAAAACATTTAGTCACTCTTGGAATGATATGAATGTTTTTACAGGAAGCTTAAGTAAACACACATGCTGCTGCTTAGTAGGCTGCAGTTAACTTTTTTGGACAGTAGACAAAATTTAAACAAGCATGCAGACTCGAATGAAAGGCTGTTGAGCAGCACACCCTTCAGGCCCAGTTTTGAGCCAGCTATCACTTAGAACATTAGGTAAAAAGTCAGACAACTGTTTGGTTGGGATATTTTTCCTTGTTTTGTTTTTTTTTTTATGGTAAATGCTTGAATGCTCTGATTTTGAGTTTCTTTTAATCAGTCGATGCTGGTTTCATAGGAGCAAAACATCTTACATCTTTTAAGGGTGTAGTCTGTGTTATGAATTACTACAGAAGAGGGAGCTATTTCACTTTCCCCAGACATGGGCATGTTCTTTATTATTCACACTGGAGATCTTTCTCCTTGTTTAGAACATGATTTTTTTTATTCTTTTTTATTTTTCCCCCAGAAGACTTTTTCATTTTATGAAAACAAAAGAGGTGTTGGACATCCTAGAATCCTATTCTGTTGAGCTTATTCAGAAGAAATGTTGTGCAGAGTTAAAAGCGTAGAATGCAATAGGTACTTCCCTACTTACAAGCAATTATGTAAAACCATGAAGTAGCTATTTTCCTCTCATAATATTACTGAAAGTATGAAACAAAACCTTTTTGGAGTTAAAATATTGCATTCCAAATGAAACAAAGCAAAGAAGATTGCTTTTCATGTAATAATAATAATAAAAACACTTTGCTGAGAGGTGAAGCCTGCGTAATGTATTAACTTAAAGGAGAACAAAAAAATGAGACTGATTAAAGTTGGTTGTGGCTCTTAGAAACACCTGGAAGAAATTTTGCTTCTTGAATAAAAAAGCTAGTTTTTAAGTCACGAAGTAGATTCAGAGAGGTAGTGTTAGGCAAATGTACTTATTTTATAAAAGGAAGGTAATCAGTTCTTGGCAGAAGCATACAGAAATCATCAGAAATTGAAATGTTTATCTTTTGATTTCAGTTCCTTGATTAGGATTCATCAAGGATATTGCTGCTTTCACTGGAAATGTCCTGAGTTTATATGAAAGTTAAATTCATGGAGTCATGCAAGTCAAAAAGGACCACCAGAGATTTTTCTAGTCCTGTCTCCTGCTCCAAGCAGGTCCACTGACAGACACAAGGTCAGGGCCTGGTCCCAGTTAAATTTTGAGTATTTTGAAGGAAGGAGACCACACAAATCTCTATGACTATGTCATAGTTTGATGACCAATGTGGTTTAAAAGGAAGATCAAAACAGCTTTTATCAAGTTGTCATTTCCCATTTTATGCTTGTGTTTGCTGCCTCTCATCCTAGCCTGGAGTCACCTCCAAGATTAGCCAGGCCTTGTTGTCTTTGTACCCTCGGGTTAAGGAGTGATGGACAGCAGTAGAATGCCCCCTGACCCTCCTTCCCCAGGCTGAGCAAGCCCTGCTTTGTCTCAGCCTGTCCTCATGTGCCACCTCTCCAGCCCCAGCTCAGTGGCCTTGTGATGTCCTTCTGATGTCCTTGTGATGTCCTTGCTCAGGTGTGTCCATATTTCTCTTCTGCTGCGAAGCCCAAAGCTGGACACTACTCCAGCTCTAGGCTTCCAAGTGCTGAATGGAGGGAAACCATCACTTCCTTGTACCTGCAGGCTCTCCTTCTGCTGGTGCAGGTCCCTCTTGTCCTTCATACAAACCAAAACTGAACTCCTGATTTGTCTTTTCAGTAGAGCAGTTACATGTAATCCCTCTTTGCTTTCTGATACAAACTCTATGGCCAGAGTTCAGGTTTTGAATTAAGACTATGATAGGAAGCTGGGTATAATTTTTCATTCTGGTTCCACACTTCAGAAGGATTTTATTTAGTTAGTTAGTTACCTTTTATGTAATTTAAATAATTATGATTAAATCTTCAGTGAATGGTTTGGTTTTTTACATGCAGATAAACAGTAGACGTCAACAAGATTGCAATAAATTGTAAATTATCCCTCTTTTTTTTTCCTTTAATTGTTTTCCAAAATTTCAGCAGTCAATGATATATTTCAGTTTTCATTCTCTTTCTTGTTTTTTTAAAATAACTGATCAAATTGTGAGTATAATAAAATTGTAATCAAGAGAAACAAATTTTACCTGATCTCACTGAAACATGGGTGCACCAATTTCTTTCCATATCTGAATACTTGAGTAGTATCTTAGTACCTCAATACTCATCAAAGTATAACAAATAAAAGGCACAGTACTAGACCAGATTGTCCATCCTGTGTTCTTGTGTGTTTATAGTAGTTCACATTGTTAACAGAAGAAAATATCTGCTCTTTCTGCTACAAGCTGTCCCACATCTCTCAGGAGAAGTGGGAGGTCTCAAAAATCAAAAGAGAGGTGTGTAGGGATTGGTTTTGCTCATATTACAAAAGTATCCTAGACTGAAAAAAATCAGTGAAAATACTATTCCACGTTGATATTTTCTTCCTTTTTTTCCCCACAACCACTTTTTGTGTTGGTACTGTTAATATAGGACCTTAAGGACAAAGCTGGCTCCAGATATTACTTGAATGTCATCTTTCTTTCACCATGAATGCAGTTTGATTTCAAGTTGGAATGATAAGATGCAGGGTATGATCACATATTGTAGTATTTTTCAATGGACTAGTCAGACTGAAGGTCCACCAGCAGGTGAAATATCTGCTGTTGATTTTAAAATTGTTGAAGTTGTTTCCAAGTAAATGACATTGTAAAAAATTAATTCAAATATTTTTATAAACCTCATAGCAGGCAAATTAATAATCTGCACCAAATTTCAGCAGAGAAGGTATCAGAGAGGATATAGGGAAGCATGGTGTTCTAGTAAGAATCTGCCTTTATATATAAGCACTTGGTATCAAAAGCAAGCAAAATCTGTGGTCCATTAAATAATACATTGTTTTCATCCAGACTCTCTTCAATCCCCTTCTCTTTATTTTCTTCCCTCTTTCTTTCTATGGTATAGTTGTATTGTTGGTAAAGCACACAGGCAGAAACTGCAGCCCTTTTCCCAGCCATTGTCTGTGCATTTGTGCACTGGATCTTCCTTCAGCCGTTTCTACCAAGAGCAGCAGTGAAAGCCCAGCTCAGATCGTGTGGTGGTACATGCTTTTTCAAGCTTAGCTACTGCTTGCCTATTCAAATAGCCAGAAGTCTGGCAGAGCAGATCTGGCTTTATTTGTTGAGTCTTGTCTAGTGAAGTGAAAAGGCCTGAATTTATTCTTTTTTTTTCCTGGCTGCATTTTTGCTCATGTGGGGGTAGGGAACGAAATTATTTCTTTTGTCCTCTGCTTGCAGCTCATTGAGAAGCAGGCATGCATATAAAATTACTGTATCTCGAGGCTTACCTTTAGGGAGGGAAGGGAGAAAGAAACAGATTTGTAAGCTTGACTGGAAACACTGAGGATGCTGAAAGAAGGTCCAAAAGTGGAAGGTAACAGAATAATAAAACACAATGAATAGAGGACAAACTTTTCAAGCTAATACAACAAAAGTTTAATTTCATTTTTATGAAATTATGAAAAAAATTTTTATATGAAATACCATGTTACTGTGTGTATCAAAGGCACAAAAATTGTGTGCATGTGCCCAAGGCAAGGGAGCATCAAAATACAGATGTTTAGTTTTTGAAAGTCACTAAAAATTATACAACAAAGATAGGTAGGTAGATGGATGGATGGGTGTTAGACAAATAGATAGACAGACAGATTGATTTATGAATGGTTTTCCTAGATGTTAAATTACACCTGCAATTACAGGGCACTTACCTTGAGGGGTAGACTGTAATGATGGGGAGTAAAATACAATCCCCTTTCTCTCTAGCTTTTAGTTCACACCCAAGTGGATCAATGAATACTAACTAACGTGCATCTAACTTTCAGTAAAGTTTTGTAGGCTTTTTTTTACTGATATGTTCCACCCCACATCTGCAATCAGGTGGTAAAGCTGCAGTCTCCTTCAGTTCTCCAGCTTGTGTTACTGTCAGTGAATTTTGCCCTGGGCGGCAGTAACGATTCATATGATTTTTACTGGTTTTAGCTACCTGTGAGCACAAGCTTTGCTGTGGCCTATTTGTCATTTGAAATATAAGGTTTGTGGTGGCTGAGCAGTAACCTGCATGTAGCTTCAGGGAATCTCTTGCATTCTGGCCTTATGCATGTTTAGGATATTTTGATTCGAGAACGGAGTGATGCTAAAAATCAGTTTAGTTGCAGAACTAATTTATATACTCAGAGGCCTAAACAGCCAGGATTAATTAATGGCATTTATCATGTTTTTGGTATATATTGGTATATTGCTTTATGTCCATGACTCCTAAACTAATGGTTTGGTGAAGTTGTAAATGTTAAGTATTAGCCATGAATGTGATTTAGCCAGATAACTACATGAATATGGAAACAGCTACAAAGAGTTCATTTAGACTAAAAGAAGTCTAGTTTGGAAATCCATTTTGAAGTACTTTGCTCATTGTGGCTATTCTTCTACACTGCACATGTGAATTCAGAGCTGTGAAATGAAGAATTGAAGGAAAATAATCCTTTGACCTCCAAACTTTTTATATTAAATACCTACCAAAAAACAAAAGGGGGAGAAAAATTTTTATTTAAATAAGAAGATATTTGAGGGATCTAGAGAGACATGATGCTATTATGCAGACTTCCAGTTTGTGCATGAACAAGGCTGTTGGCGCTGTTCTATATATTTTTTAAACGTATTGCTACTTTTCTACTAGAAATTATACAGAATTTGAGTGTTACTCAGCAAATGCATAATCTGAACCATGACCTCTGAGATAAGTTTGAAGTTATCTAACTTAATTGTAGTGTCTTTAATGCAGTTTCTTCATTCCAAACTCTAGTTAGCTGACCTAATTTTTAAAGGATTTAAAATGTTCATCAGCTGCATAAACTGTTGTGCTGGGAAGAGCAAGGCTGGAGAGAAGCTATGAAAGCTGAAAACTGTGAAAGACAATGAAAGCAGAAAAGTTCATTCTTGTAATAGGATAATTTTCAGTTGACTGGAAGGGAAGGCATGGGTGCAAAAGCTGCCTGCTGGAATGTAGCCAATAGGCACAGAAATCAGTATTTTGTTTAACAGTGTACACTTCTAACAACTTACTGTACATTGAGTGGTATTTTGCCCTTACTCTGAAAGTAAAGACTAGCTGCCTATAGGTAAAAATGGCAAAATCTGCTGTCTGAGGATGAAAAATGGCAATATGTGGCCACCTCCATTCCATATAATTTCTCTATATTTTCACAATTTATCACTTTGGAAGGCTTTTTATATGTAATTTTGTATAAATCTTCATTTTTTGAGATGGGGAAGCAGAGTACACTTAAACATTTCAAGCACTAAAATGAAAACTCACAGTTCTTTAAATCAGGCAATTTCTGTTTCCTGAACATTTTGTATAATGTTAATAATGCTCATAACTGAATTCATTGATTCTTCAGTGCCTGAGTTCTATGAAGGACACAAGATAGGCAAAATTAGTCTCAGAGAGCAAAAAGTTGTTCAAGAAAAGATAGGTATTGCTTTTGTTCTGTGTCCTGGTTCATGATGGTCATTTTGAGGTTTCTTATTATTTCTGTAAGTCTCTGGATTTTGTTTTATTCTAAAAATTTTCTATACTACAGTGCATTAATATTTCTTTCTACCCTATGTATCAAAACAAATTTCATACTCCAGCATTTTTAAATGGTGTCAAAAAGTAAGTATTATGCTGTTGCTATATAACTTAAAATTGGCAATAATCTCCTCAACCTCAGAAAGCATAATCTGGGACTGCAAAGAATACTGTGAGAAGTGATGTTTTCAATAAATAACCATGTTAAATGTTTTCCAGAGATCTTTCACATGCAGTGCATCTTACATTCCCTTTTGGTGTTCAGAGTCTCTTCTGCTATAAATGTCAGTAGAGGTGATGTTATTCACACAGAGAAGGATTTGACTTCTGAGTTCCATGTTTGATGTGCAGCTTGGTGGTATCAATCAGTTCAGCCTTAGAGAAACTGTTCAGTTTCTAAAGCAAAAAAATCTGCATGAAGTTTTGATTAAACACTTCTGGAGAAAAGTGGGCAAAAGAAATATTTTGCATTAGTTTGAAACTGCATGTGCAAGAAACCTGATCTCATAGTAAAAAAAAAAAAAAAAAGTGGTATTTTTTTCTATTTCAATGCTTCAAAAATTTTCTGCAGCTTCATGCTGGTTTTGTTGAGTGTATATCACTTTGAAGCAAAGTCTGTTTATCGAATTGTTTCTAAAGTACCAAGAATATTCATCAGAAACAAAAGTAATTCAAATTACTCTCTTTACTGTTACATTGTGTATGGATTTTTGTGAACATAATTAAAATATTCAAGAATCTCAAATCTTGTTTGTTTTTTTTCTTATCCCCAGAACCAACATATATCACAATAGGTCCACCTACCTGTGAGGTTTTGGTGAACTGCACTTTGACTGAAAAAGACTGTATCTACAGCTTCAAACTGGACCAAAATGGTTGTCGCATTTGTCAGTGCAAAACTAGTGAGTATGCAGAAATATGGTGGCTTCTACCTTTTATATCAAGCTATACATGAAAATGGTAGTATGCTGGCTTTTTTCCATTCCTAATGTTGATTATATGTTGTGTTAGTGTGTGTGCTTTATAGTTGTTCATCTTAAAGAATTGGTTCCTGATTTCTGACATTGTTTGTTTGCTTAAAATGTGTTTGGAGGAAAATGCAGTGTTTGATTCTTGAGGTCAAAAATTACCAGCTAGCTAGAAAAGTTAATAATTTGGGACCTAATATTCATATAGATGTTGAGAAGTCTTATGAGAATCCAAATTTCATTTTTCTCTTTAAAGAATTTTAAGAGCATCTAGGTTTCTGCACTTCAAAAGCTCCTATTGCTAAACAGCCTATTTTCAACTTAGCTTTTTTGGTCAAAATTCAGATTTTGAGGATAAATGTTTGAAATTATATGCTTGGGAGTGGGTGATTGTATATATACAATTATTTCCATATTTATATTTCTATAACATATCCTTATATTTATTTTATATACATAAATAATAGTTAGCATTTTTGCAGGCTTTAACACCTGTTTCTTCTGAAAGGAAAAACACTGTGCCTTGTGACAACTTTGTGTGTATCAAGAAAAATGTATTTTCTATATGTGTTTCCTTAAGACTCGAGTGGTTACAGGTGAAATATAAAGCCATATCGGGTTGGTTTTTGGAACTGGCCGACAAAGGACACCTGTGGAGTACTAATCTCAGCTGCAGGATGCATCTCTGTGGCTGTCAGCCCAACCTAGGAGTGGGTTTAAACTCTCTATATATGTAAAGTCTATATATATGTATAATGTTATTGTAGTTTTTCAACTTTCTTGCAGCCTCTAAAGTATTACTTCATCCTCTTCTTTTGGTTTCAGTCCACTCATTCTCAGCCACTTTCTAAACCAATATGACTATTGTAGGGGTCTCAAGTAGAAATGGTCAAAATAAAATTCTTAAGTAGTGCAAACTAAAGAGCTTTATGAATGGATTGGTGTTGGAGAGGACATCTTAACAAAAGTAAATATATGGCAAGCTATAGCATTACCATGGCAATACAGAAACAATACCTTTGATTACAAATTGTATTCATGGAAGGACGACTTTCCTTAGGTTACATCCAAGCTATCACATACTTGTCTTACTTAGTTCTTCCTAAGGAAAACATTAGAATTGTTAAGGTCTCCTTTTAATGCTGTAATTTGATTTTCCTTCTCCTTCTGTTATTGTTAAACTGACTGGGGAGCTTGACAGAAACAAGACATACTTGGCAAATTTCATCATCCATCCCTGTGTATGCAGTCCTTCCCTCCAGCTTGGTGCACTGGAGACACACCTCTCCAAAGGATGATTTCTTTTGTCCTAGGTTACCAGATTGCATATGGACACAAACCACATCTCAGGATGTTCTTGTTTACAGTATTTCTGATTAAATAGTGCATAAGAACCTATTCAGGGGAAATTTTCTCTTGCCAGATTTGCTTGAAATTTTCTTCATTATACAGTAGCAAACTGTCTGGAGCAAAGTTAATAGCATCATTTGTCATCTCTCTTTTTCAGTTAAATAATGTGACTAGTAGATTGCTTAAAAATCTCAGTCATTTAGAAAGAGGAGAACTTTATTTTCTAAGGAAGTGAAGAAAAATAACAGCTTGGAAATCATCATTTGGTGGTTATCAATCAAAATGACAAAAATTGGATTTTTCTGTCAAGTAATGTCTGTCACTTGCAAGGCTCTCCTCTGGACAAAAGAGTGTGTGAGAAATGAGAAGAGAGGAGTCTTAGGTCAAATGTACTGAAAATGTACTCTGCTAGCTCTCCGTGTTTTGAAATCCTGTGTACTTTAATGTTCAAACCCGTTCAGTTGCATCTTGGTTCTCTTAAGAACATCAGAACATGTGTTGCCTTTAGCTCATGTAGACTCATGTGGGCTTTTGGGAACATCATTATCTTTATACGGCATCCACTTGCTTTTTTTGCTGGTCTAAGCTGCTCAACAGAGTCAAATTAACTGCCTCAGTAAGGAAGCCCCTGTGCCCACACTAACATTTGGAGTCGTCATATCCTAATTCTACTAATCTGTTTCAAATAAAGTTTAATTTTTTGTTAATTTATCTTTATATAGCTCTGCTGAAGTTTTGTTATACTTCAGTTATTTCAGCTGAAATAAAAGCAAAATGATGAAGTGGAAGAACATAGAGTGAAGGTGTAATTTGCTCTTCTTTATTACCTTCATTTACATTCATATTGCCAGAAATAAGTACAACAGGTTTATTTGGAATAATTATGTAAGTACAGTATAATGAAACTTGTTTGGTTCTTCATTGTAATTTAGTTTAAGTCTATCCTGCTTGGTTCAAGCCAACTACAGAATGAGAAGGAAGAAAGAAGCAAATCAAAACCTTTCTAGAATATTATTTTAATAGAAGTTTACTTTTACTTTGTCTTTTATCCTTCTTTCCATTTCTGCAGTGAATGCAAAAACATTCTGTAGCAACACACAGTGAAAATATGCATGCTGTAAAGTAAAGTATTTTTTAAAAATAGAGCCAGACCATAGTTGTAAGAGAAGGGAGAAAAAAAACAAACACTGAGCCAAGAGTGATCATAGACTGGTATGGGAAGAAAGTTCAGTAAGTACACATGGAACCACAAATGATCAGGGAGAAAGAATGAGCATACTGACCAGAAGCATAAAAAATAAAAAGAAAAAGAAAGGATGGTATAAGATGATGATACAAGAGCAAAACACAAACAGAAAAAAGTAAATAAGAAAAAAATTGTAATGTGCAGCAATTGCTCTCATGTTGGGACTGTCTAGGCCCTTTACTTTCACAGGGACAACTGGAGTGGAATGAAGCCTTTAGGAAGACAAATCCATTTGGAGGAGTCCTTGTGGAAGACCAGTGGTCTGTTCTTTGTGAGGCAGGACTCTTCTCGTCCTAAGGAAGACTAATGGCATGTTAAAAAATGACTGCTGATTGAAGCAACATAGGATTTAAAATCTGATTGGTAGTTGCTCTGCACACAAAGTCATTCTTCAGCAAGCAGCTGCAGTGCTTGTCTGTTCCCTGGATTAGTTGAATGGAAAAAAAACCTTTAAAATCTCATTTGTTACTGAGACTAGTGTTTTACCCCAAATGAATTGAATATGCAGTACTCTTCAGGATATAACTGTGAGCATGTATGACTTTAGTACTTTTTTTAACATCTCAAATCTTACTAAAATGGACTTAAATTAGAGTGTTGATGCCAATTTAAAAAATTGTTTGCATCATTTAGAAGGCTTACCTTTGTGGTTCCAAGATGCAACTGTCATCCAGTTTCATTAATTTCAGACTCCTTATGGAGAGATACAACTGGAGAAGGCTGAGATTAGTTGTTTTCCCTGCACATTGTCACCTTCCACTTTGTGTCATGGTCTCTTTACTCTGTCAAAGCAGGTCATGAAATCACTATTCAAAAATAAGGCATCTTGGTATATTATGTGTTTGCACAGTCCTCTCAACATGAAACCACCTTCTTCCCAAAACACAGCGCATGGATACACACAGAAATAACTTTGGAAGTGTTGGTACCTTTTCCTTGAATGAGAAGAACATGTTTTCTACCATGGAGTTGAAAAGAGGCATTATCATTCAGTCTATTCTAGCAGACACCAGAAGCATGGTCCTCAGTATTCCAACAAGTCACACCATCTCCCTTAATAGCTGATGAAGCAGGGTGAAATTCCAGCATGGACTTTGGCTTTGACAGTGTGGAATTTTATTTAGTTGCATAGGTATTCAAAGGCAGGATTGGTAGGTTTGAGAAAAGGTAGATAGGTTCAGCTACAGGCTGTCTATAAATAACAACAACAGTTAATGCTCTGAAAAAGCATAGGGACTGATGATGGGAAAAAGCCTAAGAAAACTTCTCAGGGACTGCAGAGAGAGAACAAATCTCTGTTCCTCATTTTTGTGTGTTAATTCTTCAATAGTTAGAGTCCTAACCTTTCAGTCTTATAGCCAAAATTTGAATGTTTCATTCCTGTATTTCTGTAAGTAGTCCATACTCAGGGATGTGTCTTCTCAACACTTAAACTCTCTCAGTGTTAATTTTTGCCATTTAAATGAACTTATTTTGTGTTTATTTCTATGTCAAACTGAGGTCAGATAGTAATTGTGTACTAATCACGCAAAATGTACTTCAGGCAATGCAAAAATCCTGGAAATAGTAAAGTGAAATATAAATTAGGTAGCTCTTTTCTGTTTTAGTAGAAATTGTCTTCCAGTGTTATTTGATTTCACAAAAAGTTCCATGGAAAATAAAAGTTATAAAATATAAATCCAGGTAATCTTTCTTAGTGCTAAGGAGAGCACATATTAGATTTTTGAGTAATTTTGTAAGACAAAAAAAAGATGCCTTACTGTCTTTCTGCAGTAATGTAAAAGGGAATAGTTATTGCATGCAAGACTTCAATTAGTGAAATACAACCATAGAAAATTTAGGATGAAGCAAATTTCCTAAAAATTTAGGGCTCAGATCAGGAAAAAAAGTACATATTCTTATAGAACTAAAGAACTAACTCTAAGTACTTATGCAAGATAGTGGAAGTGCTCCCTGAAGAGGATGGGATTATGATGAACACCCCATGCCAAATAAATATTATCTATGTTGTCACTAGAGTGAGTCTTTGGCAGGATCTCTGAAGATTACAATATGTTGGAGTTAGTGCTTACAGTATATCTAGTGCAACGGAAGCAAATAAGAATTTCACTTGGCTTGACTTGTGAAAAAAAGCCAAACAAAAAAAAAGCGTGCTTGAAGCTTGATCATTCTACAGTAATTCCACCTTTGAGATATCACTGCTACAATTTAATTTTCATGAATTCATGTGTTGTATACAAATCCTGTATTTGTTTAGCTCACATATCCAAGTGGTTAATTTGCCTCAACGGACTCACAAGATGATTTCTTTAAACAGGGTTTTCTAGCATCACAGCGCCCAGTCCCTTCATTTTTATCCAGCTTTTGTGAATCATGATTTAAGTCTAACAGAAGGAGGGAGGGTTAGTGTGGATCTGTGGAGGCAATATATTCAGAGAATTCCAGTTACTGTTAAGTAACCTAGTTTTCTCCTTCATAAATTTGCCTCCCCAGATCCCCACCCCCGAAGATTAACCAGCAGTAGCAATCCACACCGAGAGGACGGCTGAGGAGTGCTTAATTATAAAGGTACTGTGAAACAGTTCTCCTGATATGATCTGTCCTCAGCATCAAGAAAATAATACTGGTAAAGGTATGTAGCTAGCTTTGTGTAGCCATGCTACAAATTCGTAAAAATGGACACCAGCCTAAGCCAAGTTGAAATACTGACATAATCCCTGTCATGTATCTACTAATACTCTGTGGCAGTTGTTTTTTTCATCTGTGAATTACAGGACTGAAAACTTAAAGTATTTCAACATAGAATGCATTTTCAAAACTTTTTAGAGTAAGATGATTTTCAGTCCTTACAATATAAATATCAGTGTGTCCATATGTAAAATAATATATTGGAAAAAAAAATAAATATCCCAGTTTAAGAGCCTAGAGGTTTTTAAATACCGAATATATGCAAGAAAAAATAAAGTTGTCTTTTTTTTAAAAAAAGAGCTGGAATTACAATCAAGCTATTAGAATTTCAAGCAGAACACCCTTTTTAGAGCTAATATGCAATCCATAGAAGTGAATTTTGTTTACTTTTTAGGGGTTTTTTTTGGCAATATTTTATAACACTCCAAATATTCATAGATTCATGTGAGGTAGGGACATGTGAGCACTCTGAAATCAGGAACAAATCATGCATACAGTGGTTTGAATTTATGATGAAGACCTGTGATTCCTTTTGAGATGCATTGCCCCTGAGATGCCATGCCTGAGAAGAGGAGGTTGCATTGTATCTGAAATATTCCACTGCTAAGTTAATTTGGCCAAATGCAGACATTGCTAACATATGGCAGAGAATGTTTTTGTTGTCTTGTTTGCAAGGTGGGACCTCTGCTGTCATAGGTCACATCAGTATGTCAGCTGCTCTTACATACTGATTTTTGAACATGCTTTTCTTTCATTCAGCAGCCGGTGACTCGGTTTTACAGATATCGGACAACCTTTTAAAACTAGAGTTGATGTCAGTGTTGAGAGTAAGATACTTACTGGAAAAGAGTTTTAAAATCCTAGATAGCTTGTGTGCAGCATGGTCACCATATCTCAGTAATCATCAGTTCTCAAGACTTTCTTCTACAGCATTGTCCCATCCTCCATATCCCAAAGAGATTCCTCTTAAGCAGTGTAATGCTTTCTGAAACTCTCAGTACTTGTTTTGTTACAGTCTGTGTCTGTGTGTATGAAAGGGTTTGTAAGGGGGTGGAGAAAGTGGGGAAGAAATCACTGTACTTGAAAGGAGTTTGTGGACAATGGTGACCAGGCTTAAACACCTCACCAGTATCTGTTTGTTTGTTAATAATTCACAAATGGGGTTTTTTTTGAATACTAATTCATCTTCATCTGTTCTTTCTGCTTGTACTTTTTCCAACAGCATCACGTTAAATTGATCCAAATGAATCCAATGATTTGAAAATCCCATATTCAAGTCAGAATATAATGTGTTTGTATCAAACTACAGAGCTATTTGCTAGTACTGCGGTCTTTAGAGGACTCAAAGTCTGTAAAAGCAATAGCTTTTGCCAGCATGGTGAGGTCTAGTGAAGACTGTAACTAGACTGTGAACTACCAGCTGGGCCTGTTGGTAGCTGACTTTGCTGTTGCTTTTGCAGTCGTGGTTGCACATGCCAAAGAAAACTTCATGGTCTTGTTTTGTGGGTGGGATTCACTGCTGTAAGTACTCCGTGCTTGTTAGTCCTCAAGTATTAGTTCTAAGTAAGAGACTATTTAACAGCATCATAGGTTCAGGAGAAACAACCTTTCCATGTTTGGTGTCCTAGCCTTCTACTGTACTTGATTCTTTCAGCATTTTATGTGGTATTTCAGCTAATGTCGTCATATTAAAAAGCTAAATATTGGTAGTAAAAATACAGTTCTATGAGCCTGAGACACTGAGGAACACATTAATCTTTTCCTAAAGTCATAGCTCATCAGTATTATTCTGGAATTATCCAGTATCCTGCATCTGAACTCTGAGCTTGTCGTGCAAATTGTTTTCTCTATTGGCATGACCTTATCTACAATTCATGTTTTATAAGAAAAATAAATGAACATGTTTCTATTAACCATGTAGAACTCTACTCTCCATCCAGATATTTCCCTAAGCAGCACAATGAGAGATATTTTCCCTTTAATTGATTTCCTGTTCATCATTTTGTTTCTGTTTTAGTCCTCTACTTCCTATCTAACCATCCATTTAATTCCCTATGTGATGTCACTATAACTAATCAGTTACAAAAACAAAAAAAATAGCTTATACTATGTGATCAGGAGCTTAATCCCATTCTGTTAGAGTTGCAGTGATGTGCAAGTGCATAATGTAGTTCTGTCAAACTCTGAATGGTAGTTTTGTTCTGCATTAGCTCTTAAAATGTTTGCCATACCTTCATTTCAGCATGTCTGGTTGCCCTGATACACTTTTGAAGCAGTTATTAGGCCAGGTAGGGCTGGTTCTATTCTCTGCAAATACATTAGTGATTTGGGATTCAGTTTCCTCATGAAATTTATCTAAGCAGAGATGGAAAACATTCTCAAATATCCTCCTAACATTTTGTCATAATAGATTTCCTCCGTCCATTGCAGTTGACTTTCATGAACTAGTTCTCCTTGTTCCTTAGTATGTGTCATTTGAAATGCAAAATCTTAGCAAAAAAATCTGGTTTTACTTATCCTTTCATAATGAATTAGTCATTGTTTAGTAGTGATTCATTTAAAGCAATAGCTAAGGCTATAGAAAAATTGTCAGAATGACAATTGTATATGCTGAATTTGATCCACATTTGAATGTTTGGGTTTGCAATCTTTTCAATCTTTTTCTCTTTTTCTTCTTTTTTTTCTCTGATAACTACGCTTTGCTTTGTGACATTGGTGATTCACTTAATTTTCTGAAAAAAATACCTGTCTTAAAATACTGGACTATGCTTTTCATCAGGCCTGTGCAGCAGACGTAAACTCTGTGTACCAGATGGTGCTTCATTTAGAGACTGCCTGCTGTTGTCATGTTTTTAATAATGTTTTAATAGGCGACATTTAGATGACTAAATGTAAATTCAGAAAGCAGACCAGAATTTGCATTTCATGACACTGCATTTCTTCATAGAGATTTTTTTTTTTAAAGTAACTATTTAAAGTCTATTTCCGCAGTTGGTACTGTCATATTGTCATACTGTCAGAAATTTAAGTGCAGTAAGATGTTCATTTCAATAAAAAGCATCTTATCAGAATTTAATTTCCAGAATTTTATTAGAAAGATTGTGCGCAGAGGTCTGTGGAAATTATTCGGATCACCTCATACATAAGATTGACATAACACTAGAAAGTCTATGCATTAACTCTTGTCTGCACTGACTTGAGCAAACTTTCCCTTTATGTTTGACAGAGACAGACTTTCAATGTTTTTTTCATATGCTCTTCACTATCTGTCCCTGAGAGGCAATGGTGATTATTAGTCACCCACCTCAAAGCTCTGAAGAGCTTTTCTTTCTTGGCCACTTACAAAGGGAAAATTCTTTTGAGGATAACTCACTGTGTAAAGGATTCAGCAAGGAGGATATTGCTTCAAGACTGGATCTCCTGGTTAATATGTCAGCTGACTATTTGAGTTTTAAGTATATTTAACATCATAAGCTACTTGGGATGAGACACTTGGGATGTCTTCCTGCTTCTGTAGCACTACCCTTAGACACCCTGGGACTTTTAATAAAGTATAGTAGCATGTAACAAACTTGTTTTGCATTAGCCAAATCAGAGCAGAATAGAAGATTGAAAACCAAGTATTTGACTGTGGGATTCTGAGCCATTGTTATTTTGCCATCTTCTAAAACTTCATAATCAAACCTGGATGTTGTATTTTGATAGTTCTCCTTAACAGATAATCTGGAGACAAATAAGTTAAAGAAATATGCTGACTTAAAAAAAATTTTCTTTTTTCTGATTTTTTTAGATTTTTTAAAATTGTTATTTCCAGCTCTTCCTTTTACATTTTTAAGATACCTATTTCTCCCATGCCTTTGCATGTGTATCTTTTCTTTTTCACCTATCTTCATGATCCTATGGTTAATAGAGAGCCATGCAAACATTTCATTTCCCAGGCAAAGTATGCTTCAGAAAAGGAATGGCTCTTCTCAGTTCAACCTGTACAATTCCAGGTTTAGTCACTGATCAGTTCTGAGTATCTGCAGCAGATATCATAATTTACATTATATCTAAGGTCATAACTGAACTTAATTCTTTTTGGAGATATCCTAGTGTACTTCTCCATACATTCTTTATAAAGTTCAAGCCTAGCTTTAAAAATTATGACTATGTTACGAAGTTTTGCATAATGAAAAGTTTAGTTAATTTTATTATCACTGTGTGTTGCTAGGGAATAATTCTGTACAAAGATCCTAGTATAAAAGCTCATAAATGTAAGATAAATTCTCATTATTATAACCTGCTTCAGGAAAAGTCTTTGTATTATACATAACTCGCTCTTTACCAGAGAAAAATGTCAAACTTTCCCCTGCTTTATAATGTTTTAAAATCAGCATTAGTGGCTACATATTAAAAAGTTTAGTACTCTTTGTAAATTGGCCTGACTTAATCCTGCAAAAATGTGTAAAACTTCATGAAGATCTTTGTATGTGTGTTTCTGTCTGAAGCAAGAACCTAAAACAAGGGTTATTGTTGCTGTGCAAAGATTAGATCTGACCGAGAGTAAATGCTTAAACCTTCTGGTATTGATTCTCTGCTTCCAGACACAATCTCTAGAGGTTATGAAAGGATCTGGCATTTCTTTTTTTTGTATTCTGAGTGGTAAAAACAAACCCAAACATGCACCCTTTTTGCTTCAGACATCAAATTTGCATCAAAGTGGAGAGGTGAGAGCCGTGACCCTGATTATATTCCTCCTATTCAAACTGAGCACTGTTGTTTGGGATAAGGAGACTCTTACGTTGTATGGCACTTGCATGCCCAAATTCCACCTCAGGAGCAGGCAGTGAATTTGCTGGATTTCTCTGAGGTTTTGGTCTCAGTCTGACGCAAGAAGGAACATGCCTTCTTTACCAAATGAGCATTAACTTGGTAGATAAGGAAATACTTGGCTTAGCCACATCTGGTTAAGTCTGTATTTTGGAGTCTTAAATGCAAAATTACAAATTACAAAAGCAGAAGAGGAAGCAGTTAAGTAAAGCAAGAAGAAAACTTCTGTAGTTTTCCTTCAATAAATTAACCCTTTTACAGAATAAGTCAATGTTAATAACTGTTCTCCTCTTTGGAAAAATCATATTCCTAAATGTTCATCCCCCTAAAGGAAAGTGGTCTTCAGGTCTTAAATGGGGAGGACATCCGGAAGAATAATCTTCAGCTGACCTCTGTACAACCAATATTTTGTAGTGGTGTGGATGTTCCAGCTAGAGATCAGCCATCCTTTAAATACCACTCTTAAAGTCTGGCCTTTGGATATCACCCATCATATTCTTCTATTGAAGAATCTTATTTATATTTTCCTCTTTCTCTATTTTGATATCACTTTGGCTATTGTAATAATGGTAATTTCTTTCCTTCGTGTTTTGCATCCTTAGTGTAAAAAACCCCATAGTTTTCTGTTTCATCTCTGCTACAAATAAAAGAACATTGTATCCCACAGTATGTTAAGAGTGGCCTTTCTGGCATTTCTCCTTTCAAGAAAAGCAAAAAGAAACTGATCAATCTCAAAACAGTAAATTGGAATGAGAAGGGATATAATGACCATCATTTATCTCTGTACCAGAAAAATTGAGATGCCAACAGTTCAGCATCTTCCTTATGTCACAAGAGGCAGATGAAACTTGGTACTGGACTTCAACTGACAGATCTTTCACTCTAGCATCTCTAAGCTTCGATCACATCTTAGAGTATTGCAGTTATATTTTTAAAAAGCAGATCTCAATCAAATTTACAGCAAACAGCATAAAGAATGAAAGTTTTTAATAGATCCCACCCTTTCAGTACTTACTTAAAATAAGTAGAAGAGAAATAAAGATGATCTATATTGAACAAAAGCCTACTAAACCTGTATAATGTGTGGCAAATACATGTTATTTTAGATGTATTATTAAAAGCCAATGGAGTGATGGATGACGAACTCCACTGTCAGTGCATCTGTTCATAAAATCATGTTAGTTTGTGGTACCAGGTGGTCCTCCCCAAGCTACTGACAGGAACTGAAGAATCCTGTAGTGTCAGCTCATACAGTTTGGGTTGTTACTGGAGAATTCTGTCAAATATTTTAAAAGTAGGACAGTCTGAAGGTAAGGCCTAGCAGTATTAAGAAAGTTCCAACGTAAAAGGGAGCAGAAGGTTTAGTGTGCTGAGGATGTGTTTGATGTAAACTGTTTCCATGTTGTGATAAGCTGTGTGTGTTCTTTACAGGGGAGGAGCTGTGCACCGGCCTCATTTCGGGCTGTTCCTTGGATTGTTCCTTCGGCTTCCAGACTGACGCCCACAACTGTGAGATCTGTCAGTGCCGGCCGCGGCCCAAGAAGTGCAAACCCATTGTATGTGACAAGTACTGTCCCTTTGGATACTTGTACGTATTCTCATCCTGAAAGCACACTTAATGCAATCCCTGAGTGTACTGAAAATACGAAAAAATCCAGGCATGTGTACTTGTGCTGCCTTTGTGGCAAAGCAGGGGGAAGCGTAGGAAAACAGAAATGACGTTACGGATGTGGGAGTGCAGAATTCTTCAAAATGAATTTTGATCAACAGATTTAGACACAGAAGCTCAAAAAACCAGCAGATTATTAAAGGAAAGCAGTCCTTAAATTTTTTTGAAGGATCTGACAAACAAGATGAGAAAGCTACTTACAAGTAATTTCTCTTACATGTAGCTTTTTGAAATTTTTTTTGCATGCTTTGATAACCTTTCATTTTGTAGCCCATTTATTTTATTCAAATTGTTATCTAATATTTCAAGTTTATTTAATTTTGATAGGACAGCAGACTAGTTTTAGTAAGACATTTTTGGTAATTACAGGATTGTGAAGAATAGTACTATATCTTATCCACCTTTTTGTAAGTGCGTTCAAAATCTGTATTTGTGATGGACTTCTTTTTTACAGAAAAGTAAATATTTGTGGTATTTATTCAATTGTGAAACAGGTAATGAAAACTGAGCGGGTCTTTTGTGGCAGAAATTTCTTAGTAATTAGTTCTGGTGGCATCTCTATATATTTTACCAGAAAATTTTATTTTTTATGGGTTCATTCCATGTTACTGCCTGCTTTTCATAATAGTTTAATTTCTACCTCATGACAGCAGATCTTCACATAAAATTCAAACGTAATTTTTTTTTTTTTAGGATTTTCGATGAAATTTACTACATTTGCAACTCCTAGTGTTTGATTGTAATACTCCTTAAGTTTCTGGTTCACTTCAGAGTTCTCTTTGACCCTTAGTCATAAATGTTGCAGGCTTTTTAACAGCCATCTTTACTGTGGTGTGTCCTCTTAGTACACTGAGTAGTAAATGAGAGAGAAAAACAAGGCATTTAAAAGGAGTTTAATAAAATTATCTTCAGGCATGTTGACTTCAGGAGTGGCTGAGACTTATTGTCATTTTCACAAGTGACAGAAAGTAGAACCAGGGGGAAGTAATAGAAAAGGAATCCTGTAGAGAGCAGTAATTTTAGTCTGAACATATCATGCATTTAATATATTGACCTACAGAGCATAATTGCAATTTGTGTATGTGATTTTTCTACTTAGATAAGCTGAACCACACTCTTCTTCCTTTTTTTTTTCCCTACTCAAGTGTATGCTAAACAGTTTTGTTAGATAATCTATGTGAAGTATATAGCAAAAGCATTTTAGAGATTACAGCACCTTTTAATGGGCATAGTATGGTAGTTGTAAGATTAAGATGTTTTAAAAACAAGTTGATTTCAAGCTGATGTCAGTGTTTTCAGGAACCCTGTGTTTGGGATGACTTTTCCCATGCATTTTTTTGCATCTGGAAAGTATATGAACTTTAAACCTTTTTAAGCTAATTGGAAAATAGTTTTCCATTTCAATTCTGTGTTTACATGCAGAATGTAATTTTATTATGCACAATGGCTGATATTTTTAAATTATGAATGTTTAATAAAATCTTCAGATAATTTTTTACAAATTGGAAATGAGCACTCTAATCTTGTTATTCTCCACAAAATACATTAATAATTACACTGAATGAAATTAATAACATTTAAAGATATCTTTGTGTGGGACTGTTTGTAGTATAAAGGGCTAAAGTTGTGGCTACTACTTTAGGATCATTTCACTTTGAGTTTTACCTTGGTGTGACAATTATTTTGATTTTTGGTTGTATAGCATATTTGTTCAGCTTACTGCTATTGTGCCAAGTTCTTTTTAAAAATACCATGTATTTGATTTCCATGGGTGTTGTGATCATTAAAAACACGGGGTGTAATGAAGGACAAATCTCTATTTCAATGTAAATATTTAGTCACAAATAGGACAAATAGGAAAAAAGGAAATATTAAAAGAAAAGTATATTAGAGAGTGAACAGTTAAGGAGTAATCATCATATTTGTGATTTTTTTGTTTTAAGACTGTTAAAAGTTAGTAATTGGAAATACTGAGTTTGTGCATCTTTAAAGAAACCAAAAGCTTTTCATAACTGTCTGAAAAAATCTGCTAGATTAAGCTCACTGTTTGAAAGCTCAACACAGTAATGGAAAGAAGCATTCCTTTTGATGGGATAGGAAGACAGAAAGTCTTTCAATCTCCACTCCACTGTATTGCAATTCGTTATTCTCAGCCTTTTAACCAAAAATTAAATGAAGTTTTCTACAACTTGAAGCCAGGCTTTCTAGAGATTTGCATAATTTATTTCTCCTCCATCATCCTAGATCATGTTCTGTAACTTGCCGTGTCTTTTCTTGTTTCGTACATCTGTGCCAAAAGTTCTAATAGTATTATCTGCCTTCATGAAAAAAGACAAGGAAACATTCAGCAAAGGATCCACTGAATGCAGGGAGCATAAGCCGGGGATGGAGACTTGTACAGCCCATAAAGCCACTGAAACTAAGGGCCACAATTAACAATAATTATCTTTGCTCATCAGTCACTTCCTTAGGGGGAATGCTCTTGCTTTAAAGATGTAGTTATTTAAAGTGACTTGGTGACCTTCTACAAATTATTTTGGTCATCTAGGAAGAACAAGCATGGCTGTGAAATCTGTCGGTGTAAGAAGTGCCCCAACCTGCCGTGCGGTAAAATCTGTCCTTTGGGCTTCCAGCAGAACAGTCATGGCTGTGTTATCTGCAAGTGCAGAGGTATGTGCCAGTACATTACCACCTCTAACTACAACTTGTTTTCAGAGCAGGTGGAAACCAGAGTGAAAGAAAAGCAATACTGCACAGAGTATTTACAAATTGAAATATGCTAACTGGGGGGGAACCAGTTCAACATTGCTCAAAGGAATGTATTGTTTTGCTGGTGTTTGTTATTAATCTAGTCACCTTGGCTTCAACAGAAATCTTCAGCTCTGCTTTCATGTCTCACTACAAAGTCACAAAGAGTTTGTTATCATTAATAAAAATTGGACCAGGCTCTTAATAAGCAACTACTAATAATAAGCTAGTCGAGGGCATTTTTTTCAGTAGTGATCTTGATCTTGGGTTCTTCACCATTGCCTTTTCTTAACAAACGAGGGTTGGATTTGAGAGATATCCAGCATATCACCTAAAACTGGAGTGCTGTTTCTTGGATACTTTTCAGGCAATCTTAATGGACAATGAGTAGAGAGAACAGCTCCCCAGGAGAAAGGACTTGGTATTCTTAAGATAAAAATTTCACATGTGCCACATCCCAGACCTGTAACCACCAAGTTCAAGGTGGAAGCTGAGATCAGATGTTTGTTTCTTGTCTGCCATGTACTTGTGCTGCTTTTAGCATGTCTTTACAATTTTTTTTAGGTTATGTTCTGTATTAGTCTGGGTGTCAGACTTCCTTCATTGCTAATCACCATGTGTTGCATTTATTAACTTCTTGGTTTTGCTCAGTTTCTCTCTGATCCTAACTGCTCTTTCATGCTTATTTTCTTTAACTCTTGTGTGTTTTGCTTTCTAGATGTAGTCAAATTTGTTTACTTTCCCATTGCTTTGTGTAATGACCCTATTCTTAACTTTTCTCTATTTCTTCTGCAGTTTAAAAAAATTATAAAATATAAAAGGACAAGCTATGGGAACATAGCACTGGAAGAAAATGTATGAATTCTTGAAGTCACTCTCCTATAGTTCAAGGCAAACATGTGATCATATGAATCAAAAATATCCAACATTATCTTTTTTCTATATAACATAATATATTGCAGACAGATTAAGAAACTTTCAGACTTCTGGCTAAATAAAAGTTGCAATGTTATAAACATATTTAACAAATGTGAGAAGCAGAGATTTCATTGATATGAGCTACAGTATATGACTTTTACTAGAAATTAAAATTTTAAAAATTAAATAAGAAAGGGTAACTGCTGAATGATGTCCCATTGAGATAATTCTTATCACTCAGCTTGTCATTTGTCCCATGTTCACAATCAGAACACTTTTCTTGATTGTCATAGCACTGTGAGTAAATATACACAAAGTGTTCCCTTAGATGTACCATAATTGCCCCCCCAGCAATAAACTTTGGTCACTAATTATGTGTATGCACATTTTTAAGTGTTTTCCCTAACAAATATGGATTTTAAAACAAGCACAATTATTTAGTGAAATTAACTTGATCCATCTCTTAGTAGTATTTATTGTTGTCATGATTATAAAGATACCAAGCCATGAGCATATCACTTCAACATCACTTCATTAACAGCTTTGGCAAAGAATGATTAGAACAATCACCAGTATGTTCTGGAGAAAATGTGAGTCTTTGTTTAAAATTTTGACCCAGAATCCTTAAGTAAGAGGAAGGGTTGGGTAAATCCCCTGCTTGTGAATTAGCTCTGCTTTTTAAATTGTTTCTGCCAGATACAGCTTATGCTGGGATTTATAGAAGTAGAACCATAGAAGTACAGCCTAGAGTAGTACTCTGAAAAACTAAGAGTCCACTTCTTTACCCTTGCATAAAATAGAGTGTATCTGGATAATCCATGACAGATGTTTGTCTAAGATCTAATTTATTAAGAATCTCCACTTTCAAAAGACACAAAAAACCAGAAGAAAACAGAAAGAGAAAAAAAACCCAAACTTTCTGAAATACTGTTTTCCTGTGGTTAGAAACATATGACATTTTAAGATGAATTTTCTAAAATTATTGTCTCCCTTTATACACATTGAACTGTTTACTTCTTGTCCTGAGCTTAGCAGACATATGGAGCTGCTAAGCACTATTCCCTTTAGAATTCTTGCAATATTTAAGGGGTTGCAACTGGAGACTTATAAACACCTTTTGGGTGGGAAATTGGTTTCTAAGTCAAACAAACCCAGTTACTGTGGTTTCTCATCACTGTTCAAAAATTTAAATGATACTGTACTTTAGCCATAGTAAAATCTTCAGACTAGTAGAAGTAGTAGTGCTGTATTTAAATGTACAGCGCTCCTGTATTTGTGTCTTATATTGAACTTGCCTTTTCTGCAGTGGTGTCACATTACACACTTCCTTTCCTTGTGAGCTACTGTATCTCAGATCATTTCAACCATACCTCTAGTTAGCTAGTTACTCTCATTTTGTATTTACACATTAGAATTTTTCAAATATTAGCTTTTGTACTAATTGTTTTCACTTTTCATTTTTTAATTACAATCTCAGTTTGTGAACTTAATTTTGAATGTCTGTTTATATATGTTTCTCCAAATTATGGAGTGTACTTTAGAATATTTCAGGAAAAAAAGTCTGATTGCTTCAGATACCCTTTTCCCTTGCTAAATAAACAAAGTCTTAATATTTAATAAACATAGTCCTAATATTATCTACTATTCTGAGTGTCATCAATAATAATAATTTTAAAATAGAGCAATATTCCAGCAATATTAATTCAAATAATAATTTAAGTAGTTTGATACTAAAGTATGAAAGTAAAGTAATGGAATTTAAGTTTTTTCATTGTATTTCTGTTCATGCACCAGGGTGAAGTCTATTCTAAGAATTATTTTATCCCTGTGCAGCATTTTTGTATAGTTCACAAAATGGTGTGCTAATGTAACTTCTGTGTATTGGCTTTCTTTTCTGATAATGTGTCTCAAACTAACTTTGTACCATCTGCTTGTGAGATCATTTTTGATAGATATGCCACAGCTGAAGAAGTACTGACCTACATAGTAGTATGCAAAAAAAAAACCCAAAACAAGAAAACTGAGAAACACCCCAACTGACCAAAAAAACCAACAAGCAAAAAAGCTGAACACTTCCTAAAATTACATGTAAACATTACTACTTCTTGTACATTATCCTTTTTTAAAATTAAATTAAATTAAAAACTTAGTACAAATAGCTTTATATATATGTCAGCAGAACATGGTTGACATACCACTGAAAACAAGTCAGTACACTGACAAACTGAAACTGCATCCTTCATCATAACAGTGATGTGGATGAGGGAGTGTTTGGCTCTAAATTCACTCTGCTGATTAACAAAGAGTATATTGAGGCTGAATCCTGCAGCACTTAAATACCCCTTAAGATACAAATGAAATTTTATCCTCCCTAGACCAACTGCTTGTGTGTTCTGACAGAGTGCAAGTAATGCCACAGTCTAAGCTACTGTATTTTCATCTCAGTAAAAGCTAGAAGAAATGAGGCATGAGATTCTCATTATTCTCTTCCAAATATCTCATTTATCGTAGTTGAATATAAACAAATAATTTCTCACAGGAAGTACTTTATGTAATATTTTCAGTATCTGCCATTACCCTGTTAGCACCTGATTGCAATTTTTTATCATTCGTAAGACCGTCCATAGCTCATTTAAACATTTCTATATTCTACTTGCTATCATATACATTATAGGTAATATAATGTGCTATGGTATTTAAACATTTCATTTTAAATATGCTTCATGCTTTCTGCTATTTCCCTCCGCTGCATTTCTCCTTTTTTTGATATTATTTAGATACTACTGCATTTCTAGTTGATTAAAAAAGTATAGGTTCAACAAAAGGAAGTGATAATATTTTCCAAGGAAATACATTCTACTACATCCTATTGTGCCCTTCAGTATACCTTTTCATTGTTTCCTGCATGTTGTTACTTTATTTTTAATTGTACAGGACAGAATTGCTATTTATTTGGTCTTATATGCCCTTCAAAAATAAATGCAACCCAGACACAAAGTTGTTATTTCTTCCTAAGCAACAGATGCTTATCAGGACACCTCATTTTCCTTTGGTATTTTGCAGAGGCAACAGCATCTCCTATGCCTCCTGTTAAAACAGGCTCTTGCCTGTCCATGGATGGTCACCGACATGAGAATGAGGAGAGCTGGCACGATGGCTGCAGGGAATGTTACTGTCACAATGGACGGGAAATGTGTGCCTTGATCACCTGCCCCGTTCCCAACTGTGGCAACCCCACCATACATCCAGGGCAGTGTTGTCCATCGTGTCCAGGTAACAAATGGTTTCTTCTACATGCCTTGTAATTGAGTGTCATTTCACTCATGTTCTGTTTCTTAATACGTGAAAATATTCTCATGCATACTTCAGTAGCAGGCAGAGATGAAGGTTTCTATGCCCTAAGTAACATGATGAGTTTCTGTCATTAAGTTCTCAGCTGTGGAAAATGGGAATTTACTTATGTAAAGCATATGCAAGTTGTGGGTCCTAACATGTTAATCTTTTAAACTAATAAAAGTAAGTAGAACTTTCTAGTCTGTTGCCTATAATAGCAAGTATTGTAATAAGCCATTACATTTTCATTTTTGATTTTAAAGTGGATTTTTATTAAAATGTATCTCCTGATGTATGTTTTACAACCCCTCAAAGATGTACACAAACAGATGTCTTAAGTAATTGAACATTATGATTCTGTGTTCTGAGGGAAGGCTCCTATGCCACCAGCAGTAGATTATTTCAATACTTTCAGTGGGAAGGCCAAGTACAGTTCATGTTGCATTCTAGTACAATTTTAATAAGTGTTAATATGAAAAACATCTATGAAAAAGTGTGGGTAGAATGTAAGATTAATGCCCTCTGTTTTCAGAATTATTCCTACAGTATTTTATGTGTTAAGTAGATTAATTTGTAATACAGTGATATTGTCTATGACTTTATTGGAACTCATATTAGGAGTAAGAACAATGAGGCTCATGAAGCTTCTATAAACAGCAGAACAGTAAGACAGTACTGGCAGGATATAAGCAATTACGAGCTTTTTCTTTGTAAAGAACAGGAAATCCTGGGGGCAAAATAAGCAGATCCTCTTGCTGAAAGTGACAGAGAAGATTGCATCCTCCCTGTGACCTAAGATAGCCGATCTCTTTAGATTGCTTAGGCAAGTGGTCATGTCCAATCCAGTTCATGCCTTGTGGTAACTTGAAAAATTCAGTAAGTCCCCAGAAAGATGGAAGATTCCAAAGGCTCTGTCTCTCTTTCAGTCTTTTCACAATGATTTGTGTAGTATTGTAGGGGACAATATACTTCATATGGGTGGGGGCAGGTTAACATATCGGCCTTGCCTTATATAAACAACCAAGATTCAAAATTTAAAATGTACGGTGGTTGTTGCAGTTCCAGCAATTCTCTTGTTAGGTCCCCAAGAGTCATCCTTTACTTCGCTCTACTGTCAGCATACTCTTGCCTCTTGATTTACTAAACATGTACAGAACACCTCAGAGCATTCAAATAAGAGTAATGGTAATTTTGGTCTTTCATCTTACCAGCAGCTAGTTACTTTGTGTACGGAGAGTGAGTTTGGGTAGATTCGTTCACAAGCCTAATGTTTGGTTTGTGGAAGAAAGGTCAATATGAAGTTAGAGGAACCTATTATCTCACACTGTGCATTTCTTGTGGATGAGATCAGCGTTTGATTCTGAGCACCAGCAATGCTGATGTATCTAACCACCAAAAATGTAATCTTTTATAAAAGAGCAGTTGCTTAGCCAGCAGTGTCCATTCCTTCAAGAGAGAGGGGTCTGCATAGGTTTCTCTGTCTGACATTAATCCTGCTTTCAAGACACTTGTCACCTAGCTTCTGTGTAAGCAAGTCATACTTGGCGTAAACTCTTACAATACTAGGGCAGACACAGCATTTTAAAAATGGCATATATACGTGTAGGAATTACTACAGCCAAATTAGTCTCAGTGTGGGGGTTTTTTTCCCCACTGAGGGGAAATGTATTTGTTAGAAATGTAATTCTGATTTTATTTTGCAATATATTGGTTCCCCACTGATGATGTTAAATATATGTCATGGCTTTTAGTAGATTGCAGTTTGGAATTGTGAGACTGTGAGTATGTCACTCAAATGTATCTGCCATAAGGATATCGAAGTAATTAGCAGTCCTGATGTACTGGGTTTGGAATTGCACTCTTAACCTCTCAACAGGGAAGTAGCAGCTCTCAGAGATCATTTTGCAAACTGAATAAAAAGGTGGGGTTACATTCAATTCCACATTTAGTTAGTTTTCAGCAGAGCAAGATATACCTTGAATGCTAAAACGTCCCTTATAGAAACATGATTACATTTCTCTATATTAAGAGGTGGATAATATATAAAGATGGATCATGACAATGCTTGTAAAAATCTGAAGGTTTCCTGTAAGATTTAAAAGCCATTAATTGCTAGTGTTTCACAGAACTGTGCTATGTAGAAAGTGTGTATTCGTTTGACCAGTTGCTTCAAGGGGCAGTGTAGTGGCACATTGTGGCACTTCAGTTGCAGTTCAGTTGCACATCATTATCAATGCTGCTAAGGGAGCAGGAGGCAACATTTGCAACAGTGCTATCTGGCCGTGCTTTTTTGTTCAGGATCAGTAATGAGCTGTAGCGAAACAGGCCTGTGACTTTGTAGAAAACTAAATGCAAAGGAGATTACTCAGAAAATTTCCAGAAAATCTTAGTATTGCCTTTGCTATGGTGAGTTAAGATGCCATTGTATAACGTGTAATATATTGTTCCAGCTGAAATAAAAATTTAACATTGACAAGGCAGCAGACTAGCAATCTTATTTTAGGTAAATGCTGCTGAGTTGTGTATGTGGTTCACAGATGTAAGCAATTGGAAAAGCATAAGCAAACTGGTGAAAGATAAAAGAATTCCACTTTGTGAATAGAGTAAGATCAGCCAGATTGAGTTCTACTGATCATTCTTCAGAAATTAAAACAATTGAGTGGCATTTCTTCCACATGTGGCAGTGTCATAGAGCAAAGGGCACAAACACCATTCTCCAGACAGGAGCAACAGTGCTAGAAACATGAAGAGAAGCCACAAGCACTGTGAGCCTTGGCCTGCCTAAATGACTAGAGGAGCTGCTGTACACATGATTTTCCTCCTTAACCAAGATATTTGGGTTAGGATGATGTTCACATTAGGCATCATTACTTCATTATAATGAGGTAGAGGAGAGGCACCTTCAGAAAGTGGTTCAGAGGTGTAGCACAATTAGCAAGAAGTCACATTTTTCTTCTCCTCCATTCATAGCATAGGAAACCTGAGGAGGTTCAGTTCTTAACAGAGGCACCTAACTTAGCTGTCTAATGTTAAATGAGTTGAATTCAGCCTGAATTCACTTATAAGCCTGAATCTTCACTTTATAGCCTGTAGCTTTAAAACTCATGGCTTCTGCAGCTGAAAAAACATGGTGTGTGAGGCATTTTGGTATCTGTGCATAATGCATGGAAAAAGCTGGTGGACTCACTCCAGGTTCAAAACAACCAGCATTGTAAGAAAGCAACTATTATTACCCTTATTGCTCCTAGTGTGGGATAGGCTTCAAAGGATTTTAAGCAGGCTGAGGCTGGTGGCATAACCTTTTCTTGATGGTGCATGCTTAAGCACTCAAGGTACCAGATAGGTTTCTTTTTTATTATTTTAAAACACCAAGAGGTGAAGAATTCCCCCATTTTTTTATTTTTTTTTTAAATGCCCCAGAGGCTGGAGGACACTCATGCTGAAAAAGGGAAACAGTTTCTTCCTTAACATGAAAGAGGTTGAACTAGTTCTCTAAACTGCCAGGGTGAATCTTTTATATAGGACTGCAGAGGTGATGTAATTAACTGTTTGAAAAGCAAGTAAGGTTCATTTTGTGAGATACAATTACTATAAGGATGAGGCTACAAACTGCAGCATTTTCTTGCATCCAGGTTTTGGGGTTTTTTTTCAAATATGGCATATTTATTTTTTTTTTAATGCAACTGTGATGAAGCACTTCCACCAATGTGTAGTGCTTATACAGTTTTAGAAGGCTTGGGGACAGGGGTTTTGTGTTTTGCTTTTTCATTTCTGGTGGACTGGGGTTTTGAAGCGGGGTTGTTTGGTTGTTTTTTTAATGTAGCATCTACAGATACAGATGATATAGACACATATTTGTTGAGAAACTTAACCTTTACCTGGACTTCCTGAATCCCAGAAGAGAAGCTTACTTATCCATTCTTTCAGTATCTGAAGTTAATATTCAGCAGTTAAAAAACTGTCTGATCATTAGAATTTTTCAGAAAATTACAATTGTCTCTTGGAATTCCTAAATCACAAGTTAGTTTGTTTTTTCTGAAATGTCAAGAACACTTAAAGTTATTCCTTTATTCAGACTTATTACCAAAATTGCTTCTTGTTTTTTTCATTTTTCATGAGATGCAAGCGCTATAAAGTCAAAAGAGCTTCATTAAGAATAATTTAATATGTATTTTCAGTAACAGAAATTCTTTGTCTTGTGTACAATTGTTAATTATAAGATTCACAATGGAGTTTGCCTGTCTTCCAATTCTGTTTTTCCCAGATGAAATAATAGTGCAAAAGCCAGAGCTCACCAGTCCATCAATCTGTCATGCTCCCGGTGGGGAATACTTTGTAGAAGGAGAGACATGGAACATTGATTCTTGCACACAATGCACATGCCACAGTGGACGTGTCCTGTGTGAGACTGAAGTCTGTCCACCTCTTCTTTGTCAAAACCCCACCCGCACACAGGACTCCTGCTGTCCACAGTGCCCAGGTATGTGCTGGCATCCAGCTTTCATCAGAGCCTTTCCTTGATCTGAGGATGTCTGATGTTTCAGTATGAGAATACTTCAGTGTGTGCTCAGCTGGTTGTTGTGGTGCCTTTGTTCTTCTGCAGTTTGGAGTGACAGCCTGCAGTCCTCTCATTCAAATGCATAACTCGACTGTGTGCAAGAGCGAACTTACGTGTAAAGAGGAGTTGTGGCCCTGAACTTGGAAAATCTTGAAGGCAATCTAATAGTGTAGGGGTTGTGTAAGAACCAGAATCCTTGGAAGGTTTATGAAATATGCACTCATTTATGGAGACATGAAGGATTAGAAAAAGGTTGAAAGCAGTCAAAGTGTTAGGTAGATAGAGGCTTGCTTCTTTTTCTTTCTACACACCTTCGTTTCTATGAACCTTTTTATTACTATCTTGCCTACTTGGGATTTGGTCTCAAAAATATTTCTATTTGCTTTTACCTTCACATAGTGTCATTCTGAGAGTGATTTTAAGGCAGCTAAGTAATATCAAAGCATTCCAGCCTGGCAGGTGGGCCAGACACCTCCTAGACTGCCTCTCAGTCAAGAAGATAACAGCATTTGCTTTCCCCAAGGAAAAATGTTCAATTATAAATGAACATAAATTCCTATTTTACATAGCAAATGGGGGAGTTTGTTGCAGTGCAAATTTAGTATAGACCTGTGAATTGCATGTGAACTCACTAAGGAGATACAACTTTATTAAAGCCAAAATTTAAAAATTTACTTTAGGAAAAAATAGAAGTTAGGTTTTGCCATTAAGTTTTGCTACAAGGTATTTGGGTTTTGGTGTGGGGCTTTTTTTCTGACAAAATATTTTCAGTAAGCAAGGTAGCCAGTTCACCTGACTTATATTTTTTTCATTATTAAAAATGAACATTTGCTTAGTCCAAAATACTGTTTCAGAGGAGCTGATCTTTCCTCACTGGCTATGTAATTCTTAGTTTCATAGCTTAATGCAGTTACATTGAGAACCTGATCTCAGTGCTCATATGAATCCTTTCTTCTCTTTTTCTTAGTCCTATTTCTTGACCCATAATGTCTATTAAGGTATAGCTTCATTGCAGGAATATGTCTCCCCCATGGACAGGCATGAGAATTAAAGCAAACTATTGGCATCAAGCACGATCAAGTTCCATTTGTTTCTCAACAGCTTATAATTAGCTCATCTAAAGCCTCTAGTGAAGGTGACAGCAGCATAATAGCTTTTCACTTTGCATCATTCAAAGACTTAGGCTGACATGGTAGAAGATAGGATTCAGGTTTTAGATTTAGAATTTAATCTCTCTTGTTTGAGATGAATTCCTATACACCATACGGTTTAGAGCATTCAGAGTCACTTTCTGAGGTGCTTCTGATGGGGATTGTTTTACACTTCGCTTTCCTTTTTTCAAGTTTTCTTTTCTTTTTTTTTTTTCTTTTTTTCTTGCTTTATTTTCCTTTTTTTTATTTTTGAGTAAACTCACTAAAGGTTTAAATAAGTATTATGCTAGAGGATATCATGAGCTCTTCGTCCCATATAAGGACTGAAGAGGCAAGAGGCTCTGTCCTAGTTCTTTCCTAGTGAGCCAATCTGTAACAATTCCACTGTGTTCTTCAAGAGTGAACCCTCTGTTAAGGAGCTATGAGAGAAGTTACCCACTCTAAGTTAAATAACCTAATCTGTTTATACTTCCAGATGATACTCTTCAGCCCTCTCCATCAAGCAATGAGAGCATGCCCAGTTACTGCAAAAACGATGAGGGAGATATTTTTCTGACAGCTGAGTCCTGGAAGCCAAATGTCTGCACTAGCTGCATTTGCATGGATGGTGTGATTAGATGCTACTCTGAGTCTTGCCCACCGGTATCCTGTGAGAGACCTGTTCTGAGAAAGGGACAATGTTGTCCTTACTGTATTGGTGAGTGAATAAAAATAGTTGTTAATTTGCTGTCCCTTCCTGGGAATAAGACAGGAGTTTTATTTTCAAACTAAAATGCTTTCCCTGTTTGGTGAGATGCAGTCTACGCCACCAGTCAAACTGGAGAGTGAAGTCTGCATAGGGAGCTTTGAGGATCATAATTTGTGGCTTTTAGGTAGAAGCACATAGAGATATACATCTGATTTGCCTGCAAACTCCAGAGGCCATCCTCCTGGAATCTTGGTAAGACACCTTATTGGATGAAGACATTACAAAAAAATTATTTTATTTAAAGGAAGATCTGCCAGGTAATACATAAATTATGTCAAGATTTATGTGATAATATGAGGAAAACATTAATTATGACTGCAGAAGATGAGCTGAAGCATTCTGAAATTTCACAGAATGGAGAACTGTTAATTAATAAGGCATCTAAATTAAAATACAGGGGGAAATGGAATTTCATTAATAATAATAATAATAATATCTTAGAGATAAAAATAGGGAAAATATATATATTTTTAAATACTGAAAATGCATAAGGTACTAGGGCCATGCACTGGTGTTGAATTTGGAGCTGAACTAAATGGTTGCTGCTGTAGACAGCAAAAATTGCCAGGTATTTTTAAAGTAGAAAAATTGGAAATTACTGATCACTTTTCCATTGTGTATTGAATAGGACTGTTTATGTACAGATGACTTTTTTTGTGAGTTCACTGTAAGTACAAAGGCTGTAGAATGGAAGCTGCTGATAGAGAAAAATCATATAATGTCGTCACTGAATTTAAGTCTTTGTAACGTTAGAAAGCATTCAAAGCTTACTTACCTTCATATGCAAAAGCAGTAGGGAGAGATACAGTAGAAAAGAACAGTAAGAAGAGAATAAGAAAATTGATGGGCTTTAAATATTTAATTGAACGTGTGAGTCAGCTTGCCCATCTATAAACAAAACAGTCTTCCATCAGAAAGATGTCAGAAAGATTGTGAAATATGTTCAGACATTGATACAACTCTTGAAATCTTTATATTGTTGCAGATAGAATAGTGTTAATAACAGATGTACAGATGATACAGATAACAGATGATGTACATTCATTCAATGTACAAGAAATTCGATAAAAGAATGCCTGGAAAAGTTACAAAGTGTCCAAGATTCAGTTGCCTTTGGAACCCTACTTAGATTCCTGATGAGGACATTTTGAGGCAAAAGTGTTAATCCTATTACTTTTTCTTCTCATGGTTTTCATACAAAATGGGGAGAATTTAAAGTTTCTTTGACAACTGTCTTTCTGCAGGCTTTTCTTCCAGTGAGTTTGAACCATAAAATAATTTTAATCCAGAAAACATTTTAACATTTTAAAAAAATATGGAGTGTTTGAGAAGTTGGGTGATCAAACCAGTGGAGTTAGAGCATGAGCCTTTGTACTGCACTGGAGAATACTGTGGGTGAAGAGGGATGCACATGAGGATCTTGTGCAATAAGCTACAAAAATGAAACCTTTAAAACCTTGTTGCTTACATCTGGCATGTCAGGTTTGCAAATATATACACACAGCATGTAGATACAGCTTTAATTAATTTACTTTGAATCCTATATAGTTGTATAATGTTGCAGACACTAAATGAGTTAGCTATGAAGGCTTAGTGATTATTTTTTCAGTAGCAACTGCTCAGCAAAGCAAAATACAGAAGCCAGATTTAATTAACACTCAGATATAAAGATTTTCAGTGATACTACATTTTATTAATCTATGTTGTCCTTTGTAGTCAGAATTTTTTGTGGTTTAAATAACTAAATTCATGGAAATTTAACTTTTTTTACGGTTTCCATGAATTATATTATATTCTTATATTATATATATAATATGTATTCTTATATTATATTCTTGCATGTAAGAAGAGTCAGGTCATGCACTTAATTTTAATCTTTCTGGTTCTTACTGGTTTACTCTTCATTTTTGAGAACCGTGAAGCACACCTTTCTACAAATTCTTTCTAATTATTTTAATGTAATACTTGATAAAATTTTTAGAAACACAGAATCATTTACATTGGAAAAGACCTCTGAGATCAATGAGCCCAGCTGTTAATTCTGCATTGCCAAGTCCACCACTAGATCATGTCCCCAAATGCTGTGTCAACATATCTTTAAATACCCCTAGGGATAGTGATTCAGTTACTTTCTTGGGCATAGGCAAACTCTGTGAAAACAGGCCTTCTTCATTTTTTGGAATTTCAAAAATTATGTAGAATTTTACCACTGCATTATTTTATTCTGCTTCTTTGTGGATCCAGTTTGTATAGACTCAAACTGAAAATATTACAGTCTTGAATACTTCGTTGTTTGAATCTTCAAATTCATCCTGTGTGCGCAACATTTGTCTTTCTCATGCACAGAAAGATTAATTTGGAAAGATAACCTTCTAGTTTAGAGAGGATAAAGGGGATATCTATTTGATTAGAGACAAGATTAGTCTTCTGCAGAACACAGAGCAATGACTGTTTGTTTACCAGCCATTTACCAGATGAGACTGACTTTCTGGTGCAGCTAGAAGAAATTTGAGAGAAGTGGGTAGAGCTAAACATTGAACTGTGTTTTCATATGTGGATTTCTTACTGCAAGTCTGTATTGTTTCCACTGTCCTTGAGCACTTGTTGGGGTTGTGGCCTTCATCTTCATCCTTGTTTATACTTTCATAGAGACAGACACCAGAACAGGAGACACAGGATAGTACTTAAAAATTTCCTCTTGAGGTTCAAAGGTACAGCACCGTAATTGTGATTTTACCTTTGCTCATTCTTCTAAAAAATATTTGCTGAATTAAACTGCAATGTGTTATTCACTAATTTGGAAAAGCCTGAGCAAGTTAAAGAACCTTTCCAGACAAATCAGCTGCTGAATTGAAGAAGGTGTCCTAAGTGAAGCAAGGTAACATTTTGTGAGCAAATCTGAATGGGCCAGGAGTGCTCAGCTTTAGGTGTCCATAGGTAACAAGCAGCAGAAACGTGCTCAGGCTGTGTGCCTCACCCGGTCCCCAGACACACCTTCTTAACACAGGGTTCTGCTGGCTCTACATGCCAAAATGCAGATCATCTAGGGAAGAACCTAATGTCTTTCCTTCAGCTTGCAGCCACCTTTTCTTCTCACTTTTCCTTTCCCGTGCCCACACAACATTCACTTAAAAAATCTACTTAGAGAGGTTGGAACCCACCCATACTAAAAGCCATGAAAGCCATGAGATACCAAGGACTTCGGGAACCATTTGTGCTTTTCGGATAATGCCATTAATATTTTCACAACAGTACTTCTTGCCAGTCCTCTTTTGTATTTGAATTTACTCTCGCAGATCTGTTGGACTGCTCTGCTGACTTGCAAGCCTTGTTATTCCAGATTATGTTACTCTACTGTGTTGTCACTAATTAAAACCTTTACTCATGGCCGAAATACATAATATGGATAAAATATATAATAAGTTAAATATGTCTAACTGGCATACTTAAAGATGTAATCTATGTGAATGTTAAACCAGTATTTATCTGAAAATTTGAGCTTATGATGTCATTCTGTTATCTCATTCATATGTTTAATGTGCAAGCTCATGTCATCAGCAAGTTTTATAACAATTTTTGCCTCTAAGAAACAAAGGTAGGAGGAAGCTAAGATGAAAATGAGGTGCTGCTTGGCTTTTAGAGTTTCTGCTCTGTGTTTTTTTGGCTAACCTTAAAGATCTCCAGCATCAAAAAACATCTTTGGCTAAACAATTCATTACTGCCTTGTAAGTGAAATAGGTTTACTGCAGACCACCTAAAGGGCTTGCATAGGATGTAGCACTAAAAAGTGGTGTATTGAATGCCTAGGCAGAAAGATCACATCGATTTCCAATTTATATAATATTAACCATGAAAAAATGTACTGTGTTTAGTTATTGCTCTTTTCCTGAGGTTTTCCATTGATGCAGTTGCAGGGAATTATAAGTTCCCCTTCAGATCTGTTTTATCGTTACAGTCTAAGCACTTCCAGTTATTTCACCTGAGAGTTGCTCTAATCCTTCTTGGCATCCTGCCTAATCTGCTTTTTTAAGTATTCTAGACAGAGTTCATCATTTTAAGCTTTGGTAGTTAAAAATTTAGGTAGTTACATGTTTGGGGTTATTTTAGCTTAATAGGATTAACTAGGAAACTAGGAGGAAGATGAGTAGTTGGCAGCCTCAAACAGTCAAAGAGAATTTTTCTTAATTTTCACAGCACTTTTGATATTATCTTTTCTTGTCCCAGTCATCCATCCTCTAGCCTCTTGCATTAAGAAAATGAGAAGCGGCCCAGGCTAATTATGTACTTCATAAAGAAACAGAAATTATATTTTTTTCCCAAGGATTTTCTGGAAAATGAAGAGAGGATCTTTTAATTACATCTGGGATTTTTTTGTGGCAATTGTTTCTAGGAAAGAAACAATCATGTCTAGGAAAGAAATCAGATTTGTGTGTAATTGGCTGTTACTGCATGATCACAGCACTGTTTTCCTTCCACAGAAGATACAGTTCCAAAGAAAGTGGTCTGCCACTTCAGCGGAGAAACGTACGCAGATGAGGAACGCTGGGACATTGACAGCTGCACACACTGCTACTGCCTGCAGGGTCAAACTCTCTGCTCCACTGTCAGCTGCCCACCTCTGCCTTGTGCTGAACCCATCAATGTGGAGGGAAGCTGCTGTCCCATGTGTCCAGGTAATGTGATGTGACAACCCACTTTATTGTGATGCTGCTTTCCTAGGGCAGATAATAAGGTTTTTTAATTGGGTTTTGAATGTCAGTCCATATTTGGACAGCATCACAAAGGCAACAGACTTCTAGACTTTTAGACTTCAGGAAAATTAATATTCTTAACAGATAGGCACATTGTGCAAAAACATAATTTGAATTTCACTTATTTTGAGGACTGTGAACTGAAAAATTACATGCTTGCCCCCGTTTTGTCCTTTCACAAGGCTATGGAAATATGTTAATAAAGTGGGAAAGTTAATATCCTTGCATCTCTGCAGATTATGTCACAGTGATGAACATTTCTGTCTTTTCTGAGATTCTTGGTTACTTTTCAAATATCACATTGCTTTATGTATCACTTTAACTTGGCTTAAAAGCAATGTGAGATTTTCTTAGCTATGGGCACAGGGGGCATAAGACTTGCAAGAATTACAACTTTTTAATTTGAGTCCTGATATACTTCTGCAGAAGTTTGCTCACCTTATTTAGTCAGCTGGTAGCTACTTCTGACAGGACAACTGGGGAGATTCAGCAGTACTCCTTACAATTCCCCTCCTTGGAGGGTTACAAAAAAAAGCAATGCAAAGAAACCAGTAGGGACTGTTTACACATCAGCTGGGAAGATGTAGCCTTCCCTTCAATTTTTTTTTTGGGGGGCGGCCGGGGAGGAGCAGGAGTTTGTTGAGTATCACAGAGGAGAAAGCCTGTAGTAAATCGTATATTCTGAGATGGTATTTTCAAAAGCAAGTTTGTCCATACCAGTCCTTTGTCCCATTCACATAATGATAATGGCAACAGGCATATACAATATGGTATGAGTTTTCAAACAAAATCCCAGGCTAATGATGAAAATTCCAAAACAAATAAAATAATTTAAAGGACAAAGCACTGCAAATGAGCAGCTGTATTTCCTCAATTAAGAGCAGCACTGAGAAGTTAAGCAGCATGTAACTTGTGAAACATGTTTTCCTCATTTCACAGAGATGTATGTACCTGAACCCACTAACATCCCTATTGAGAAGACAAATCATCGAGGAGATGTTGAACTAGAAGTACCAAACTGGCCAACACCAAGTGAAAATGATATAATCCACATTCACAGAGGTCAGATCTGATATAAACTGGGAAAACTTAGGACTGTGTTTATTCCCCATGTTTTAATGCATCTACTTTTTCTGTTCAGGTAGCAGTTGCATCTGAGAATATTCTTCAGCATAATTCTTACATGCATTTTGATTTGAGTAGAGATGAGTCAGTTGATTAAATTATATTTACACATTTTGGTCTCATTATCATTCCATGTTCTGCATGGAAGAAACATCTGTGTTGGTATGATGGAGTTCTATAAAATTTAGAATACAACAAAATGATTAATCAGAAGTGATTCAAAAACTAGAAAGCAGGCCATTGGAGTTGACCTTAACTTTATCCGTTTTACATTCTCAGGAACAGATAAACAAAGATGGAAATATGTGTACCACAGCCCAACATATATCATAGCCATGATGTCAGACCTTAGACAAAAAAACACCTCAGGTGTAGTGACACAGAGCCAATAAGGTTGTCTAAGGATGTAAATGCACCTTCTGTTTAAAACTGCACTGTAATATTATTCCAGTGTAGAGGAAACACTCTGTGCCACAGTTTTTGTTAACCTTTTCTAATTGAAGGACAACCTGAACTATGTATTTTTTTAATTGGAGGATGATCTCATAGCATTCTATTGTTTGGAGAAAGGATGTGTGAAATGTAACTGCTTTACTAAGTCCTAAGCTTACGCTTTTATAACTACAGCATTTTAATTTCTCAGGCATTAGCAGCTGGCTTGCAACTGTTCTGCCCAGGGATTATAAACGCACACTAAAAACTGTGGGGGAATTTTGTATATGTCATTGAAAGTAACCATTCTTTGCAATTACACAAAAAACTTGCTGCAGCCTAGTAGACTGCCAGCAGTCTGTTTTCACAGGCTGAGTGCTGCAGGTACTGTAACAGGCTCACAACAGATGAGACAGTGAACACATAGTACTTGTCCTATCAGTTATTTAAAGTAAAAAAAATAAAAAAATTTAAAAAAAATTTCATCTTAAGATTTCCATTTTCTTCTCAGCCTGGAAACACAGTCCGATTCTTTTTTACAGCTGGGAATTTGATTGTGATCAGATAAGATCACACAAAGACAACTGAGTTAAAAGGTTATTGTCAAACTTGGTTGTTACTGTGCTTTAGAGTTCCTTCTGTCTCCTCTCTTTTGATAGCCTTTTCCTGACTAATATAGTCTCTCCACAGGATACCAGCTGTTCTAATTTATGCCAATAAGGTGGCATTGCAGGAGAGAAGGTCCAAATTCATATGAGTGACAAGATGTACAACTGAGACTTTTATAATTACATTCTTCCTTACGGCCAAGGCCCGTTTATAATTACTAACAAATGCTCCCATGTCTGCCCTGCAGACATGAACCATCTCCAGGGAGAATACCGGAGTGGCAGTGGGCCACACCTCAGCGAAGATGCATCCGTCAGCTCTGTTGCCTTGGTGACAATCCCAATCACGATAGCGCTGTTACTGATCATCGTGCTCCTGCTCATCAACCAGAAAAAACAGTGGATTCCAGTGTCCTGCTACAAAGCTCCAACAAAGGTGCCATGTTTATTTGCAGGCTTTCCCATTTTTAAAAAACCAGGAACAAAACATTGTGGAAAATATTAAGCAATAAAGAGGCTATTAAATGTCTGGGAAAAAAGCACATCTGGGGCAACCAGGTTAAGCCTTTGTGTGGTGCTGAATTAACAGAGAGCAGTTAAACCAGCCCAGCTGGGATATGAGAATACCAGAGCTCCACTCAGAAAATGAAAAATGGTGACTCCGAAGAGAGTGTTGGTCTGTTACTATGTCTGACATAAGCCAACTTTAACGGAAGTCCAAACCCTTTTATTGCCAGTTTGATTTTGTTTTGTGCTTTTGGACTTGAACCACATGGGCTTTCAAAATTATGTGTGGAATACAAAAATTGTATGATTTACTCAATATTTCCTTTCTTTTTTAACAGCCTTCTTGCCTGAACAATCAACTGGTGTATGTGGACTGCAAGAAAGGTACCATGGTCCAGGTGGACAGTTCTCAGAGGATGCTAAGAATTGCAGACCCAGATTCAAGATACAGTGGATTTTACAGCATGCAGAAACAGAACAACCTACAGGCAGATAATTTCTATCAAACAGTTTGAAGAATTGCACCCTTACCAAGGATTTAAGAAAGAGAAAGAGAGACAGTCTGCTATTAAAATAAAACTAGAATTGTGCAGTTGCTTAGTGGATTGTATTGGATTTGTGACTACATGTACAGCTCTAAGACCTTTCTGGGATGAGCTCTGACTCCTGCAATGTGCCAGAAAAAGCATTCCCACTTTTCCTTGAGATAACTGACCAAGTGTTTTCTTAGAACCAAAGTTTTAAAACTTGTTAAGATGTATTTGCTTGTAACATAGCTATAGAGGTTTTTTGGGAGGGGGAATCAGGGGCTAGGGGTAGGCAATGAAGTAAAAGGAAGCTTCAGAGAAGAAAAGCTGGTCATGCTTGGCTGGAGATAAAAATATACTGCCGAGCAGCAGGATAGTGGTTTTCCTTGTTGCTCTGAAATTGCATCTGTTGCAGCAAAAGCCTAACCCCAGGTGAAAAAAAAAAAATGAAAAGGTCTGATTATTTTTTCCCAGCTGTTGCTACAGTAATGTACTCCTAGAACAGAATTTGTCACATCACAGGTGTGGTGTAGCTGCAAATATTTTTCTATATGATGAGAAGCTGCAGTAGTTAATGAAATAGCAAGGAAAAGATTATAGCAGAAGATAAAGGGTGGGTTTATTAAGGATGTATAAAATTATACCTTGTGCTGCTTTTTGTTTTTATTTTTGTTTTTATTTTGGTTTTCTTCAAAGCTGATTGGCTAGATTAGCCAGACTTCAGCAGAGTTAGCAAATGACTGAGGCCTAAGTAATTCCTGATATGAGCACTGGATCTTTTGACAGCAGTATTGAAGGGAGAAAGGAAGGAAAGAAGGAAGGAAGGACGGACAGATGGAAGGAAGGAAGGAAAAGTCAAGAACACCATGCAGTTCCAGGGGCTTTTGTTTGTTTGTTTTGTCTGTTGTGGTTTTGTTTTGTTATTTTATATCAATCTCTGGTTGTTATACAGGAGAAGGAAAAATATTTTTGTTGGACAAAGCTCTTGCATACAAGAGAGTAAAAAGGAGACTGTTTTAAGGTTGTTGTTTTTTTCCTGTTGATGTTCTTATTTACTGGTATGCAGATTTAGAAACTACTTCCATGCTAGGAAGCTGCTTAATTTTAATTGTATATTACTCAAGCACCTTTTTTGAAGCTCAGAAAAAAAAAAAAGGAGATCATGCTTCTTTAAACTTTAGCATTATAGGAATATTTATGTAAATATAATTATGCTAAAAACAACAAAAAGTATTTGTATGTTTGTGTATATATATGTATATACAAATGCATGTAGGTATACATATGTATATATACGTGCATGTGTATATACACTATACATATATATACTGTATATATAAAATACTATGTATACAGTATATATTTTTTCTATTTTTTTTCTTGTTGAATGTATTTTTATCTGAGAGAGATTTTACCCAGAGCAGAAACAGATAACAGGCATTCCATATCAATGCTTAATTGCTTGTGAGTTTAGGAAAGACAAGAAAAGAGCATCTCATTCTACCTACAGTTTGATTTGATTTGATTTGATCAGATTTGATTTGATTTGAAAGTGTTTGTGTGTGTGCGTGCGTGTGTGTGTGCACTCTTGTGTTGGCGTGTGTTCAGTTCGTGCACGATTATAGCAGTAAGCGTTGCTCTTGCTACTTGCTACATTTCAGGGTGTTTCTTATTTTTCTTTTCCTGCTTAGCCTTAAAAAGGCTTTTTAATGAATGCATTGGCTAGAGACACTGATGACAATATACATGCAGCACTAATCAACTCCATAAAATAACACAATCAGCTCCTGGATTTTGGTTGGTTTTGTTTTTCTTTTTTCTTTTTTATTTTTATTTCCATTTATTTTTTTTCTTTTTTCTTTTTCTTTCTTTTTTTTTTTTTTGCAAACAATTGTTTGAAACAACTACTGGAATATTGTCCGCATTAAGCTGGAATTTTGTTGTAGCTTGCCTCATTTATAACTCTGACTGTATAATACAATGTTAACTTTCCAAACAGGTCTTGGCACTTTTATACTAATTACCCATTTGTGCATTGCCGTTTTTCTTTTACAAATGCTTGTCATAAGAGACAGATACCCAGTATGCTTAATGTGAAAAGAAAATGTATTTTTTGTAAAGGAACTCTCAAGTATTGTTGTAAATACTTGGTCAGAGATTGCTGAACTTTAAAACTGAAAAAAAAACCTAATTTATTATTATAATGACCTAATTTATTAATCTGAAGATTAACAATTTTTTTGTTTTAGAATATCAAAAAGGTGTTCTAGCTGTTTGCATCAAAGAAAAAAATAGGTGTATCATTAAGGGTCAACATTTTTTCTGCTTATATGACTTCAGTTTCCAACCACCAATAAGAAAAAATGTAGTCTCCCCAGTGTTTTGTACTCAATCTGATAATGAAACAGAGATGTTTCTGTCCAGTAACTACAGAGATTTTGTCAAGACAAAACATCCATTCCTTGCATAAGAGTAAGCAGTCTTTATCCAGAAATTGTAAATGCTTGCTTTTGTTTTACAATCAAGGCCATATTCTGAAAATATTAGCAGGATATAGGACATGGTGTAAAATGTTTTTATTATTATTATTTTATTATTATTATTTTAAAGATATGATTTATCCTATGTGCTGTATCCATTACACTCTTTTACTTTGGTTCCTGTTGTGCTCTTGTAAGAGAAATGCAGATATAATTTTCTGAAAAATAGATGCATATGTGGCACTCGGAGTGCACTGCGGTTCAGCAGATTGCTTGTTTACTTTTTTAACTGTAAGGCGGTTTCTTGTAATTTGGCTCTTGGCAGCACAATAAAAAATTTTAAACCTATGGATGCGTGTCTTCTTAAATGTTTGTATTTATTATTTCTGGACACTGGTCCTTGAGACATTAGTTTCTAGTTTGATATTACGGTTGAGTAGGAATTCATATTGTTGTCATGCTGACCTGAGATCAGGACAGTTCAGAAAGAAATGTGGGTAAAGAAGAGCTTGCAGGTACTGAAAGTTCTGCACATTAAACTAAAGAATTTTCACAGTAAAGAGCTTTGTGGAATTCCAAATAGTTCCAGTGTACAGTAAAGATGAATCAAATTCAAAGTTAGGCCTTTGCCCTGACATGGAGTTTATGTGGTCTAACTGTCTGACAGAAAGCCAAACAAGATTCTAATGTGAGGTCCTACAAAAAGTGTATGGAGCAAGAATTTGCACTTTATGGACTTCCTGAGCCACAGATCAACTACTTATCTCTTAGGCTATAATGTTTTTTTTTCTTCTACTCATTTGTAAGTTAATTAACTTGATGTCCAAGTTCTGGAATGTAAAATCCTGAGGCAAGGTGGTTTTCAGCTAAAGTACTTGCTCTGTAAAAAACTGCCACCTTTCTTTGAACCTACTCTCCTAATGGTTTCATTTAATATCCCTGACACTGCATTGAAAGCAGCAGTAGATAAATATTTATATGTCATCCATTAATTTAGAGATCTGAATGTTGTTTCCATTTTTTCTTATGAATCCCAAGATATGATTCTTCAGTAGTTCCATGCCTTATGGCCAACCTTGCCATTCGTTGTACTTCCATGTACATCCTTTAAGATGAGGGGTAAGGGGACTGAAAATGTCCACATTGTTCACAGGTGGTACTCCCTGGATCTAGCATGGTCTTTACTGTTTGGATTGCTGCTGACAGCTGAGTCAGTGTTCTTGCAGAGCTAGTTGCAATAATACAAAATGCCCAGTAGTTACTGCAAAGCCCATAATTGACTTCAACTAGGTTAGATCTGTATTTATGTGCCTCCCTTTATATCTCCATATGCTGAATTGTTTCTCCCTTGCTAGTTACCTGTTCCAACATTATTGCTCCTTCCCAAGACAAAGTCTATGTCTTCTAGAAGAGCATCTTCATCTTCAAACTTTGCAAGGATTTTGGGTTTTCATCAGAATGAAACAGAAACATCATTGTACCAATGTATAAAACAATGATGCATGCACATTTTAACACTCATTAGTAGTTCTGGCCTCTTCTGCCTTACAATATCTGAAAGGATCGTACCCGGAATGCCTATTTATGCTAGGGTTTGTCAGCTTTGTCAGGGCTTGTCAGAATCCTGAGTAGGATAGGATTCAAATCCTTTCAATGACCTCAGTGGCGCTCAGATTCTTAACTAGGGATGCGCTTTCCACTTGAAGTGTTGCCAAACATCAAGTAGGAAGTACAGAAAGAAAATTAAAGGAGGCTCAAACCAAATCAGGAAGTTTAGCAGAGAAACTTCCTGGTACTTAGTTTAGGATATCAAAAGATCGTGGTTGCTCAAAAAATATATGAGAAAAAAAAAGCCCATCCTAAGCTATTGCGCCTAAGGCACAATACAAAGCTAGCAAAGGATGGGCACCGGAGTCAAGGTGCTGGTAAGAAGTATCTCCAAAGCTTTTTTTTATGCAATTCTTGCATACTTGGTGACTGAATGGAGGCATCAATGATAGTAATATAAACAAATTAAAAAACGTACTGCAAATACTCCGACCACGGCAGAGGCGCTGGAACTGGGAGACCTTTAAAGGTCCCTTCCAACCCAAACCATTCAACGCCTCCTGCCCGATGAGCCAGCCCTACTCGGTGCGGAGCTCAGTCGGTACGGACACCGCTGTGTGCAACTCTGCGATCGCTGGCCCAGCCCGGCCTGTCCCGGCTCTGCGATCGCTGGCCCAGCCCGGCCCGGCCCGGTTCCGCGGGCGCTGCCTCAGCCGGGCCCCGCCCGCCGCAGGCCGCAGGGAGCGCGCGCCGCCGGGAGCGCGCAGCGCCGCGTCCCCAGCTGCGGTGGCGGCTATGGCGGCGGCGGCGGCGGCCTCGCAGCGAGACCCCGGCGACTGGCAGGACTTCTCGGGATTCCAGCCCTCCGCGGGGAGCGGCCCCGAGGCTGCCTGCGACAAAGGCGGCTGGGGCGGCGGGGATCTCGGGGCGAAGCTGTCCCTCTGCTTCGAGCCCCCGCAGGCCCGGGCTGGCGGCGGCGAGAGCCGCGTTCCGCTGCGGCCGCTCACGGAGCAGAGCGCGCTGCAGGACGACGAGTGAGTGCGGGCCGGGGGGCGCGGAGAGGGAGCGGAGGGGAGGCCCGGCCCGGCCCGGCCCAGCCTGAGGGGACAGCGCGGCCCCACAGCCCTGCTGTGCCCTGCGAGAGCGCTGCCCCTGGGCCTTGCCGAGCCCGGCAGAGCTTGTGGGCTGCGGGAGCGGAGCCTTTCCCCGCCCCCGGGCTGCAGCCGGGATCCGCCGGGCTTTCGCAAAGGGGCACGTTCGGCCTCCGCGGCGCGGGTTTGACGGGGAGCCCTCCGGCTCTATCCCCCTGACTGCCAGGGAAGCGTGCGAGCATCCCAGAGCTTCTTACCCCGCCGAGCTAGCGAGAAGTACTTGTTCTGAAGTGCAGTGACCGTGGTTAGTATTTGTATTGCTTTTTGCAAAGTGCCCACTCTCTCAGTGCTTGAAATTAAACATGGGAGGTGCAGAAAGCAGGCAAAGAACAAAATTGCAGCTGCAACTGCGATAATTGTTTGGGATTTTTTCGCCTGAGGAGTAGAGCCTTTCTAAGCCATGCTGCTGTACAGTTTTTAACATTATTTTACTATTATTTCGATTTCTTATAGTAAATTTAGTCAGCTTCATTAAAAATTTTGCAGTTACTTTAAAGTAACTAAACTGTATGTCATGTTCTAAGAGAGGAATAAATAGAAAAGCCTGTTAGCAAAATACTAGATCTGTGGTGTAAGCAGCGAGGTAAGTTCGGTGAACCATGAATCACGTTGAGCAGTGATAAGGCTCTGTCTGCCTCGGCCTTTCGTCTGACCTCTGTGAGCCTTAGCTGGAAAACCATTCTGAACATCCACCCACAGCAAAGCGCCTGGAGGCAGGGCTTGGTTGGGGACTTGGGGAAGCGGCCTGCTCACAGGGCAGCTGTGCTTTAAGACTGAGCTGCTTCACCATCGTAGGTCTGCATGGGCAAGCCTCCAGGACAGCCAGAGAGGATGTACACTCTAGAAACACCAGACTGACCGAGGACAAGAGTGGTGGGCTGAGCTCTGCAAGAGCACTTCTAGAAAAAAAAATAAATTAATTCTTCCAAAATTTTCGTCTGATTTCTGCATTTTCATTATTCTGTGATAAATGGAAAGGAAAAAAAGAAAATATTTGGCTCAGAATTTGCTACTCAGCCTCTGCTAAACAAGATTAGGAATGTAATTTATAGCTCAGCTCAAATTTCATTGAAGGAAAGGCTCATCCACCCCCAGAAAAGATTTTGTGTGTAGTTACATAATTAGTATAGAAACTGTGTCTTCGTTTATTGGATTTTTTTTCACTGCTGTGCATATTTGTGGTGTTGTTAAACAAAGTTGTTTAGCAAGGGAAGTAAATTATGTTTATCACAAAGCATATTCTCATAGATTTAAAACACTAAAAATATTATCAGTTACTTGCAGATGAATATTTAGGGAGGAAAATACAGTTACTGAGAGAGATACATGAGCATTGGGAATAGGGTTACTGTTGATTCAGTTTCTGCTTGTTTTGAGGTCTGCATTTTCGCTCCTTTATTCTTTTCTCCAGGATTTGGAATGCCTTGACTGATAATTATGGCAACGTGATGCCAGTTGACTGGAAATCTTCCCACACCAGAGCTTTGCACTTGCCAACACTGAATCTTTCAGAAAAAGGGGTAAGTTCTGATTAGCAAAAGTACCCTCTTTGGATCTTTGATACTCAACAGGGAACAAAAACTGTTTGAATTTGTATAAAAGAATGTTGTTATTAAGTGGCTGAACATTTTTTTAGTACTTGCCATTATACATGAGAGCTTTTTAAAAATCAAAGAACCACTGATGTATGTTTGTATCTCCCTGGGTTGGAATAATTCAGGGTTAGCTTTACTCTTTATTAGAGCCAGAGCATGATAGAGGAAAATGTGAAATGAGATACTGTTTCACATAAAATCTTTCTGCTATATGATTCATGTTGAACACTGATCTGGGTAAGGAAGGAGAAGAGGTAGGAGTACTCTGATTTCATAAATCCAGTGAGGACTTTCTAAAGTTCATGTAATTCCACAGTCAGATAGCTTCTTTAACAAGAAAGGTGGCCCAGGAGATACTGAAGTGCAAGAGTTTGTTTTGTTTTCCTTATTTAAGAGTTAGAATAGTTCTCTGGGGCGGGAACAGGGAATTAAGAGCTTCAGAGAGGTTTATAGAAAGGGTTGTCCTCTGATGATCTTAAAAGTGGATTAAGCACTTCAGGAAGAAAAGCTAGGAGGAATTCCTATCTCACAGTTTTCTGATAAAACTAGTGGCTTGTCTTTAAACAGTGAAGTTCAGTGATGCTATAAAAATATCTGAGTGCATAACCTGAGAATCAGATAATGCTTTGGCTTCTGCCATCCATTAGATAATCAACAGATACTTTTTACTGTGACAGGAGAAAAGATTGTTCTGCTGAAGGGGATACTTTGGGGTTCACTAGAGGAAGATGCAAATTTGGAATTCATTTTCTTGATTTGAGTCTCATGGTTATCCCTTGAATTTGACTTGTGTTTCTTCCAATTTTTATTGAATCCTTGTTCAGCTTTTGTAAGTGATTTTAGAGTAATTAAATTCTTACATTTTAACTAAAAATACAACCCTGCCACACTGTGACCTTGTGTCAGGGAAAACTCAACTAGAAGACTAATGGATTTCTTGATAAGGAACTAAGAATAATGCATAAGAAAATATTTCATATAGTTTTTGTAAGTTACCTGCGGGAGGTTCGGAAAAAAGTACATAAAAAAGTGTAAAGTAGTGTTGCTGGATTAGAAAGAATCTTAGGTATGCTGGCAGTAGAGAGAAAACCAGTTATGGATGAATGTATCTCAAGTTTTTTCAGCTTTCACTCCACATGGCATGCCTTCTGATGTGTAAAGGCTGTGGGGAGCATTTGACATACTTTTCTTCTGCTGCTCTGTGTTCAGCACTATTGCTGGATATGTGACAGCACATATGGACCAGCTAGGATCTTGTTTTCTCTTCCTTACAATGAAAACTAACAGCTAAGCAACACTTCCCTGATGCATGCGTTTGAAACTAATAATATGCTACCGAAATTGTGCAGAAAGCACACAAGAAAACAATTCCTGTTTTAGTAGGGAAAGATACAAGGTCGATAAGACTGATTTGCCTGATCTTGGTTCCTTCACAGGACAGGTCTGTGCACAATTTTATACATCTCTGACAGTGAAAGAAGTAGCTGGGTGGAAGTGTTGTGCACAGTGGTACAAGGAATGGGATTGTGCAATTCCTTGTTTGTTTTGTTTTGGCTAGATTACTTTTAAATAGGTCATTCCCTGGTAGCAGGAGGATAGAAGGAGGCATAGAGTGTGGCTAGGTGGAAAGCCAGGTGTTCCTTTTAGTCCAGATTACAGCTGATGCCATTTTTTGGTGGTTTATTAGTCTGTATTATCAAAATGTATTTGAAGGTCTCTCAAAATGTTTCTGGAGAAGTCAGGAGGGAAAGCAGATCTCCTTCTAGATAAACTGTTAACCTTGCTTACTATCCCATCATTGTTGTCATATCCTGTGTGCATGTAAAGGTATTTGAGGACAGTGGACATTTAAAAAATGACAAATTGGAATGTATCTGTGTAGTAGGTGAAGAGAGAGTCATAGTGGAGCCTTGCCACTGAACATTTACTGGAATTCAAATTGTTGGAAAAAGTGGACATTCAACTTCATTCTGAGGGCTGAAGAAGTGCAAATTGTGTGTTTTCCCCTACAGATGGGCTATCTGGGGATATCAGGTGCAGATTCAAAATGAATCTGAAAACTATTAAGTTTTCTGAAGAAACTGAGAAAACTGGAGGAATTACAAGAAAAATTAAAAACTGATACTGTCAGATCAAGGACTTTGTATAGCCAGTCATGATGTTTGTAAATTAGCCCAAAGGTCAGTTAATGCAGTGGAGCTCAAATGGCACATATTGGGGTTTTCAGCTTTGAGGAGCTTTTCTAGCCTGGAATCTAGTAGTAGACAAAGTATAGAAACAATTTTGTAAATAAATCAGGATATATCACTGTATGAGAGTAAAATATGCCTGTCTTATTAAGTAGAGGACTTGTGTCTCTTAGTGTATGTATATCTTTGGTTTGAAATTATGTATATCATTTAGTGATATATATGGGAACAGTGTTACTTCTCTTTCTTTCTGAAAAGATCCTGAGATATTCAGCAACACATTTTTTTTTTGATAATCTGTGGTGATAGTGTTCTGATATCACCATTCCATATCAACTCTTCTCAGCTTGTTTCCATGTTTTTTATTATGTGACAAAGTAGAACCATAAAAGCACTTAAAGTAAGAGGTTTGTGTAACATTAGACATTATAGGCAAGTTTTTCACCCCACATAGACATTTTTCAATCTTCAGTTAAGATCTAAGTATTTACTTGACAACCTCACATGTAGATGTCTGAATGTCAGTGTGTATATGGTCTTTATATATGGACTTTATTTAACAGCATTAAAGATTGACAGCTGTTTTAACTTTGTCCAGTTTTGCAGTTTTGATTTAATTTTCCAGGCTATTTGACAGAAAGAACTATTGATTCCATTATTATGAAGCAAGATTCAGTTTCATTCTTAAAATTCAGTGATCGTTCCCTTTTGTTCTTTGTACATTACATGCATTTTATACCCTCACATTAGGGGTATATATATTTATACAGATACACCTTTTCATGCTTTTTAGGTAAATGACAACTTGAACCTTGACTTGTCAGATGATGAAGAGCTGAGAGAACAGTTGGATATGCATTCTATAATTGTTTCCTGCATCAATGAAGAGCCACTCTTCACAGCAGAGCAGGTAAAGTGTTCAGCAGACAGTGTTGTTGCTGTAGAATGTTTTTTCCAACTGTTATTATTTTTCGTTGTTGTTCTTGCTCTTCACTGTAGCTAAGCTTCTTGGTTGTTCTTTGTTTAGGGTTTTAATGATGTGGGAGATATCATTACATCATTCAGATTTGAAAAGTGTTTCAGTACTTCAGGTGAGGTTGATAGTTCAGGCTCTTTGAAGTCTTTGTATGTTTCTTACCATGAATTAGACAGGAATGATAGTGCTATTAGCATCATACAGCTAATGCTACTAAATTAAATATAAGTGTTAAAAAGAAAAAAATATTTTCAGAATCTTAGCGGTATGGTAGAGTTTGTAGTTTTCCAGCATGACTGTGTGTCAGTTCACAGTTTCACAGGGCTTTGTTGTTAGCAGGAATTCTTTGAAGTTTTTGCCTAACATGAAGGCAGATCAGTATTTCTGCTACTATAAGCTTTCAAATTACTTGGTATCTAAAGCCTTCAAATCCCTGGATTTACTTCAATTATTTTGAAAATTGCTCTTCTGAGTAAGGTTAATGAGAGTAAGGTCTATTAAAATCCTGCTTTAGTAAGCAAACAAATAATCTATTTTGTTGTTGCTTAAATGGTTAAGCAATGGTTAAGCTGTGAATTCTGATGAACACAGTTATTAAGAGTATGGGAGGTAGGACTGCTTGAACTGCTGCAGCTCCTTTTTACCGTGAGTTGGATCTCAGCACTGGCTACAGCCTTTAAACTTGTAAAAGTTGCTGTGTTATTTATTCACATTTAGCCTGTAGAAATGTACTAATTTATGTGATGTAAAGTAAGCTATCTATGCACAGAATTTCTGTTGTCATACTTTGTGTCTGGCTCAGGTCTTATGCCTAGGGATGCAAACCAGTGTCAGGTTATGGTGGATCAGTTCAAAACCTTCTCAAAAGTACAGTTGATTTTTAGGCTTTTCTGAGGGGCTTTTTGGTTTTTCAGAGGGGTTTCTGTGAGGTTTTTTTCTTTTCATTTTGTTGTTTTTTTGTTGGAGGAGGGAGGTGTATTTGTTTTACATAGAAAAATGTGGTGATATAGGAGTAGGTAATTTTTGTTGTCGTGTCTTCCTTCAACAGGATACTCAGGAAAGATACTCCATCTTACTCTTTTATTTAGTTCTCTTAATCAGAATCATGGGTACCTTCATACAGAAATAACCCTGTAGTTTCAACATGCTGCTTGTTATGCCATCACCAATTTACTGTTACAAGGTGTGATTATGCTCAGAGAGCAAGGATGGGGAGGAAATGTCAGTATGATTTTATTGATCCTCTTGCATCCACTCTTGGTGGTAGTTTCATCTTTCATCCAGCTTTGCTTCAAGTTGCAAACTCTTCATGTAGGAGGGTTTTCCTAAGGGTTTTCATTTTTCAAAGGTGATTGAAGAAATAGAGGAAATGATGCAGGAGTCGCCTGATCCAGAAGATGATGAAACGCCCACCCAATCAGATCGGCTCTCTATACTTTCCCAGGAAATTCAGACCCTCAAGAGATCCAGTACAAACAACAGCTATGAAGAGAGTAAGTGGTACTTAGTTTGTATTTTTGCTCTTATGCATATTGAAAATGGTTTAAAGGGTAAGTTTGCCATGTGTTTGATTCTTAGTAAGTCCTTCTTATGAAATATCTACATTCAAAAATATTTTCAAAATAATAGCCTAGATTTAGTACATAGAGGACTTACCTTTGTCAGCTTTTTTATGACTAAGAACAAAAATAAGACTTTATAGAATTTCAATTGAAAGCAAATATTCTGAAGGTTGATACAGTGGAATGAGATTCCTTCATGGGTAAAGTGGTAAGTTGGTCATTTTTTATTAAACTTCATTATTTTCTGTAAAGTGAGACACTTTCTTGATGCCAGTACACTGTTGCAGCTAAAGCTCTTGAAAGCTATTGGGTAAATAAAGCTGTAACATACCTTTGGTACAGTTTCACTCATTGCAACATATCTGTATAGACAGTAACACAAAAATAAGGCAACCATTTATTTTTTGCCCCATAAAGACTGTGCATATTTTTCAGTCTTCCCTTTCCATTCCTCTTCAGAAAGCTTGAAAGTTAAAAATGTCCTTTATATCTTCTATTCAGATGAAATAATCTGTGCTTCCCTATATAAAAGCAAAGTAGAAATTAGATTAATTATTTCATTGTAGTAGGTTGAATTGTATGTAAAAAAAACGGTGACTAATCAGTTTCGTGATGGAAAATTTTGTTTCATCTGTGCATTTGTCAACAAGAATTCTAGAAGGTTGTAGGGACACAAAGAATATTTGCTAGATGATCTTTCTACTTCGGTCTTTCTTTAAAAGTTTGGTGCTTTCTTTCCTGTAGTCTGGATCAGCAGTGCAAACTCTGTAGAAGATTGAGAAAATTGGCCAACCTCTTGTGACATGACTTAGAGCTTCTACTACATTTCAGATTTATGGAAGAGATTCCAACCATGAAAATGGTCTCTTAACTGTCTCAACACATAAATTTCAAGAACGTGAAAGCAAAATGTATTGTGTTCAGCAGGGCTTCCTGCTTTTCTGACAGTTCCATATGTCTTAAGGTTTGCAGCTAATCAAGCTTGATCGGTATTTCATATCATATCTGTTTTCCTTTGCCTCAGGAGTCCATCTTGTCTGCTGTATCTTTACAGTTTAAAGGTCAGTCTCGACCAAATAATGCCTTGAGTTATTTTGGCAGATAATTTAACTTTGCTTCACCAGTTTCTCAGAATCTGCTTTCATGTCTTTCAGGTCACTATTTTATTAAAAGCTCTTGCTACCTATTTTTAGTGTGTGAAGGTGCTCCAGAATTGGTCTGCATCTCTGAAATTTGTACAGGTTTTTCCTAGAAACGGTGGTTTTTGTAAGATAGATCAGATATTTTCATTCATTCAGATTCAGAGCAGGAAATCACTTGCATTTACTTTTTTCTTGGATAGGAAAAGGCATACATTAAGGCAGTCCAAAAATAAAGCTCTGGTTACACAAGTGAGTTCTTCAGCCTACTAAGTTTCAGTCCATGTGGTTTTCTGCATTTGAATTCCTCTGTCTCCACTCAGCTGCATTAGCTGAGTATTTCCTATGTAGCCCTTTCAAGACTTTGATAATGACAACTGATCTGTCATCACTCAGGATTGCAGTTGGGTAACCTACACCAATGTTTTTAGAAAAATTGGTTTTTAGGCTATGAAGCTGGTTGTTAAGTGTTGGGATTCACAGGTGCTCTCTCTCAGTACTGTTACAGTCTTTGAACAGAGTTTAAGGCCTAAGCTACCTTGAAAAACTGTGGCTCCTTGACAGAATTGTCTTAACAGGTTTCATTGCCTTCTCTTCAGTTAAGTAAGTGACAAGGAGCTTTTGCCAATCAATTTTCCCTGCTGTAATTTAAGAGAAAAAATTCACATTTCACATCCTACCTTTGATGCTTCTAAGAGCTACAGTTTTTTGTAGTTTGTGGCCTTTTTTGTATTTTTCAACACTTGTCTGTAGGTACTTTCCCTAACAAGAACTCTTGTAGACAGGGTATTTACTAGACTAATTCAATGAAACAAAATAATTGCAAGCATCTACGCAGTGTCCTTAAACAGATTGTACCTGTCAGTGTAATCAGGACTAGCTGTTTCTCAGGTGCCAAATAAGATTATGTTCTTCGACACAGCAACTGCTGGGACTTGCCAGCTTCCTTGGTGTGTCAGACCTAAACTGGAACAGAGCGCGATCCTCAAAGATCTGCTCACTCTTAACCCAAGCAAGCCTCAAAACATTTTCTTCATCATAACTGCACTATCAGTAACACATCAGCCAATAGTTCAGAAAATACAAAGGCCTTTTCCTTCAAACAGTGAGTGCAGAGGAAAGTAATAGTTTATAGTTGTGTCAGAAATTTAGCACTTCCTTCAGCTTCCAGCATAAACTACCAGCACATTCTTCATATTTGCAGATTATCTCAGATTTCTCAGAAGTAAGAAAAAAGTTTCACCATCTTTTTGTTGCTAATCTTGTCACCTCTGGGATGTGTTTATTGCTCTAGGAGTACTGTTTTGTTCTGTGTGGTTTTAGAACTGAATTTTTTGTTTTGAGAAATTTCAGAGTACGTTTTTCTTGTAACTCCCACAAGTTTTCTCATGTTTAAAATCTTGACATATTTGTGTACGAACTACTTTTAGGAGTGAAAAGATTGTCCGTTGCTGAATTAAATGAACTGCTAGAAGAAATTGAGACTGCTATTAAGGATTATTCTGAGGAACTGGTACAGCAGCTGGCTCTACGAGATGAGTTGGAGTTTGAGAAGGAAGTGAAAAACAGCTTCATTTCTGTCCTCATTGAAGTACAAAACAAGCAGCGAGAACATAAAGAAACGGCAAAGAAGAAAAAGAAGCTGAAAAATGGTAGTCCTCAGAATGGCAAACAAGAAAGAGGTCATATGCCTGGAACAGTAAGAAAATTTTTATAAGTATTTATTAATTTAAAATATTTTCTTGGTTTTTTCCACTGTGGGAAGTAGTAGTCCTAGATTATATTAAGATACGTGGTGCTCCTGCTTCCATGCCATCATTCATAAACAAGGCTTAAGCTCTTCCTGTTGAGAGTTTTTTTTCACAAGGCCATGTATTTTACTCTTCTCATATTCAGAAAAGATTTTTTTCAGCTGTTTGCAAATTAGCCTGGAACTAGCATACCTTTTTTGCAAAAAATACTGTCTTTGGATGTACTGTTCTGTGTTCTATTCTCAGTAGGCAAATTAATTTATGTGTTTGGTTTCACTGTGTGAATTTCAGTGTATGTTAGTCTTGCAGGAAATTCAATACTATTGTTGCTGTAGTTGCACTGATACTTACTGATCATGCTAGTTTCTAGGTAGGAAAAATGTGAATGTCTTACCTTGGATCTCCTAACCTGTGGCAGAGTTACTTCATTCAACAAGTGACAGGAAAGAGGCCAAAAGTGTAGTGCATGTGTACAGGGAGGAGATCATTTGTTTTATTCTTTACAGAACATAGCAACAAAAGGAAAAATGTCTTTCAAGTAGAGTTGGATAAGAAGAGTCAAAGAAATTAGGTTATTAGCTAGTCAATTCAGTTTTTCTTTCTTACATCTAGTATAATTTAAAATTACTTAAATGAGATATTAATGTCTGAATTTCTTAGTACTTCTTATGGGATGAAGAAAATGTTTTGTAGGTCTTGGCTAAGTCCCAGAAAGAATTAAGTCCCAGAAAGAATGCCTCAGTTCAACATCAGAAGGTTTCAGGGTTTGCTTTTCAAATGTAAGGAATAAACATTTATAATGAAATATTAATATTTCAGAATTTATTTCTAAACTTGCAAGCATATAGGGTTCTGATCTCATCTGTTGAATAAGAGATGTTTGTGTGCATAGCTAAGTTTTAGTGAACTTAAGAAAGTATAAGTCTGGAAAACAATACAAAATTGTCATCCCTTTACAAGTACACAATGAATAGTTCCTTTTTCCTTCCCAGTCATGGAAAACCAGAAAGGGATGTTCTATCTAGAAAGAAAAATAATTTCTTTGTTTTGAAACTCAAGTCAAGTGAGTCACAAACTGTTCTGGTTAGTTTAAAGATAATAAACTTGAATGATGCTTTCAGGTATAACTTACATGGTCCCGGGATAAGACATTTTCATATTTGGTCACTTCAAGATACAGATATGTCAGGTTGCTTTCTAAGAGGGGTTGAACAGACTAGCTCATAGGTAAGACTGTAGCTGCATGTAATTCCTTTGAAAATAGATTTCATTGTCATCAAGGACAGATTTGAGAGCCCTCTCCCAAAAAGAGCTGCAAGGTTCAACGTTCCTTTCTTCAACAATCCTTTTTTCCATTTTTTTTTTATCTGAATGGCTGAGAATGTGCATACAGATAGTATGTTCTAGTAGATTTGTGAAGACTGTGTTTCTGTTAATAAATCATGTATTAATTGGTTATTTTGTTAACTTCAATGAAGTCTCATTTAAATATAAAGATGGGAAGTAGAGTTAAATTGTCATACTCTTAAGAAAATTAATTTTTCTGTAGATACTATAACTGAATATTAAAAAAAAATAGGTATTAATTTTTTTGTCCTTAATACCATCTTTGGGTAAATCAGTTTCTTAGAGTTGTAAACTTTTAACTCTTCAGCAAGGGGAAACTGGGAAACAGTTAAAAATAGTCAGGGCTTGAAGATACCAGTTCCTTCAAGTAGGGTATCTTAAAAGAGATAAGATGGCTTTGGCAAAATTTATGTCTTTACTGACCTTGTGTGCTTTAGAAGGTACAAGAATACTGTATTCCAGCACATTTTATTCTTCTCACATAAATAAATATATTCAGATAAACATGCTGAGGTGTGCTCATCATACTGCCCTGTGTCAGGAGCTTGGCTGTTTCTTCTTTTTATGTTCATGTCACTTGCTGATTTTATATTACATCCTAAACATCAAGAGTGTTTTTATTTTTTTTTTAGGTTTTTTTTTTACTTCTCCAGGAAGCAAAAGGGATTACAAAATTCAAGGAAAAATGTGTAGTTGAATTATATACTGCTTTTTCTTTACTTGGATTCCATAATTCCATGCAATGGAGCTTGAAATCAATATGGGTATATTATTACCTAATTGTGTATATTTTGTGATATTACATAAGACAGGGAATACTCACTGTTGCTTCAGTTGTAGAAAAGGAAGCATGAAAGCATAAAAAGTTTTAAAGAGGTGGAGCTGGAAATGGCTTCCTCTGAACAGTGTTTCTAGTACCTGCTTAAGATCTGAAAAATTGGTGTCAGTAGTGTCTCTAAGCATACATTATTTAAACACAAATGTTAGAATGGATTTTACTGTGAGCTGCACTTCGAAAAATGCTATTTTTTTCCATTTCTAATTAAAACAGCCATAAAAGGCAAGTCTCCATTATCAGGTGTGCAATGTGAAAATTTTGTTTGAATAAATTGTGGTGTAGAAATACTGCTTAACTGCCGTTATAAGGTTTGCTTTTTAATTAAAAAAATTAAGTAGGCGAGTGAAGAAATAGAAATGTGCTGAAATACAACTTGGAGCTTGTCTTTGCCATTTGACTTTCAGACTTGATAAATGCTGATTAATAGTCTTCTGAACTTTTCTCTGTCCCTTTTTTTTTCTTTCTGCTATGTTTTCACTACTTTTAGCGCTTCAGCATGGAAGGGATCTCAAATGTCATACAGAATGGCTTCCGCCACACGTTTGGAAACTCGAGTGGAGAGAAACAGGTGCTGGGCTATCTTCTCCCTTTTTTCTCATTCTTTGCCTGCACTTTTGGTCGGAGTTGAGATCTTGAAAATTGGCAGTAGCTGAAGATAAATGCTGAGACAGGAAAACAGGATAAAATGCTGGAATCTCTGCTCCCTCCCTACCTGAGGTTTCTGATCAGCCTACAATCTCTTTCTCTCCTCAGCAGCTCAAGAGATTCAAGACTTGATACCCTGATGCACTGAGCTAATAACCCGTATTTCGCACCCCAGACTAAAAGTCTCTTTTAGCATAATGCATGCTTTAGATACACTGCATGTCTGTAAAAATCCAATAACCAGTCAAAGAATGTCTATCAGGTTAGATTCAGTGTTTCAGCCTTCAACATTAGCAACTTGCATAATGAAAAAGCTTTTATTTTCTTCTTTCTTCACATGTTCAGAGCTGATACATCTAAAAACAGAGTAGCATATAGAAAATGTATAGACTGTATTGTCTTTTGCCTTTGAAAACTGCATGATTTTAAAAGTAGCCAAATATGTACAATGCAGATTGCCAACATAAAATAAATGAGCTATAGGCAAGTTTGTGTCTTTTCATTGTCTAAATATTGAAATGTAGAGCAGAGAGACAGCTTCAGTGGGCATAATATAGATGTTGTGTGTACCTTGGAAGCAAGATTCTTATGCCTTTTTTCAGAGTAATAACTTGCCTGCCGTTTCAGATCTGTAGTATTTTATTAACTGCATTCTGAATTTTAGCTAACTGCTAATGCTTATGCTTTTGTTTAGTCTTATGACACACAACAAAATATTGCTATTTAACATTATTTAATGTGCACCCACTATTTTAGTTTATGCAGTTTTGTCAGAGGAGTCCATTAGAGGTTTTTTTACCCCCTGGTGAGAAGTCCATTGAGGTAATAAATTGACTGGTAGTTTAGAAGTCAAGGCTGATTAGGCTTTTGTCTGGAAGATGAGTGTTGTATCCTGCAGAGGAGTTTGGGAGGTAAAGCAACTCCTCTCAAGTCATTCTGTAATCATGAGGTTCGAAATCAAAGACTTGCCTGCTTTCTCAGGCAAGGTATGTGTGTGAGATTTTATGAATACATTGATCCAGTTATTTGTTTGTCCTCAGCTTTGGGGATCTTGAACACATGCACAGAGCTTACCTAACAAGAGTTTTTATCACTCTGCATTATCACAGTACTAGTAAAGCTGTAAAACAGAATAGTGTGCTGTTTTGTTTTTTGGGATTTTTTTTCTTGGTTATCTTTACCATAAATTACAGCTGTTTATACCTGTGTCTTTAGGAATTTTAAATATCATATCTTTTCATAAAGTGAGCTTATGCCACCGCATCATACTTCTGGTTAAAAGACTTTCACTATCTCCTATGTAGACATAAGTACCATATGTTAAAAATAACGGTGATTGAATAATTCTTCCAGTCATGTTTTGAATTAATTTACTAATGTATCTTTTTCTATATCCTTATGGTTATGGGGGTGTTTATTCCCCTTCCTGTATCTTAAAGCAAATCATGGAAGTAATATGAACTTAAAATAAAATATAGAGTAGAAAGGTAGAGAAGATACCAGCTCTGTTATGATTTATTCTTGGAAATCCATTTTTCTATGGCATTTGTTTTCTGTTTTGAAGGTTTTTATTTGATTAGGATTTTTTGTCTCACTGCCAAACCCTGGCACTGCATTTGAGATACTGGTGTAACCTTCTCATTGCAACAAGTTGCAAAATTGAACAAGTATCAAATCTTCAGTTTCTTAATGCTGTTCTCACAATATAAATTTGAGAGTTTTCAGGGTGTCATTATAAACTCACATTCAGCTGTTTTCTGCTAGCAAGGAAGAATTAGTTAGAAATCTGGAATTGTGATAAAAAAATGCAAGGACAGACAGTTTTTTGTGTACCTTGGAAGCCAAAAGTTCTACACATAAGGTTACAACATAAAAAAGTTTAACAAGTTTGTACAGTTATTTCAGAGCTATTTTCCATTTGTTAATTTTAATGGTATTTACCACCTTCTACTACCATCTCATAGTGAGTACTTCCCTTTTTAAAATCTTAGTCCCATTTTCTGTGCATGTGTTTGAGACATAAGTAAAAATTACTTAAGAGATTTTCACCATGTAAAGAGAAATTTCCAATGAGAACTCCCTGTTCCTATCTGACAATGTAGTCAAAAAAAAAAAAAAAGAAAAAGACATTGAAATGTTGGTAACTCTTTATGTGATCATATTTCCAGAAGAAAATTCAAGACAGTCATCTTCATTTTGATTTCAGGCATATCAAACACTTTTCCTAGGTGATGAAAAATTGCAGTGGGAATTGCTGCTTTATTATGTCATCAAGTCTGCCTCAAAAATTTAGAGGTCACAGCAGATTTAACACTTGGTCTTGTCAGTAAGCTGCACTTCAGTCACTCCTTCATTCTTTTTGTAATATGTTATCCTTCACACAGCAATTCAGGAAATGAGTTTTTATAGTGCTATTATAGAGACTGATTGTACAGCTGCAAAGTTGATAAGTAGAAGGAAAGTATTTCTGGAAACTAAGAAATTCTTTTTTTTAATTGCTACTGTTAGAGAGGAAAAATGGAAAGTAAAGTTTACAGGAGAAGGGAAATAGGGTTAGTTGATATTTGGTACATTGAAATATCCTGGTATTTTATTGTCCAGGTAAAGGGTAGAATGCCTTCATGTAGTTCTGAAGGCTGGAAAAGACAGCCAGAAATCTGATTTCTTTTTTGGTAGATCCACTTTCACCTCTGCCATTGGCAGATTCGGCAGCCTTATATCTAGTTATTGATTCTGGTAATTTTATTAAGAGAGCAGTTCTCTGGTGATACTTGTTGGTTTCATCTCCTGGAAAGAAATTAAAAATCGATTGTTTGCTGAGAAGAATTGCATACTTTTCTCTGCTGTGCTGAGTGGACATGAGGAAATGCCAAACGAAAAGGAAGGGAGAAAAGCACCCCATGTTTGCAAAAGGTCTTGGGGAGGTGTCAGTACCACCTGTACAATTGGTTAAGTGTGGCCGAGCTGAGTGTGTTTGGTTTTTAGGCAGATGATGTGGTTGGGCATGAGGTGCATGATCCTGCTGCAAACATGGGCAGTGGTTACAGCTGCGTGTGGCAGCCCTCAGCCTCCTTCTGCAAAGTGCAGCTCTTCACCATAGGCTGAGTTACACCTGACTTGCTGAAGGACTGTTACCAAGGAGAGGAGGACGCCTTGCACCTTCTTTGTAACATGTTTTCTGCTTGTTGCCTGGAGAGCTACCTAGATGTCAAACTGAAAGAAACATTGAGGGTTACTTTTCCTACTGCCTTGTAGCTGTAAAACTATAATAAAGTTCCTGTTTAATTCTTAAAAATTGACTTGAGGGAAATTTTAGGAAGCTTTTCCATTAGAGGAAATTCCAGCTTTTTAGTACTTTTGAAATTCTGACCTCTTTAAGGAGAATATGCATTCATATAGGCTGCAAAGCAAGATGTTGTCTAAAAGTCATGTAATAAAAGACCAACAGGGTTATGTCAAGAATTTGCACTGCAGGTATGAAAATCTTAAAAGATTTAAGAAATTTTATTGTGCTTTTTTTTTTCAACAGACAAGAATTAAAGATTTCAGTAAAAAGAATTAAAAAGAAGTTGAAGTTCAAAAAACAGAAACTATCTGTTAGCACACTCAACTATTAAAACTGATAATTTAAATAAAATTCCTTATTCTGGGGTATTATATTTCATTAAGCTTGCCTTGTTCTTTTTGGTTGCAAGTGTATAGCAGCAGAAGGTGAAAGCCATCTGTTTCCATTTTCACCTAACTGTGGGGCAGCGTAATTTTCTTTGTAGAGAGGACAGTTAGCTGCATGACTTCTATAGGCCACATAATTTGGAAAAAAAAGAAAACTTTGTTTCTGTGATGAAAGCTCTGGGATAGAAAAGTAGAATCTTAATCTGTTCTGAAATATGATTATTTGTGGCTAGCTATTTCAATTGCTACAATTTTTACAAAATAAAATGCAAACAACAAAGTTGCATGAAAGGACTGTCAAGTAACTCTGTTTTTCATTTGACAGTACTTAACAACCGTCATTCCTTATGAGAAGAAAAATGGACCCCCATCTGTTGAAGATCTTCAAACATTAACCAAAAGTGAGCATATGAAATTCCCCTCATTGTATTTCCTTTCCTCGTTGTATTTCCAGTTGTGACTGCTCAAAGCCAGTGAATCCATCCAGTTCTCTCTTTCCCGCTTACCCTAGGACATGTATGTAAAGATGCATGATTTTGACCACAGATTTTGTCTGGCTTGTTTTCTGAGCCTTTGTGTTAGGTTTGTTTCCTAGCTGTTGTCTGAAACTGTGAAGGCCAGAAACCTGCATGTATCAGGAAGTAAATGTTCCCACATTTTGAAGTTGGCCACATATCATGCAATTTGGTCTTACAGTGCATGATATAACCCTGTTTGTTTACATTTTCTGTGCTTTATTGAGGTTATTGTAATGACTTTGACAAAATGGAATGCATATCAAGATACTTAAGACTAGTTCCATAACGATTGCATAATGATTGCACTTGACTGCCTTTAAAAGAGCCTGCTTCTCTCTGTGGTTTTGGTGGGGGGATTTTGGTGTTAATAAATTCTGATAATTTGGAATTCTAAACCAAACAGAGTTTTGATAATGCCTTGAATTCCCCATTCTTCATGCTTTTTTTAGGCCAAATCCTCAAAATTATTATAAGTTTTAAGTCTTCTAGTTGGTTGATTTTATTGAGCTTTTTTTTTTTTAAATTCTAGTTTGAATAAAACAAGGTTGTATTTTAAAAAACTTACTTATTAAGGTGGTTTAATACAACAGAGCATCTCTAGAAGTCAATAGCATCTCCTTCATTGGACATTTATAGGAACATCTTAAAAATAGATGGTAGAGTGCATCAATGCATTTGATCTGATCTCAGTGGAGAAACTCGCTATGTCTTAAAGTGATTTTCACCTGTGATTCCACAGGTGGCTGAGGGGTGGTAAAAGGCTCATTGGTTGTTTCCTGGAAAGAGAAAATAATTATATAAATTCTAGCGTAAATGAAATGTTTAAGTAGGAATTAAAGTTCCCTTTATTTTTCTACAGTAGGCAGCCTTAGGTGTTAATTCATACTTTGTGAAAAAGGATTTCTCATTATATGTTTATTCTTGCAATGAAATTTTATCCTCTTTCCATATTTAAATTTCACTTGACACTATTAAGCACATGTTAAAGCCTCTTGAAAACATTTTATGTTGTTTAGTGGTTTATTAAAAAAATGTCTTGCACAAACACATTGTAAAGAGTATTAACAATATTGATTTCTGTGGGCTGGTTGGAACTTGCTCCTGTGAGTCAGTTGCAGATTTGTGACTCCCTGTCTCCGGTGTTATTAAGGCAGGCAGTAAAGCAGGTGTCTAGGGTTGTTCAGATGTTTTTTCTTTCAAAGCTCTGTATTACTGCATAGTTATGAACACTAATGTCTTACTTCAATGTAAAAGTTGAAATAAAATGTGTTATAATTTGAATTTAGAGTCTTATATGAGGAATTTGGAGTTTATTAAATATTGTTTTTCAGTATAATTTTGTATTTTTGCTTCTTTCAGTTATGTCCTGAGTACTTTATAAAGAATAGTCATTGTTTTACTTTATGTAGCAACGGGCAGGCTTATATGTGTCCAGTCAAGCTTGTCCATGTATTTTCCTTCTTCAGAAATAGGCAAGATGGACAAGATCCACTTATATATGTCACAAAATGGCATTTTTACATTACTGTAAGTTAATGCCAAATTTAGTCATGTAGTTACAATTTTTCAAACCTGTAGCAGATAACATTCGGCATTTCTTGGAGGGAAAAAAGCACCACCAATATTTCCATAGAGTCATTCTTTTAGAGCATTTTTTCCATTATTTGAAGTAATGATTAAAGATACTAAGTAATGGAGCATACTTTACTGTCCTAAGATTTCCAGCCTATCAATAGTTGTTAACATACTTTAATTTTGGATGTCATGACTTTCTTTTGGTGAGAGTTTTTTATAGGGAAGAGGTGCTTGTTGTTGTTAAGACTGATGGCATTTTACTGTAACATTAACCACATGAAATGGGAATCTTGCATCCGTGAACTATAGAGCTCAATGAGAATTACACAGGCAAAGGGTGGAGAGGATTTGATGTCTCATTGTATCTTCTCATCTTTCAGTTAAGAGATTTCTTACATCTCGTAGTAGTATCTCTGCAAGTAGCTGGAACTGCTCCAATGTACTTCTTTTAAATGTTGTGTTTAATTTATGGCTAAATATCTGATTTTTTTTTCATACTTTAGTTCTGCATGCCATGAAGGAGGATAGTGAGAAAGTGCCAAGCTTGTTAACAGACTATATTTTAAAGGGTGAGTATGCTTCTCAGCAGAGGTTTTATTGGATTCTAAATTAACTTAATTTACATATAACGTATTTCAAAACAGTGATCCTACAGCATTCATGAATTATGTTGCCTTTCAATCCAACACAGTTCTCATTTATGTTCTGTTTTGTCCAAGCATTCTGAGCATACAGTTCATAAATAAAACATGTTTATTTTGTTTGTGTTAGTAAAATACAGCAAACTGCTGAATGACATCAGCAGGAACAAAGGAGTCTGGCTTATGAAGTGAAGTGGGTATAGTTAAAATCTTCCATTGTACAGTTTTTTCAGTAATTGGAACTCAAACTTCCCTTGGTAATAATGCATTTGCTATGCAAAGTGCTTACAGCTTCATTTCTAGTGTTACCTTCTGATCAATAATAATGAGTATTTATTTTACTTATTACATCTTTTTCTATTATACTTCTATTATATTCCTACTATACTTCTATTATACTTCTATTTTACTTATTATACCTTCCATTGTTTTAGAAGTTTTTGTATGAGTCATTTATTTTCCAGTCTTACATACTGATTGTATGTAAGACTGGAAAAGAGTGTTTAAAGAGTGTCAGACATTGAAAAATACTGTTTGCCTTAGCTTTAAGGAGTTGTTCCAGGTAGTTTCGAGGTTGATAAATTATTTTAAAATGTTTTTCATCTGACTTCATTTTTGCCTAGATCTTGCTAATGCTTATGTTCTTACTTAATTCTTGGCATGTAATACAATTTTCTTACGTGTTAAAAGTTTAGCAAATGCATCAAACTCCTGAGCTCTGAACAAATACCTGTACAGAAGGGTGATGGATGCCATTTTGTTTGCCACCAAAATGTTTATAATATTCTGCTTTTCATAGGCTGCAAAAGTTTTATTTTTCTTTTGGTATCATGTCTGATCTTTTTTTCATATATACTGTCTTTTGACTTAACTCACTCTATATGATTTTTTAAAGGTTTTTGCATTTCTTACACAAACTTACAGTCACTGTCATAATCTCATCTCACAGATATTTGAAAGTACTTTCAGGTTTAAGTTATGGATGACATATAGTGTGCTGTCACTTCAGAAAAACTGAAAAAAACCCATTTAATATTCTGGTAGCTCCAACAGATTTCCTGTTGAAAGAGATCCATTTCTACATTTTGCGTAGGGTTGAAGAACTGCCACATAGAATAAGAAAGCAGAGATCCTTTCAGTTGATTCCCTTGATTTTTTCATTGATTACTTGTTCTTTCAAAAAATTCTTCCTAAATTAGACAGGTGTGTTTGCATGTGAACCATGTAGGATCATGGTCAAGGATTTTTTTAGTGGTAATGGCACTAAACCATAGTTTTGTGAAGCAGAATCTTTGACCCAAGAAGATGAACTGTTGTCAGTAATTAAAACTGCTTTTCATAGTACATCTGGTAGTAAGTGACTGGATTTAACAGTGCTCTTCACAGCGTCTGCTCTTACTTTTAGATGTAGCTATTCAGAAGAACTTTCAGATTACTGGGATATTGAGAAGATACTGGCAGCTTAGAGAAGTGGAGAAATATTTTTTAAAAGAAGGCTTATAAAAGTAGATTACCTGAATATATGAGAGGATGATCTAGGAAGCTTGAACTGAAGTTCCTTCCTGCCTCTTGTATGTTTATTACTTAAAAATCACCAAGGGTGTTCTACTAGTGCAACAATTGCAAAATCATCTTGCTTTGAATGTCTTGGATCAAACAGGTTGTCCGCCATATGCAAATGCTGTTATCTTTAAATTGTGAAACACAGATTGTGGGAACACAAAGAGTAATCACTCCCATCACTCATAGGGAAAGGAAAAGGCAATTTCCCCCCAGCTACCACTTCCTCAGTGAACAGAACCAAGCCTTTCTTCATCCTGTGTAGGTTTGTGTGTTCAGTGGCAGACAGTTGTGAGCACAGAGCTAGTGAGCATAGAATTTTACTCTTTCTTTCAGTATAGCCTTAACTAAGCTTCATATGCTATGGTCACATGTTAAATATTTATAGCTCAGCTAACAGTGTTTCCTTGTGCTGTAGGTTTATTCTATGGCACAGGCAAAGTCTTCCAGTTGGTTCTGAGGTTGTAACTTTTGGTCTTTTACTGCCACTAAAACTTCTGGCCTGAAACTCCCGCAAGGCTTTAATGGCACAAAATACTCCCAGCCACCACTCTATTTTCTGGACATTATTTTTAAAGCATGTTAAGAGGAGATTGATTGAATTATTTACAACCAGTTAGATCATCTTTCAGCTAAGCGTTAATACCTGAAATTCTAACCTATTTCTTAAATTCCAAAATAAAAAGAGTGACCTACTGTTTGAGGATTCTGCTCTCTTCACTGTACAGATTAAAAATGTCTTGGCAAGGTAAAAATCTTGAAGAAGATTTTTGGTTTAAACTTGTTTTCTGAAAGAAGTTCTGAACCCAGTGGTATAATCCATATGGTATAGTGGTAATTGTATTCATTTTACACTGAATGGATTTTATTGCTTTTTCTTAAGCTTTAATCAAGAAATGAAATTTAGAAATGTGTGAATTATATCACCAAAGGTACTTGGTTCTGTTCTTTGAGGATCATTTTTTTCCAATCTTGCAACAAAAAAAGCAGACAGTAAATTACATGTGACATTAAGATATATGTAGCATTATGGGAAATCCAGTTTGGCATCTGACTGCACAGAAGTGCAGCCTTTTTTCAAACTTCATATTCTGTTTTACAGAGCAGGGGAAAAAAAAATCTTACAAACATGCTTTTGGTTATTTTTTTTAAAGCAGCCCTGTCTTGCTATTCTGTTGTATGTAAAAAATTTGGATATGCTGTCTTATGTGGGTGTTATAGCTGTCCACAGAATTATTAATAGACTTGCCCAGATACTAGTGGTCATTGCTGAAAAGTTACTTAAATTGTTCAGAAGAAAGAATGGAGGAAAAAAATGTCAGGAAAAATATTATTGCCAAAGTATTGTTAGTACAACATGAAGGAACAAAGAGAAGAATGCTGTGGACATGGAAAGGTGAATGGAGCCATTAGATTGAGCATAATTATTGGTGTAACACGAAATCTTATCACGTGACTGGTGTTCTGAGGACAGTGAAATAAGTTTCTATTTTCTCTGAATTCGTGTTTTATAGAATTCATGAATTCTGTGTTATCTTGAATAACTTGAACTAAATGCCCAGTAATTCTTAAATTTGGATCATGTAGGAAGACACACACAGACCCCCTCCATGTGCACTGTCTAATACTCATTATCTTGATTTAGTAATGATTGAGTAAAGTTGTTTGGACAAGAGCTGGAATTTGAAGGACAGTTCTGCAGCCAGGTCTGCTATTGACCTTCTGTGTTGCCACAGATCATTCTTGGATTTTTTTTCATAACCAACTAATCCTTCTGAAATGCTTGAAGTAGAAATCTTCAAAACATGGTGTGTGCAAATCCAGTGTAATAAAGAAATTAAGGAGAACAACTCGGTGCTTTTCATGTTAGGGGATAAAACCACCTCTGTATGCATTTCTCAGTGGGATTATTAGTTTTGAAATTATTTCTGGTGCTTGCTTTCTTTAAAGCATCTTCTTTCCCCAATTTCTACTGCCCCCTTGTGTCCCCCAAAATGTTAAAAATATTATTTTCCTTATCATGCTTAAGTCCCTCTTTTGAGGGGTCATTTAGCTCTCCCCTACATCTTTTCTGTAAGGAATATCCCCTCAAAGGTAAGTATCCCAAAGCCAAACTAATTACATACCCTGTGAAAAGTCTGGCACAGTGTAGCAGCTTATCTTCTCTTTTTCATTTTGCTCTCATTGCAACCTGAATTATTTTCTAGGGGATATTTTTCCTTTTGTGAAGTTCTGTTTGCTTTTACTTTTCAGTGAACATTTCTATCCTGAACATAACAATAATGAAAGGGAATTAGTGATTTGCTTTGCAAGTGAACTCTAGTTCTCCCACTAGCGTATGATTCATATTATATTTTATAGATTTATACTTAAAATGGATGGTAACATGAAATTGATCAGCATTTGCAGTTGTGTTTAATTTTTTATGAATGTATTTTAATATATCAATATTGTCATTATATTTTATCACTAGGAGTCATGAAGGAGAAACTGGGATTTGAAAAAAGGGTAGGGGGTACTGACAGGGAAAGAAATACCAAACCAAGACTGAAGTTCTTTATCTTAGACAGCACACTTCTGGACTGAAGCTGGCAGCTTAGTAAGGTCACAGTATATAAATGCTGTTTGTTCTCATCTTTCTACTGACTGTTTTTGATGGTTGAACTAATACAGTGTGATTTGAAAACACTGTGCTTATGTCCATTAAAAGATGGACATAATAAGCTAAATAAGCTAAGTTTTTTGTGCACAAGTTAAGCTGTAAAGCAGATGGAGATATTTGTGTCATACCTTGTAGCTGCATTGGGTTTAGGTGTTGCAACAGTAGTAAGTTCCGTATCCTTTGATGAAAGAATGTTTGTATGGACATTGCTCATTGAATTTTTATATTCTTTTTAAAGCTTTCAGTCTTTCTTCTTCTGTGTATAATGTAATGACTTTCTGTATAATGGTTAATTTGCCAAGTACAATAATGCAAGTAGTATTTTATATATATTATAAAAAATAATATTTAAATAATTAGTATTATGTATATTATATATAATGTAGTTGCATCTGTAATCTTTGCAGTATGCAGTTTTTGGTTGTTTTCTGAAGAAAATGCTTTTGTGCAGTTGTTTGTCTCTTCAGTCTCACAAATAATAATTGACAATTTCAACCCCACAAGACAGAAGCAGGTGTTGAGGGAGTAAAAGAAATACTGTAGGGAACAGCATCTAGTTAGGAGAAGGACTGAAACTGCTTTTTCCATTGAGCTGATGGCTGCTGCCTTGAAAAGCCAACATCTCCTTGGGTCTGATGTATTCACCTACTTGAATTCCCATAAAGGTCTCCTGTTTCTTTGGGGACATGAGAACATGGGGAGGGCCTGCTGGGATGGAGTTCACAGCAGGTTTAAAGTAGAAGCTGAGGACTGAATTGTGGGAAGGGGAATTATCTTTTTTTATTGCCATATGGGTAGTGAAGAATATCTGACAAAATCTGCAGGAAGCAAGAGTTCCTTAATTTAGCTACTTCCAGAACAAATCACTGATTATATATGAAATTTTAACCAGTATATACATAGAGTTAAGTATTAGGGTAGATTGTCTGGTATCAGATCTAGACCTGTTATTTCAAGATTACTACTTTTTTACTTGGAGTTTTTACAAAATGTGAAGATTTAGCTTTGTGTACAAGGATAATTTTTACGTAACTGTTATATAAAATGTAAGTATGTACTTACAGCTGAAATGCTTGCCTTTGAAACCAGACGTGTTATTACAGTAAATTTTATAAGATGTATTTACTGCTAAGCTTTGTGTTCTTTTCCAATTGTACTCAAACAGTAATTGTGACAAAAAGAGTGCTAAAAATAATATGCTATACATTACTAGTTAGTAAAATGCATGAAGTCTCGTACTGTTTTCTTCTTTTTTTTTGAATGTAGATGTCGTGAAAGCAGAACAATTGCCCATCTTTCTCCTTGCTATTTCATACCTGATCTTTCAAGTAAAAACTTACTTCTTTTTTGTTTTAATGAAGCAAGAACTTGCACCTTGTTCTATTTTTAAACTATGCAAATATTTCAGATAATGAGAGCATTTATTTTCTTGCCTTTGAAGTTTTTGTTTAATTGTTACACCTGACTTCTTTATTTGCTTTTGTGTTGTGCTAGCATTGGTTTGAAAGCTGGATTGCTCTGAGGTTTGTGTCTTATATTGAAACAGGAATGAGAAACACATGAAGGACATGTCTTACTTGCCACTGTGTGTTTCTAGTACACGCACGAGAATTAGAAAGTAGACTTAGAATCTCAGATTGTCAGTATGTTTTTAAAATATAACTGCATGCGTCACCTGTTATTTAATGTTCTGCTTTCTGATATAACACTTTAAAAAGCACTATTTAAGACATGACCTTTAGTTAACTCATTTCTGGATAATACTAGTTAAAGTTAGTGGGTTGTGTCACTTCATTACCTTTTGAGACAGGCTGAAAACTTAATTGCCAGTTTCAGTTGATTACTAGATTTTCCTGTGTTACTAATAGGGTAGAATCCAGCATTTAAATATTTTAGTTTATACGTTACATTTTTATGAGACTGACTTCAGTGATATTTACCAATGTGTATTTATGACTTTTTTGCAGTTCTGTGTCCTACATGAAGAGGGCTGCCTTTCAGAATTAGCCATGCTCCTTTCTGTGATGAGAAGCTTTCCTTGGATATAACTCATAGTATTTTTTTCATTTGGCACTATACCTAAAGCAGTATTCATTTACCTCCTCTGTGTGTGTGGATTTTCTGATCCTACAGTAAGTCATCCGGGCATGACAACTCATCCAGTTTAACTTAATAGTGCAATGAACTGGAGCAGGGAACAAACATTGTACAGTTTTACTTGCATTGTTCTGACTTTTTAAAGTCTATTTTTACATTGTATAGCATGTAGTAAATCCTCCTGCACATTTTGTTGTTGGAAGGAAAGGTAAACTTTGAATAGTGTAAATAAAATAAGCCTCATTTTAAGGAATCCATATTTAAAAACATCCTTAGTTCCTAAACAGAGATGAAAAAATGATCTTAGTCAGACTTGGAATTTAAGACTCAAGTGAGTTTCCAGGACACTCCAGAAAGGTGATTGTGAAAGTCAGCAATCAACACTGCTTTGTAAATGGTAACTCTGAACTATACAACAGATTTGTTCATACGTCAACAAATCCCAGATTTCTTGGTTTGACATAAATAATTGTGTGTTACTTGTTCTTGGTATTAACACAAACATCTGACTAAGGTAGTATTTCATGTTTGGTTTCATTTTAATTAATAATGTTCATGTGGCTTAGATACTCTCCCATATTGCTGCTATAATTTTACTAGTTTTAAAAGGTGTTTTATCTTAATGAAAATGCTTCAATATATAAACATTTTAAAAGGCAGTATCTTTTTAAAAATACGTGTACAGTTTGAAAAACTTGCACCTGGCTTCCAAGTTAGTATTATATTGAGATGTTAGTTGCTGTGTATCTCTAAATTTTACTACAAATATACCTTGTAAATTGTTTGCACTGTCTCCTCTGTGATGAGGTACCTGCATTCAAACAGATGAGAATGTATTTTACAAATCCTGTAAAATAAATGTACCCCATAATCTCTACTTCAAATACTTGTCACAAGTAATTTTGCCAGTCTAAAAGGTTAGATTGAAATGTAAGGAGTACTAAGTGAAAAAAAAAGACAACCCAATTTTTTTTAGGTTGAATTCCTATTGATTCTTAATCCAAATGAATAGAATGAATATCTGAAGGCATTGGAATAGGAGGTACTAAAGAGATAAACATGTGTTTCCTTCAGTTTTTTCCATCTAAAGTCTTCAGGGGTTTTGTTAGTTAAAGAGAAATTTTACCTTGCATCGTCTTTTAATGTTCAACTTTATCATCATCATCAAATACTGTTTTAATCAGTTACACAACATGGTTTGAAGATAGTTCTCATAATGTTGGTTTGGGTTTGTTTTTTTTTTTTTCCTAAAGGCCTCAATATCTTTGTCTTTTGTGCCTTTTTCAGCTTAAAATTCTTTTTCTCCTCCCTCTCCCCCACTTGACCACCAATGGATACTTGCCAGCCTGCTCAGGAATAAATAGATTCTCTCCATAAGTGTGGCATATGTGAAGAAGTTTTTTTGTTGTTTTATTTTAATTCATTTGTGGCTTCTCTAAAAAGAAAACAGCCATTTATTTCTGTAGCTGGTGTGTTATAAATTCATTATGGCATGCTTTTTATGTAGAAATTCTTGATGTTGACTTTTGATGCCTGGAAATGGGCAGAGGGGATGACCCTGCTTTACTTTAAAAAAGGTGCACATGCAAAACCCACCATGTCTCTATGTGAGATTATTCAGAGGTGCTTCAATCTCCTGATGAGGCTTGAAGTGACAAAATGGAACAAAATAAAACAACAATTAAGAGAAAAGCAAAAAAGAAAAAAAAAAAAAGACAACAACAAAAAAACTTCTGTCAAAGTTTATGTTACTTTTCACAAATCTTGGATGTCTTAAAGTCACAAACTACTAAAAGTAATGAAACTGAAAGTAACAACCAGAGATAGTTTAGTGAGATAAGCATCTGCTTGGGAATTTCATGCCTCTCATCAGACTTAACAAGATTTCCATTATGAAAAGTACCTGTTTACCTTGTATGCATTAAACAGCTGCCAAATGTGGCAAGTATTATATGTATACCTATATATGTACATAAAAAAAACCAGATCTCAAAACATTTGAATAAAAAGAACCATGGAAATCTGCTTTTCTGCTGAGTTCTATGTACTTTGTATTTTCTGTTACGCATCCTTTTTTTCCAGATCCATTATTGAATGTTGCATTTTTTTCAGGGAGATGGATTTCATTCTTCTTTTTAGTTTTAGCATGTGACAATTGTAAATGGCCACACAAAAACAGCTGACAGACATCTTAGCAGAAATTTTGTGCAAATCCACTCCATTTTTGATATGAAGAGTCCTGGAAGCAAAGTTGCCCTAGAGTAATTGAATTTTAAGGTACTTAATTTATTTGTATTGCTTGCTTTATTAATTTGGGTTTTTTTATCTAACCCTTTTACTGTGATTCATTCATGAATAGAGTTAAAATTTTGACTCAATGTCTGTCTGGACATCAGGATGTCAGAGGTAGTCAAGAGTCCTAAAATTATGTGGTTTTGGTTAAGGGAAGAATGTGGAAAACAACATCAGTTCCTTTCTGGTGACAGATAATGATGTAGCTGGACTCTCAGCTAGTGTAAGGAATTGGTGATAAAGAGCATCTGCTGTTGACTGTGCCAGGCAATTGTAGCCTTTAACTTGGAGTAGTAGGGTAGCTGTTGACATCGTTGTTGCTTTCAGAGTGGATTACCTTGGGATTCTTTATGTGTGCTTGTCACTTGGAAAGCATAGCTAGACCAGAAATGGCTCCCTGTGTACTTTGCAACAGTGTCGATAATCAAGTGTGTATCTGCACTACACCCTTCACAGCAGCTGCCTGCTCATTTCCAAAGGGACAATTTATGGTCTGGGTTTCAGCTCATGAAGCTGTAGATGGTGCAGAGCCCGTGCATCAGGAAGCCTCCTTCTCCATCTCTGGCAGCCACAGGCAGTGGACAGCAGCAGCCTCACTGGCAGAGCTTTCTAGTGGAGTGCTCCTGGTTCTGATGGATCCAAACCGGAACCTATTGTCTCCTCATGTTACTCTGCAGCGTATCTTTCTTTGGGGCAATGGTGGAATTATTATTTGATTTAGATACTAATCCTAATTTTTAAAATTCATGAACCTCCCAAGTTATCCCGGGATATAAAGACATTCCAAAAACCACTAAGACTGTCATTCAGTAAAATATGAAATCTTAGAACAAAATGGATCTTGAGTCACATTGTGAATTTAGTGTTCTGCTTTTCTTGTGGGTGCAGCACTGTTTATTCTAACCCTAAACAGAAACACTGCGATACAGGCAATCTACCTGTAATGTAATCAGTCTATTGTAATGCAAAGACAAAACAATTTATTTTCAAGGCATCCACAATTTTGCAGGTAGCAGTGTGGTTGGAGCATTTTATAGGGGCCATCTAATGATGGGGAAGTGCTAGTTAACTTCCTTACAAAGTTTCTTACACCTGAGGAACCAGAGGGAACGTGTTAAAATGGTTTGTCCTAGTGAAATGAACTGGTGAAATGAAATTTCTTCTTCCCTTGCTAACATTCTTTTGACCAGGACCTACCTCAGAAATTCTGGCTGTTTTGTTTGAATGCCTTGATCATCAATGGCTGGCTGGATTAGGTGATCACTGTTCAGTCCTAACAATAATTCATAAAGAAACCGGGAGATCTAGTTACTGAATGTTGTTTCTGCATTTTTTCCTCCTTTTTTTCCTTTATAGTGTATAAAACTTGGATACCACATTCATCATCCTAGAGCACGCTACACAGGATTGTGTCCACACAGTTCTGGAATGTCTCCAGTCAGGGAGACCCCACAGCCTCTCTGGGCAATCTGTTCCAGTGCTCAGTCACCCACACAGTAAAGAAGATTTTCCTCATGTTCAGATGGAGCTTCTTGTGCATCACTTTCTGCCCCTTGCCTCCTGTCCTACTGCTCAGCACCAGTGAGCAGAGCCTGGCTGCATCCTCCTGGCACCTCTCTTCAGACACTCACAGCCATTGATGAGCTCCCCTCTCAGTGCCTCTTCTCGGGGCTGAACAGGCCCAGCTCCCTCTGCCTTTCCTCCTAAGAGATGCTCCAGTGCCTCAATCCCCTTTGTTACCCTCCACTGGAGCCACTCCAGGAGCTCCATGT